>NW_009649568.1:1910661-1928994 GCF_000708025.1 Charadrius vociferus
GCTTGGGCGTTTTCAGGCAGCCACGGACACAGACATCATCCCGAAACGGGCACGGCCCAGAGGTGGCGGGTAGGCAGGACCGTCATGGAGGAGCACGCTTGCTCGGCCCTGCCGCTGACACTGCGCATGGAATTTCCCTTCCACATCTTTCTGGAGAAGGAAGGGGACGGCTGGCCATCGGCAAGGCAGGAGGACAGGCAGGAGGGAACTTCTGGAGGAGAAGCACGTTTCTCCTACCTGGTGGCTGAGCGACTTGACTCTGCCCACCAGCTGCCCACGGGTTGCTGGAGCCGCTCTGAGAGATCTCAGGGCCCTTTTCTGATGGGAGAAAGCACTGGGTTAAGCAGCAGCTTACGACTGAATAGGGAGGAACCAGACAGTAATGACAAACAGACACAACCTATCAACTCCTAAATATGCTCAAGGGCCCTATCCTGAAAAAATGCTCCATGTTTGAGGGATTAAACGTCAATGTAGTTTGAAACCGGCTGGCAGTTAAGAGTTTTGAAGATTTGTGGCAATCCCCCACCCTTTTCAGTCTGTGACTTACTCTGTGAAAAGAGCGCTTTCAACATCCACTTATCCTTCTCCTTCACCTCCACAAAATGTTCTTAAAATGGGTCATCTTGTGGGTTGTAAGGAAGAGCTTTCCAAGCCACCAGTGGCACACTGATGCACAGCACCGCTGCAGTAACAAGAGAAAGCAGGCTGATCATTTTTGCATATTCGAGGTGCCTGAATAACCTGTTTTGCCAATACAAGAGAAGTGAATAGAAATGCAGAGTGTGATCTCTCTCTCCCTTTAGCCTCAAACAACTCGCTCTTTACCCTGTCCATCTCCCACTTCTAAATAACCTGACTCTTTGGAGGAAGACCCTTTCAGCACTGAGCATTCACACCGGCTGTCCGCTCTGGCAGATAAAACTACGTCCTCTCTTTGCTCAGCCCTCAACTCCTTAAGGGGCTTTTCCTCTTCTTGTCCCTCTCCTTCCCTGGTCCATGCCCACTGGGAACTCCTTACAACTTCCTCAGCACTGCAACAGTAGCTGATTCACACCCCTTACCCTAGACAGATACTCTTCCTTGAGTGGGTTACTTATTAACAGTGGGTTTCAACCCCTTCTGATTTGCAGACCAGAGCGCCAAAACATTACCCCACTGGACAGACTTTCAGTCCACTGATGCCTCTTGGTTGCTTCTCTCCATTACCTTTTCCAGGTAAATCCCTCGGGTTAAAAGTTCCCAGGATCCATGACCCGGAGGTGGAAACCCGTTGGTCTCTGGCGAGTCCTTCAAACTCGTCCGCCAACACTAGCCCTACCTGTACCTTTCCACAGATCACGGCAGCACTTTCTAAAGCTGATGTGTTGGTGAAACCTGACTGATCAGCTCCACTTGAACCACCACCTTTGTTGCCATTGCTTCAGCCTGCTCCTTTACCTGACGTGCAAACCTTCTCTATTTTTACATTGGTATGGGTCTTTCTTTATGTAAGACCTACAATTCCTCCTCTCCTTTACACATCCCACACCAGAGAGGGCTCAGTGGACTGAGCTCAGGAAAGGCTGCAACAGCAGTAGCTGCATGGAGTAGACCAGCCAGGCAGCAAAACACGGTGCAAGGAACAGATACTCTTCTCAGTTCTTCAGACAGAAGACCCAATCCCACTCTCACCAACATCAGGGAACCATCGTTGCTTAAAAGGAAATTTGTTGCCCCTGGGAAGCAGAGGCTGGCATTTTCCTAAGGAGCCTAAGGAAGCCAGGCACCCAACTTCCGTTTCCTGAAGGTACCTTTGAAAATCCGACCCTGTGCTTCAATCCTGACACATGCAACAGCAGCGATAAAATACGAGGTGTTAGCGGACTGCCTTTTTTGTTCTCCTCCTTCCTCTGACTCAGTACTTCGCTGTCTTGTCCCTTGCGGAGTTAGACCAGGGAAAAGGAGCATAAAATGCTACCAGTTCGCAGATGCTGTGGTTGCTCCAACTCCCCTCCCATCCCCCCGACCCCATCCCCCCACATTTCAAACAGTTATAAATGACTGTGCAACTCTGCAGGCAGCGGTCTCAAATAACCACACCAAGCCTCTCCCCTCTAACGGCTTTATGTCTCTTCCTTCCTCTCCTTGGGGCTCCGGATAGCAACTATCAAGGTGTTTTGCTTCACTCTCAAGAGTTAAGTTGCTACTTCACCCATCACCTTTGGGAATCTGCCACAGCAAACTGCCATGAGCAGTGAATTCCCAAGGCAGGGATTCTCAGCTGAGAAATCCCTCCTGCTGTCCTCGAAGGGTTTTACCATGGGAACTGACAACAACAGGCTCCCAAATGATCTCAACTGCGATGACAGGTTGTAAGGCAGGATTTCAGGTAGCAGAGCCCCAGACCATGGGACCGCCACTGCCAACCTCGAGAGTATCCCCCCATATTGGGGCCTTGTCCTCCCTCAGCCAAGCTCATAAAAGTTGCCCCAGAGAAGCCAGCTGTCCTGGTTCTTTAGAGCACTCTGGCAAATCCAAGAACATCTTGGAAACATTACAGCTCTCACCACACTGCAGACACTCTCCTTACAATTCCCTGGCTGCGGCAGGGGCAGAAGATCAGCCTTTCTATTCAAAAGCAGGGTGCTCTTCTATTAGAGAGAACCAGGCCTAAGGAAAGCTGCCACAGGAGCTCCAGTTCTGCAGAGCAGACAGATCAGACAAGATAGGCCAGCCAGCAAAATACATTTGCATTACACTTTCTATACATGGTTCAGAGCATGGCACACCCCAATGGCGGCTTTTATTCTCTTTAAGGGCCCAGCCCTGCAAACACTTAATTTTACATGTGTAAGTAGAGTCCCACTGAAACACAATGGAGCTACTCATGCAAATGATGTTAAGAGTGTGTAGGGCTGTGGCTCCGTTTTACTATTCCATCTGCAGCAGACCCAGTTTAAGAGGATCCTGCCATGCTCCCTCACAGTTATTGCCTCTCATTTGTGCCAGTTAAACTATTTATGTAGCCACACTCATAGGTGAGCTGTCTAAATGATCCAACTTTTTTTTTTTAAAAGCCCTACTAACAAGAACGAATCCTTAACGCCAGACCAGCTCCGATGCAGATTTCATCCCCACAAGCGGCTGAACTGGCACAACTGGAGGAGGTGGAAACATCTGAGGAATAGGAACTTTTGAAGATGGGATTGAAGGCAGGTGAAATGGCGACATGGAGCCTTAGTGTGTGAAGGCTGGAGGCATTACTCTCTTCTGAAGTTACACCCTGCTCCTGACCATCCACTCTCTGAAGCAGAACCTCTTCCCCAACCACACAGTCGTTCCACATAAAACAAGTTTCACCTCAAATGCTACAGCAGATTGAGCCTTTTCAGTCATTAATGCTTAAAAACCTTCCCTCAAGAAAATCTGTCACCATTAAGAAGAATCTGCCAACAGTTACTACACCCAGGATCAGGGATGTGCACTCCTCCTTGCAGGTGAAGGATGTAGTCACCGTACGCATCTGTAGCCAGTACACTGCTTCTTCTGCAGTCAAAAGATTCCCTCGCTATTAGCTTTGACATGGCACATTTGGGCCATGCAAAGTGTTCCCTACAGTTTTTTTTCAGTTTATGGGCTATTTTATCTCTAGCAACTCTGTGCTGAAATTGCATCACATATTTCCTGTCTGCTGAGGCAAGATTTCCCTCTTTCAGTGTGATTATAACCTTCCAGCAGGGAAGCTCCACTAACTCCTTAAGAGCTTTGCTCTCTATACTGCGTCCTGACTTCTGCATTCATGTACACCTGGGCAAAGTGGGTGTAAAATGCTATCACTGTTGGAAGCGAAGAACACACACCATAAAGAAGATGTTTTGCTTTGTTTGTTTGCTTTAGGTTTGGGGGTTTTTTTCCCTTTTTTTGCTCTGGTGTAAATGATCAGAGGAGCTGCAGGACAAGAGAGATCAGGCTCTATGAAATCCTTTTCTTACCAGCTTTGAGTTTTACATGGCTGCCTGCTCTAATGAGCCTTCTCGAAAGGAAACAACCCATTTCTGTAAGGAATCCAGGTGATTATGGTTCGCATACCACCGTGATCTCTCTGCATGGGCACAGGGGAGCTGCCTTCATGAATCTTGCTGCAGGATGAAGTCTAAAGCTGGACAATGGGAAAGAGATGGGAAAGGACCACAGGGAAGGGTAGTTTAACATCCACTGTTAACTTGGAAAAAAAAAAAAACAACCCTTCTTTCAGAAAGTCTTTTATTTATTGTAAATCATTCCTAAAAGATTAGGAAATCAGGCCTGGGGGAGGGGGAGAGATTGTTGTGGCTTTCTTTCCAGTTCAGTGTCTTTTGGTATTAGATATTACCCTGAATCTCCCCAGTTTTGCTGAACCTCAGTCCTGCCAACACCGGAGAACATTTGTAACTTGGTTGGGGTGAACAGTCCCTCTGCACCCTGACTTGTGTGGGACTTCACAGACTCACAGAGGAGGGAAATGCATGTACATCCGTATCAATGTCAGTACCCATATATACACACACACACATCCCCCCCTGGCAAAACAAACATACACACCCCCCTACCTCTGTCCCCACTGCTGGCATAAGACCACCTGTAGCTCACCTAGAAGGATTACTACTGCCTCTCTGGCTGCACAGAGCTCTGCTAGGAAGGAGACTGGCTGATGGATCTGAGCAGCACTGGCTGCACAACATCACCCTATGGCAATAGCGTACCGGTGATGGCAAATTCAGCCAGGCAAGAAAGACCTTGCTCTCACTTTTCCTATCTACGCTGAAAAGAGAGAAACAGTTTATCTTGTATTTTCCTATTTGCACATGAACATCCAAACAATCTGAACCTTAATCAAGTTGGGGCTGGAGCATGAAACCAGGTCTATGGTTAAAATACTCTTCTGGATCTCCAGAGAGCCTTCTGGTTGATCTGCCCCCCTTCCAGACATTATCCCATGTCAGAACTCTGACGTGATGAATAAACCTCACATATTATAACATTCTAATTGTGGGAAACTCTTGCCCTATTTAGAAAGTCATCTCTCAAGTCAATAAGCAGGTATGAGGCAAATACCACGCAGCCATAGAGATAAATGCTCAACTTTATCTCCTATGATTAAAAAAATAAAGGGGAGAAGAGATACTGAATCAGAAGGGAAATCAGGTAAACAGAATCTGGGGAAACATATGCTCATGCAACACATGAAAAATATTAATTCATACTAAAAAAAGGTGAGAAATTTTGGCATACAGGAGACTCCAAAATCCACGTTTGCCCAGGAACACTGCTCCCATTACACTGAACCCATGTTTTACAGGGAACCGCTAACACACAGCAAGTGCTGTGCTGCCACCAGGAGAATCTGGCTGTGGAATTGCCTGACCCTTCAGCCTTTTGAGATTCTCAGCCATGACTTTACACTCCCTTTGTATGTGTATGACCATTCTTGACTTCAACAAGAAAAGACAGAGCAGCAGCTCAGAAAATTGCCAAACTCACCTCCTGCTTCCATTCAGCCACCTGCTGAGCCTAGTCCAAGACAGCAAGTCCCCTTGCACAGCCACACAGATAGGTTCTCTTTAATGCCTGCCCCACAGTGCCGGGGCACACACGTGTGCACTTTCTCGGTGTAAAACCAACCAAGCGAAATTTCATTCCCAAAGGAATATTTCTGAGAAAGCCATGACCAACTGAAGTAAGCACCTTTCATGAGGAGCATCCTTCTCACAGGATACATAGGAGGCGGCTAAGTCTGCCCTCACAGACAGAAGTAGTCATCTGTCGCCAACACATACAACAGCCCTCTTGGCGTAACAGGCTTTTTGTGTCTTCCAGTGCTGCTCCTCCAGCCTCCGGCTGCGCAGGGTACCCGCCTGCTGCACAACAGGGCAGCAGTGCAGACGGGTCACACTCACGGACTACAGCTGCCCCTACAGTCAGCGCACAGGTGTTTGAGGGTAAAGTTTTGCTCACGTCTCACCTGCAAGGCTACAATAAAATAAAAATAACTTCAGCATGATTTCCCCTCTAGACTGCACATGAAGAAGAAACCAAGCCCCCACTGTACTGCAGACTGGCCCATTAAAGCGAATGGTTAAATTCTTGCTATGAAAAAGTAGGCGTTGTTGTCTGTTTTGTGAAGCAGAAATCAATATTCCCGCCTCCTCTCCTTCTGTTATTTCACCTTGAGATACTCATGCTTAGATAGATGAGATCTGAATCTTACTCACTGTTACTGCAACTTTTCTCTCTCCAGCATTTCACAGGGTCACAGATGTTCTTGGAGTCCTAACCTGCCAGTAATTTACCAGTCAGCTCCCTAAACTGAACACCACTGGTGACTGAAGTAGTGACTGATTTTCCTTCCAAACCACACCACTGCATCTATTTCTAACTATTTATCTACACTCTCTATCTCAGTCATTTTGCTCCCTGTGTGCTCCAATAAAAACCCTCTGTCTGCCACAGCCGCTTTCTGCTCTGGACCCCTATAATTCACTCCCTGGTGCTAGCCTCTTCCATGCCACGGCCATCTCGTATAAATGATGTTTTATTGTGAAATGCCCCTTCTGCTCTCTGTCTCCCTTTAATTTATCTGGGGGAGGGGGGGAGCTTGGTTAAGTCTATGAATTTGGGGGTTGGGGGCAAGGAGGGAAGGACCTGAGTGACTGATGCTCAGCCCAGGCAAGTCTGAAGCAATGTTGGCTGGGGAGAGATAAGCAGGGTAAAATAAGCTAGCACCATACCTCAACAGCTGCTCCTTCGACTAGCTTTCCCTTCGGCAGTTCAGATTCAGGGGCCTGGACTGATTCCCGCAGATCAGGTAGCAATAATGCCAGGCTGACTGGGCTGTTCTGATGAGTCCTCTTGGATGCAGCTCTGTCTACTATCATGCCTGCCTCTGTCACCTAAGGATTAGACAACTGCAATATGCTCTGTTTGGCACCATGCTTTAAATCCATTCATAAACTGAAGGCAGTGCAGAATTCAGCACTCTCTTAGATAAGCCGTGTCTCTCACCCACGATCGTTCTCACATTTGTGCTCCACTTTTATGCCATCTGACCACTGGTTTCCAGACAGATTTTAACATGTTTGTGTTGACCGCCCGTGCCTCACATACCAGAACCTTTCCCACCTGAGAAATCACCTCTTATATTTCCCAGAAGCTGTAGAAAAGACATTGGGTATTCTCACACAGGTACCTCAGAGAGCAGAGTTGAGGGTTGTTCAGTCTTTAATTTGCCATTGTTTGCTGGTGACAGTCTGATGAAATTGCTTGAGTTATAATGAAGGCAGTTTTCATTATCTGTCATTTAAAAATGTCAAGGGAGCTTAGGCTGAATGGATAGGTGCTACCTGTTGTTTCAAATAGCTTTTGATGAAGGAAATACATTTCAAAAGTAGCAGTCACTGATTTACAGGTGCTGTACAAAGATTACATAAAACAGTGCGATCCCTCCAAAGAAAACAAGCAGATTTCCCCCCTTGTTCTTTAGCTTAGACATTGGCTTATCATCATTGTGGTGATGACTTTCTTCTGAAGTAATCATCGGCAGCTTTCAGATCTGCAAGATCCTAGATGACAGAGGACTGAACCAACAAAACCAGGATTCTTCATTATCAGAGGGCACTCAAGAGTTTTAGCTTAGCTACATAAATGCTTCACTCTCGTTCTTCCGCATTTCACTTGTGCACTTTTATGGTGCAAACTCTGGACCACTTTAGCAACAGATGTCATGATCGGACATACTTCTGCCCAAACATTTAGCTAGTCCTTCTCTGCTGAAGGTCTTGGCCTCTCACAGCTGAACTGCAATAACAGACTGCGTGAATGTTCCTACTCCATCTGAGCACAAAATCTGCCAGCTTATTTTAAATCATATCTGTTTATTCCCTAGCATCAATACCTGCCTTGCAGGTCCTGAGAGACACCTACGACAGCATGTTTCGTTTCTGTCTATACCCTTACATCTTAGAGCATCCATTTAACATGTGAGATGGTGCTGCACAGGGAACCTGCCTTGGTAATGTAACTCTGACGGCATACACTCCCTGTGCCTCGGCTTCCTTACAAAATGGGCTGCTCCTACACACAACCTCTACCTTTTGCCTGTCCTTTCCGTCAAATCAAGACAAAATAAATGCCAGCAGTCCAGCCAGCATGCAAGGAATGCAGGTAATACTCTGGCTACAGTGTCTTTAAGAACAACTTGCATTTTTGGTAATTGCTTTTGTATGAGAATCTGGCATCAAAGACTGTAGCACAAATCTCTTGTAAACATTTAAATGCTGAAGCACAGGTACCTTTCACTTAAGAATCAGATAAAGATTGCTGCTGCTTTGCCCAGTTAATACCACTTCAGCCTGCCTGGTCCGGGTCCCACGGAAGTCAGCTAGCTTCCTCACCCAGGTCCCTGTTTCCCTTATGTGTCCCCCATGGTGTCCCAGCTCTTGGTGGTATGTATGATGTTCAAAACTAAGATTTGATGGTAATGAGGAAGGAGAGAAGGACTGAGCCTTAAGATGGTGGACTCTGAAGTTACAGATGCAGGGAAGAAATAGCAGCATTTCCACGTCTTGTTTCCATTAGGACAATGTTTCCCAGGCACTTACTTGAGCCATCCTTACAAAGCATCTCCCAAAGAAAAACGTTTATGTTCCTGGCAACACAGTAAAAAAAAAACATGTCCCCATCACCCTGCTGCCATAAGCAAGCACAACTCCAGTGATTTCAATAAAGCTGCACTTTCTGTGGCCCTAAGGCTATAACACCACAGTAAACAAAGCCAAATACCGTAAGCCAGATGCTTTAAGATCTAAATCCAAGTCTCCAACATCTTACACATATGATCCACCAAAAGATGGCTGAACCCACACCTTCAACTGGCTGACACAGAGCCCTTTCACCCACCAGCAGAACGTGGAGCCCAGGGCCTCATCCCGAGGCAGAGCGATCGCTGGTGGACCACAGCCTGCTCCTCACAGGCGCTTCCCCTTGAAGGGGCAGCAGTACCTCACTCCTCTAGGCTCTGTGCTGCATCAGTGCTCCCAGCCTCCCTGCCAAGTCCTCTGCCCTCTCCAAAAAGAAACCCCACACCCCACTCTAACAGCCACAAAGATGAGTTCGAGCAATAAAATGCTGATATGAAAACCAAATTACCTTAGAATTTCAGCTGCTTACCACTCCAGTTTCTTCACTTCCCCATCATACAGCTTGTTTTCCCTTTCTATCTAAAACATCCAAACAAACACCACTCGCTCCAAGGGACAGCTCGAGGCTGTTGCCAAACTAGGTTTGCAATCCAATGGCACACGCTGAAAGCAGAGCCACGGCTCAGTTAGACGACGGCATATATCCTGGAGTAAGAAGGATGTAATGCTGGATAGTTGCTCAGGACTGAGTGAAAACAGCAAATGAATGGTCTTTTCAGCTTCAAAACTGGTCCCTGAAGGCCAGCAGTAAGGGACCTTGGCTTGATAGTATAGTCTGGGGAACATACTGCACACAGATCCAGTAAGTAATGTTGAAAATCCATAGACAAAGGAAATGTTTTAAAACAGAGGAGGAAAATCTACTTGAAATCAATACCGTGAAGGTCTCTAAAAGGAAACACTCTGCAAAAAAGGACACATTTGCCACATATAAATCTTTAATGGTATCTTGTAGTTCTAACAAAGCCTTAAAAAAAAAAACAAAAACAAACCAAAACCAAAACCCAAAAACCTCAGATACTGTAATACACCTGATAGAGCAATCATCCTCACATGACAAAACATGTTTTTCACACCTGGTAAATGAAATGACTCTACTGCATCCCGAGGCCAGGGTTAGGGGCTAAGGTGAGCTGTTAATGGAAGGTTAGAGACCACATAACGGCTCTTCAGGGAGCACCTTTCAGATGCTCTTTTCATGTACAGTAGTGCACAGTGATCAGAAGGCACTGGCAGCACATACTCAAGTCACTGTCACTGACAGTGGTTCTAACTGTGCAGTTGCCAGTTGATAGCTCGGGTTAAGATCACCGGCTTGCATGCCAGCGCTCCTCAGACTCAGAAGAAGGCTTGCTCTCTTGTAAGAGCAACCCTGTACTCTTTCATCTCCCTCCTGGCATGCCTTCTGCAGCGCACCAGGGTTAACCACTCACTCTCTCCTTGCAGACAAAGAGTGAGCCTATGGAGCAGAGACAGCAAACTTTTCGACCGCATACAGCTAGAGCCTCTGAGCCATTAAAAGAAAAGCAGGCAGTGAAAATCAAGGGAAAAAAAATGATCACAGGCCGTGCCGGTAGGAGCCCAGTGGCATTCGGGATCTGCCCTGTATCAGCACACCAGACTGCTAGATCCAGGCAGGATGGCAACACAATTTGCCAATCTCTCAGGAACAAGAGAGAAGCGAGACCTGCGGGGAGCCAGCAGGCCCCGGAGGTACGGATATTTACAACAAAAAATCCAGTGGAATCAGCAAGAGGAAGATGCACAGAGAAATACACTACGTGCTCTAGCACCAAACAAGACACATTGCTTAACAAGACACTTTAGAATATCTGGCTCCATAAATTAGACTGCAATTCCCCACTCTTTAGCTCCCAGCTCCTGCTGATTTCTGTGGATAAAGGGGATGTTTGTCACTCCCAAGATCAGACGCCAGATCGAATGCTTTTCAAGAAGTACACAGACGAGCATGTTCCTAGGGAAGAATGAGCTAGAGCTAAGCCTTCAAATGAGCACAAGGAGAACCTCCTGCCCACAGACAGGAAAGTGGTAACCTCCTTCACTTCCTTTGTGGCTTTAACCTAAACCACAACTCCTCCCTTTGGGTTAGGAGTCTCTTCCACTCATTCAGATGTTTGTCAGCTTGTCTCTCTCTAATACCCAGCATCCGTTGCTGCCACATCGGAAAAATAAGCTCTCCTTCTTTTTTGCTCTCTCCCACACCCATTTTGCAGTTTCTTTTCTAAACAAGAATGGCTTCAGTGCATGGTAAAGCAAGTCTAAACTACAGCTCTTCAGGCACCGGCACAGAAAGCAATTGCAACAGGAATGAGGAGGGAGAGAGGATGCGATGGCATACAGGCTACATGAACATTTGGGAATGCTGTCAGTGAGGAAATGTTGCTGCCAGCAGAGTGATGCCAAACCAACTCACAGGGCTTCTCCATGAGTGTGAGCACTCCTTCCCATCCCGGGGTGCAACATCCCTCCTTCTCCTCCAAAGAGCTTCAGAGCATGGACGAGGTGCTGAAAGCGGGGGCACAGCGGGGTGAGTGCAAGGAAGAGCTGTGCTGCCACATAGGAGGATTTTTGCCCATGCATATGGAGGCGAGAAGGACAGGTCCCATCATCCCTAGTGTGGGACATCCATTAGGGAGAGGTGGCAGCTCCCCCTTCACTGAGATCCCATCATCTGCTGAAGGGAGGTTTAACAATGTGAGACCCAAAACCCTCCTGGTCCAAAGGCTTAACCTTATGATACCCAGGTGATATTGGGGTTTTTTTTTTAGAGAGAATTGGGCCTTGTAAAAGATTTGAGCAGGCATTTGTTTCTACCTGACAACTGCCTATACCAGGTAGGCAGAGAGGTACTCAGGGGGTAACCTCTGCCACTGCAGCACACGAGGCAGCCACACATGGTGTCAAGTGATGCAGTCGCTCCCTTGTCATCCCCTGCTCCCAGGACAGTTCAGGACTATTTAGAGTGAAGGGGAATGCTTTTTATTCCTTCAAGGGTTTCAGAGATTTCAAATCATTGTTCTATATCTGATCAGGGGAAAAAAAAAAAAAAAAAGGAAAATGTTTTCACAGCTTATACCTAGAAACTATGACCGAGTGAATTAAACACGAGATTTCATTTTACCTTCTCGAGGCACTTTACTTCACTTTGAAAGCTTCAAAACTTTTCTCCATTTTTTTTTTTCAAGATGGGACATGAAACTGGAATTAACTTTTCCTGAAAATAGCAACAGTTTTGGCAAATCAGCAATTTTCTAAGAAAAATGTTTCACTGGAGAAAAATTCTAACAAAACCTAGTTCTATTATTTCCTCCCAGCACTACACAAGAATATGCCTCCGTGGTGTAATTCAGCCGTAAGTTTCATAGCAACTCTGATTCAGACATATTGCACACACAGATATTAGAATATGCCTTTGACATCATGAGAGCAATGCAAAATAGTGTATATACAATATGGCCAAGCAACGCTGCTATGGAAACCCTTGCTTTGAATTCCTGTATATGGGGTGTTTAAATTCTTAGCCCTAATATTGCTCTTACAGCATTTTGTGCATTTTATTCCTTTGTTCAAGCCATCTCCCTCCTTCTGGACTCTCCCCCTTGGAAAAGATGGCTTTGTGGGTGAAGCAGAAGGTGATGAGATCTCCACTGCATTCCTGGTGCTGCCATACACACCAGCTCCGTAAGCTACAGCAAGAGAAGTAACTGATTTGTGCCTCAGTTTCTGCAGCTGTAAAATGGAAATAAGCTGACATCTTACTTCAGATATGACTCGAGTGTGCTTTGAAACCCTTTGTGACAGCCAGAAGATGCATGCATCCTTATTCCTATTTGTTACTTTCCGTAGGCGAGGAGTTACTGTCCTCTACAGACCTATGCTGATGATCTCTCTATATTGAAGAACCAAATCAGGAAGTACAGTCGCCCACTCATGTAGCGAACAGATAAGTAATAAAGCAGTGCACTTGCCAACTTCTAAGGAGGTGGTTTCTTAAAAAGACATAGGAAGCTTTCATGTTTTGAAGCTGACTAATTTCGGAAAGTTCCCATTTTGCTCTCTTTTTCATAAACTTCTTCAAAAAACGTCTGTTTACCTGCTCTTCTGAAGCATCTTCTGCTAGGGAGGGTCAGACTGGCCAGATTAAAGGTAACAACGCTGGAAGAGAAGAGGACACTTTATCTGTCCATCTCCTCCATTTCCAAGGTGCTCCTGGTGACCCCAGCTGTACCTTTGGGTCTCACCCCAATGAGGGGAGGATGCAGCGGCCACTTGAAACTCTGCCGATTGCTTCGGGGTGCAGCGCATCCCGGGACACATGGCACCACCTCCTCCAACATTTGAGCAGAATGTGCAATCTAATAACCATCACCCAGCAGCCAAACAAACTCACCCGTGCAATCCAGTGATCGCAAATGCAGATTAAGTTACATGCGTTCGTCTGATGGTGTAACTGCCAGACTGCACATTCAAATGAGTATTTGTTTAACTGTGTGATATACAGATAGAACTTATGCACTTGAGGCCAAATTCACCCCTGTTGTAATTTCCCTAACTCCAGTAGCAATTACTCAAAGGATTAATTTGGCCCACAGTGTTTCCTAGTATATGTGATTCATCATTTCTTTCCTATAACAAAGAATAATACACTGTTTCAATCAGCGGTGATGTCCTGGCCTCCTTGAGGCTGCCGGACTCCCTGTTTAATCAGACATAAAACAAATCACTTGCAGAGGCAGAGGCGTATAAGCATGCTTTAATTACAATATTGTAACACCAATTAGAGATCTATCTAATCGAGGACTCAGTACTTCCTACTCGGGTATTACTCCCATGTTGGGATAATTAGTGCTAATTAAGCTTGGAACTAATTAGGCCAAATGATCTCATTTATACCAACATAGATGACTTCTAGGAGTTCACACACACACAAAAAATCCAAGGGTGATTTTATCATTCCTGGACTCATCAGCACTTTGCTTTTGAAATGGACTGTCCCTCCCCAATGGATAAGCCCTGTTAAAACTCAAGTCCCAGATCTCCGATTCTTCCAAGGTAGAGAAACGCTCTCTTGAGGGCATTTCAGTTGGTTGGCCCAAGTCACCTTCTGCTCTAATAGACACAGTGGATTAACAGACCTGTGTCCCATTACTCTCCGGTTCATTCAAAACCTGCAGGCTACTCTTCACACAGTTATGGTTACAACTTCTCTGCACTTAGCATTACCTATACTGCCACGATTGCTGCACAGAATAAGGAGGTTTGCTGTAGGGTGCTGTGCAGTGCTAAGACTTACAATAACTTTAAAAAAAAAAAGTCATACACACACCAATAGCCATGTGTACTTGTTGCATGATTTGCATCAATGCTGCGTATAATTAGAGGTTACATCCCAACACTGTTTAGTAACGGTGGCTCAGCTGTGCTGTAGGTGATGGCTAAAGGAAGAGGCTGACTCCAGCTAACGCAGCTCCCTGCAAGGCCCGTCTGTGCTACAAGACTCCCCACGTTCATAGTCTGTATCTAACAAAGTTGGCTTTACAGTGCAGTCAGAAAAATGAAGGACAGCCCACAAAGCTGTGTTTATGTTGCAACTTCTCCTCTCCTCCAACCCCAAAATTTCTGCACCAGCTCAGCACTGGGATGCTCAGGCAGAAGAGACACCAAAACAACTACCCTTGGGTTATGGAAACAGTCACAGGCAGTAAGTAGGGTGTTCCCCACCTAATATTGACATGGCTGAACTGGTGGGTAAAACAAAACTTAAAAACAAAACCTCTGAGCACTGCCTTTTTGTCTAGGTATTTTGGGGACTATGCATTGGCCAGGCTTTCAACTTTTGCTTCTCATCCAAAGATGGTTTGCACCAGTAGTGCGATGTCCTCCTGCAATATTTGCTAAGCGAAAGAACAATGCCGCCTACCAAAATACCAGTCTCACCTCTTGAAGTGACTGGACATCTTTCAAATGCAAAGGAGAACTCGTATCCAAGAACTGGCTGGGAGCACCCATCCTGGCACCCATCCATCTGCAGTACGAACTTTACAAACCTACATGGCCTCCTGTCCCTGGGTGGTCAGAGCACCTCAACACCTCTGCTTAGCCTGTCACGTCTGCCGGGGCTGCAAACCATCGGGTCTGTGCTATCAGATGGTACGGTAAGTCAAGAATGGTTCCCTCGCGTTCACTGCACAGGCCATCTCTTTCTGTACATCCCTTCTTCCTAGTCCTCCCTCAATTTCAAGCCTTCCAGGATCCACTTCAAGGCGCAGCATGTAGTAAAACCTGCTTTCTCTTTACTTTTGGCTTTCTCTCACCAGCTGCCTTTATTACTCCTAAAGCTTCCACCTAAACACTTCATTTTCTTACGCTTTCTCATACTTCAGGCTGGAATCCTGAAGCTGCTGAAACCAGGAATTCAACATTGTCTGTAGATCTTCTTCCCTTTATCCTCACAGCAATCATTGTTCCCTGGTGAGTCACAGTCACCCCCCCTTCTCCCCTCCAAATGCCTCCTGAACAATCTTCTCTTTTCCAAAGCCTGTCAAAACTGAGCCCAGCAGGATTCCCTACCCCAACCTGACCTGGTTACAATACCTCCTGGAACTGATCCTCCAGCTGTCTGTGAAATTTCTGTAGAAGTGCCACTTCTTTATGCAGTACCATTAGCAGAAGATTAATAAATAATGCACAGAATAAAACAATCCCCAATAAACAATGTACTACTATTTCTCTTATTTTCTTAAGTGAGCAACATGGATCCTAAATCTGATCTCCTCCTCCAGTTGTTACCCAATTCTCATCTCAGCTACCAAATTCTCTCCTTCCTCCCTTGGCAAGCCTGTCATTCCTTTCTTCCCAGCTGCCAAGGCCTTCGCTGCAACCTCCTCCAGCCCAAACACACCAACAGACACGAATGCAAGCATCCATGCGCATATCAGGTTGCATGTTCAAAATGCACGTGCTTCCATATGCAGCAACACAGTAGCCCACAGAATCATATTTATTTGGGTATCTGCTGGAACCCCTACAGGAAGAGGTGAGTTGAAGGAGATCTTCGAACAGAAACAAAATCACTGAACTTGTGAGACCCCACCTGGAGTACTGCGTCCAGTTCTGGAGTCCTCAACATAAGAAAGATATGGACCTGCTGGAGCGTGTCCAGAGGAGAGCCACGAAGATGATCCGAGGGCTGGAGCACCTCTCCTATGAGGAGGGGCTGAGAGAGTTGGGGCTGTTCAGCCTGGAGAAGAGAAGGCTCCGGGGAGATCTTATTGCGGCCTTCCAGTACCTAAAGGGGGCCTACAGGAGAGCTGGGGAAGGACTTTTTACTGGGGCACGTAGTGACAGGACGAGGGGGAATGACTATAAACTGGAAGAAGGCAGGTTTAGATTAAACATCAGGAAGAAGTTTTTCACTTTAAGGGTGGTAAGGCACTGGAACAGGTTGCCCAGAGAGGCTGTTGAGGCCCCATCCCCGGAGGTGTTCAAGGCCAGGCTGCACGTGGCCTTGGGCAACCTGGTCTAGTGGGAGGTGTCCCTGCCCATGGCAGGGGGGTTGGAACTCGATGATCTTCAAGGTCCTTTCCAACCTAAACCATTCTATGATTCTATGAACCCGAAGTCTGAGCAAGACAGCGGTAGATAGATGATCAGGGCAGTGTTCAGCAGAAGCACACAGTGGGTCCAGGGGGGCTCTCTGAATGGCATCTTTAGTGTTAAAAAGGAGGAATTCAGGAGCTTTAGATCAGAAGTGCATCCCGGCTGGGCATTAGAGTCTAATAAATAAAGATGCTTTACACTGACAGAGTGCCAGAAACCTCCTAACATCCTCCCCAAGCTCTGCATACAGGCGTCTCTTCAGTCGACGGTGGTTTGGATCGCAGAAACCGAGCAAACAAACTCCCTACGTAACAGAGGAGGGAAGGGAAGCAACATCCTGGTGGAGGAATGTCAAGTCATAACCACGACAGAAAGCACCATGAATGCCCTAATCTGGGACTACAATGAGTCCTTCAGGACAGGGACTGTCTCTTTCCAGTGTCTGCACAGCACACTGCATAATGGGTCCCCAATCCCATATCAGCACTTCAGTATGTAGTAGACAAATATTTACTGTCACCAGTGGCCTGCAAAGAGAGGCCATCTCAGAAGGACCTCCCCAGGGGCATCTGCAGGGGATGATGCAGGTGTGAGTCAGTGACCTGAGACCCAGCCCTGGGGAGCATGCTGTGAGTCACAGTTCAATATGTCACCTTTCCAGCCAGGTTTCCTCAGTTATTTTCAAACACCCACCAATCTAGGGGGGTTTAACACACTTTTGCAGAGCAAATTCCATACTCCCATTCAGGGTCTGCCTACATGCAGAGGTCCAGTTGGTGGCCAGTCCTGTATGGCCCTATATAGCCAACCCTGTATGTGAAAAGATGAGGCTCAAAGTGCAAGGAAACAGAGAGAGGCTGGAAATAATCAAACTCTTGTTCTCCTGGAGTGCTAGCCACAGAACATTCAGGGTCCCAGCAGCAAGATGGCAGGAGAGTGGGGACACTGCCCCTGTCCCCTCCCATCCTGAATAACTGGTTGGTACCGACTGCATTTCCAAAAGGAAAGCAAAGGGGCTGTTCCTTACCACAGGTAGCTGCCAGCTTCGGATCCTCAACCCTCCCAAGAGCCCTGGCTCAGGCTCTTGTTGGATAAGGCAGCAACGTATCCCTAAGTCTGAGGTTTAGAAACAAGATGTATTTATTTGTTATTATTTTCAGTTATCTGAGTGCAGTAAAGGTCAGGACACTTATCTTCTGGGGTTGGTTACTGCTCCCACTCATGTGATTCAAAACCAATTGAATGATTTTTTTTCCGTACTTCTCAGACAGAAAAAAAATCCAGTGGGAATGAAAGCTGACACAGGGCATTTTCTAAAGAGGATCTGTGGGAAAGAGGATCCACCGCAATGGGAGGAGGGGGAGGCATGGAGCATTCCTGGGTCCCTCCTCCCTAGTCCCCATTAGATGCAATGAAACATCAATAAAGAGGGGTGGGGATGCCACAGCTTTTCACCTAAGTTTTACACTAAGCTGATGTCAAGGACTGGAGTGGATACTATCACCTACGTGATACTCCCAGAGCTGCATTTTGAGTGAGAAGACTCAAGGACGTAGCTGCATGTCCTGTGCCCTGCACACGGGCTGGTCCATAATCTCCAAGATTAATTCATGCAAAACAGGGGAAGACGTGCTTTTTCCTTTTGCAGTGAATGACTTCATGACTTCATTAACCTTTCAGGAGCTTGCCGATAGTGAAGTAGAAGCAATGGGAAAATCACTCTTCTTGGGGAAGGGGACTTGGGCCATGTTGCTAACAGCACATACATGGCAGAGGCCAAAGACACCAGCAAAGGATGGACCCTGATCTAGTCATGCTTTGCCTTCCCGCTCTGCTCTCTGACACTCTCTGGTCTCTGCCCTGCTCTTTATATGTTCCTTCTCCCGTGGCTGCTGACAGCTCATGGCATGACCAAAAAGACAAGGAAGCCAGATGGGAAGGAAAATGAGGCAGAGGAACACGATTTTGGAAAGAGTCTGGAGATGGAGACCTAGCC
>NW_009649568.1:1929040-1934159 GCF_000708025.1 Charadrius vociferus
GAGAGAAATGGCTGTGGGAAAAATGCGAAAAGGTGTATGGCACCTTGCATGGCGCACAAGGGATACCATCTCAGTATGCTAAGGAAGGGTCGGTCTGTTGCAGAGCCAGAAGGGAACTGTCTGGTTAGGAGAGCTGAGGCTCGTGACATTTATGAGCCCGGGACCGAGTCATACCTGGCAGGAGCAAATGTGGTGCTAACCCAGAAGTGGAGCTAAACTCCACTGGAGGCCAGAAAGTCACCCTGTCCTGTACGACACTGGATGAACTTCAACGCACAGCCATCTGTGTGACTTCTTCATTCCTTGTTGTCAGGAACACATGATGAGCCCTGATTTGGCCAGCTCTCCCATCAGCCTAGCGGCAGCCGCTGCTCCCTGCCCTGGGGAAAGGACTTCTCCACGCCACATGTCCCCATTGTGGGAGGCAAAACAGACTCCATGAAGGAATATCCAAAAAAACATCACGTTTCAACTGTCACTGCTGGCGAGGATCACTGCAGCCAAAATCCCGTCCCTGCAGGGAGGTGGTTAAAGAGGCTGCATCCACTCTGGCTGACTTGGAGGAAATTCTATCCCACATCAGATAGTGGGACAGCCTCTGCGTGGGGTCAGGTGGCTCTCTTGGGCAGATGGGAGAGGTGTTCTCCCTAACATGGCTACCCTGCTGCCCCTGTCCCATTCAAAGAGCAGCTCTCGTCCCCTGCTAAGCACAGGTCTCCCAGGAACAGAATGCAGCTGTCCTGACCTGTTGGGCGCTGGCTTGTGGGCTCAGTGCAACTCTCCAACAAGATGCAGAGGCCCCCCCAGGATGTTTGGTGCTAGTTCTCTCCCCCTTCTATCACGGCTTTTCCTGGCAGAGCATGGGACCCTGAACTCAGCTGGGAACAACACAGGGGGACAGTCACCCTCCTCTTGACAACGGCAGATATCTCCAAGCAGCCAGGCAGAACACAGTCCACATTTTCAGGGCAGAGTGTCTAGTGCCAGGGGGAAGTTGGGAGAATGGGAGTAGGACAATGGGCCAGGACCAGAACAAGTCATGAGGCCGTATCCAAGGAGGTAAGGTGATGTCCAGAAACAAAATTTGAGACTACAGACTTAATCAGGCTCCCAGGCAGAAATAAAGTACTTGGACACTGAAGTGACAACCGTGCTGCAGCTCAGAACAAGACCCAAGGCAGCCCCGTCCAAAGCCAGCGGCACACAAGCAGAGGGAATCTCACCTTGCTCCCTCGGAGGGCAAGCTCCATCCTGCCTGGCCGGTGGCCGGGCCATGGCCGCAGCAGGGGGCTGCCTGGCTGATCCCATGCCCTGTCCTTCTCGCTTGGGCCCTGGCCGGCCAGCCCCACCAGCAGCTCCCATGTGGCCAGGCTGCAGGGACACACAACTGGGGACAACAAAAAGGGGTCCAGAGCAGAGAGACATGCAAGGCAGGAATTTGGGGAATAAACTAGAGAGGCGATAGGAAAAGCGTGCGGCGCATGAATAGTGGGGGAGGGTAGAAGATACAGGGTGAGAGAAGAAAATGACATGAACAGAAGGAAGGGAGCTGCAAATAGAAGGGGATGTGGAAACAGCAGAGAGAGACAGATTGCAAGAGTGGTAGAAGTAGAGGAGACCTAGCGGGACAGAATATAATAAGAACTCTTAAAATGATGAGGAGAGAAGAGAGATTTATGGTCTCCCCGAGAAGGAGGAAGAAAACCCTGCACTTTTTTCTCCTTAGCTTTCAAAGGTTTTGAAAAAGCAGAGTGAAGAGTTGCCATCCTCAGTTGAAGAAGGGAGAAAATAAGGCGCAGAGACTGAGAGGCAGTGAATGAGTGAGATGGTACACAGGAGCTTAGCTCCCTACTTAAAGTCTTCTGTCAAAGATACAGGTGAAGAACAGTCTTGACTTTCTTCTCCTGAGCACACCAGAGAGAGACCACTACCCAAAGATGGTAGGAAGAGTAAAATAAACTAGAATGCACCAAAACAAGGAATGTCTGAGTGCTTACGTGGAGAATTACCCACGGGGAGAAGATGTTGCAGTGCGGGTTCCCGTACTTGCCAACCCTACCAGCTTACAGCCAGCTGCAAGGAACACAGAAGTGGGGTGTGTGGGAGGGAAGCTGTGCGACGGGGGCTCTGCTCCTGCAACACTCACTAACACCTTTCATTTGCAGCTTTTTTTTTTTTTAAGGGTCTAATATTTATCCAGTTCAATTTGTACCACCTTTATGTTTCAACTGCCACTATGGAAAACAGGGTGTTTGTGCGCACAAACAAACACCAACGCCACGTACGCCGGAGCCAAATATAGTTCGTAAGAGCCCTGAATAAACCAAATACCTGGTGCCTGTTTGCACTCCTGTACACACATGGGCAAACAGAGCTTCCCATTTACTCACTGTACACAGGAACTCAAAGGATCCGGTACTTTCCTAACCTCTGACAACACTACTTTATGGCTTGCTAGCACAGGAATTGTCTAGGATTCCCTCGTCAATGAGTGACGAAGGTCTCTCTGCTATAAACTGATGTTAATGGCAGGTTGTGTACCTTGTTTGTTTATCGCCGAGAAGGAATGTTTGTCATGGCTGTCAAGCTTATAAAAATATTTCCATGACTTCAGACAGCTTGGCATTTTTTACATGCAGCTGAGAGAGTGGGTGAATGTACAGATGAAAAATTGAAGAAACATTATTAAGAGAGGAAAGCGAATATCTCCTAGCACCACCATGACGGCTTAGAAAGGCCAGGAAGGTCAGAGACATTTCTGAATAAAATGCTTTTTTTTTTTCTTCCCCAGGGGTTTTCTGAAGAGCTGGCAATAATTAAGCATTACAACACCCTTCTGGAGTAGGTAAGTCAGCTGAGGCCATCTGAGGTTAAAGGACCTGCCCGTGATCACACACAGCAAATCAGTGGCAGAGAGGAGAATTAAACCCAACAGGCTTAGCTTCCATTACCCAGGTCCTACACACCTGGCTGACGTTCAGATCAAAGGACGGGAGCCGTGCTCACTGTGGACCTGACTGTCAAGCACAGGTCTTCCAAGACAGTATAGCAATCAGGCAAAAAGCTGAGCGGCCAGCATCCACCCTAACTTAAAGATGGTAATTGTGAAAACAAGTGACAGAAGGCTGGGAAGCAGTGCCTAGTTACGAACCGTGGTGCCAAGTGGATTAAATATACATCGATAGATTCAATTACAAAGAACAGCATGCAAAATGGAAGTGACTGCAGTCAAGGACCCAGGATGGCAAGCAATAACCCCAAAATATAATCACAGTTTTCGGCAGGAAGAAATCCGTGCTTCCAGACCTCGTGGAGAAGGTGCTGTCTCCAGGGGGACTGTCCCAGGCCACCCCAGGCAGTGAGCGGACAGTGACACCCAAGCCCCGAGGGCTAGAAGCCTGCGGGACTCAGGTATAGCGGGCTGAGAGAGATCTATATCACCTAATGCCGAGCAGCCCTTTGTTATCGCTGTCACCAGAGAAGCCACCGGGAGAGTGAAGTGGTGGAGAAAGTGAGCTATTCCCCGTCCCCTCCTGGCTGCCCCCACCTCGTCAGGGCAGGGCTGAGACGCACCCGCTGAGTGAGGAGGAGGAGAAAACCTGTTCCACACTTTGGTCCACGCTGCCCTGGGCTGGAATATCCAAAGACACCCTCACTAGCGTCAATATTCAGCCCTGCATCCATCTGTGCCCAAATGCACGTTCTGTTTTGGGGGGCCCTGAAAGTACCACATTTAGGAGAAGGCGAAGCCGGATCCTGACACCACTCACCAACTCAATGGTTCAACACTCCTCATCTGTAGCAAGAACAGAAGCTCACCTCTCTGCTGTCCTTCTCTGTCCATGCATTTCCCCAGGATTTCAAAGAGTTACAAAATTATCATTGCAACCCCCCCGCCCAAACTTCATCCTGCTTACCACAACACATGTACTACTCCGATCGCTAGTAATGATTTAATTTCCTCCTTCTTCTTGGAGCAAAAATAGCAAGAATAATCATTCAGCACTCCATACACACAGCTGCCACCTGAAAAATGCAGGTGAACACAGTTTAATGGAAAGACGAGTACAATCTCAGACCATTTTTTGTACCTGGAGAACTAGACCAGCAGTATTTTGCATGCAAGATTACAGGTCTGTGTGTAGTTGCATTTTCACATTCCATTACTGCAATTGCACACAGCCAGTTACGTGCCTCAGCAGCAGCTTAGAAAAGCAATTGCTGCTAAACATACAAAATCCAGCCCCCAGATGCACACACGCAAGACTAAAAAACTGGTCCTTATTTTTCTGCTACAGAAAAAAACATGTATTTGCACAGGGGGCAGGCAGCTAGCAAACACCACACCAGTGTATTTCCTTGCACTTGTACTCGCATGTTGATCCGCATATTCATTCAAGCCTTGGAATAACCTAAAATACATACAGCATTTTGCAATTAGAAGCGTTCCAAAAATGAAAAAAAAGCCCCAGTTTTTGCATAAAAAATTCTTCTCCCAGCAAGCAACTGTAATCACCTCTCCAGCTAGAATGTACTGTCTGTTTAAAGCTCCAGAGAAACACAGCGCTAACCCTTTAAGACAGTAAGGGATGAATACTTTTTTTCATTTAAACTATAGGGGAGTTTTACCTAGATAGACTGCAATTTCCTGAGCTTGAGTCTGGCAAAGTGCCCAGGGCTAAGACCACCCCCGCCCCCCCCAGTCTGGGGAGATACAGCCTCAGACAGCCTCGAGTTTTTCTTAATCGCCTCCTTGTTTTGCGTGGAGACACGGACAGCAGTTGTTATACCAGGTTTACCATATGTTTATAATATTGTTGTTATGGGAATACATGTACAGTCCGTGTCACTGGCAAGTTGCGCTGTTTTCTGCTGGAAGGACAAAACAGAATTCACTGTCCAACAGAGCGCCGAGTGTGCGCATACTTTGAGCAAAATTTATCATAGCATGAGTCACGCTCGGTGCAAAACCGCACGCTTTGTTCGTGCGACGGGGTGCGAGCCCGCCATCATGCCCATGCAGGAGTGCGCGGCCCTTCACAACCCCACGCAAGCAATACGGTGTGCTGCTCCTTCCCTGGGCGGCGGGCAAGCATTACCCCCATTTTACAGATTTCAG
>NW_009649568.1:1947440-1948197 GCF_000708025.1 Charadrius vociferus
CCCCCCCTCCGCTTCTTTTGGCAAAAATTACCATGGCGTCTTTAATAGTCAGAAGTAGGTTTTAGAGGGTTTGTTTTTACAAAAGATGTCGAGACAAAACTCAGTTGTAAGCAAGCCCAAGGAGCTGCAGAACTTCTTCCAAGAACTAAACTGATGCGGGACGTCCTGAGCGTACTATCCCCAAATACCCTACTGAGGGATGGTTCGGTACTGAGTCAGAGGGAAGCGGGCTGAATCACAAATAGCCGTTCCTGCAAACTGCTTTCCCCCCCCCACCCCAAGTTTACAATCCGAGCAGTGACCAGGTTGCGGTTAGCTTGGGAAAGCTGATGAGATCACAGTCTGGGGAGATACAGCCTCAGACAGCCTCGAGTTTTTCTTAATCGCCTCCTTGTTTTGCGTGGAGACACGGACAGCAGTTGTTATACCAGGTTTACCATATGTTTATAATATTGTTGTTATGGGAATACATGTACAGTCCGTGTCACTGGCAAGTTGCGCTGTTTTCTGCTGGAAGGACAAAACAGAATTCACTGTCCAACAGAGCGCCGAGTGTGTGCATACTTTGAGCAAAATTTATCATAGCATGAGTCACGCTCGGTGCAAAACCGCACGCTTTGTTCGTGCGACGGGGTGCGAGCCCGCCATCATGCCCATGCAGGAGTGCGCGGCCCTTCACAACCCCACGCAAGCAATACGGTGTGCTGCTCCTTCCCTGGGCGGCGGGCAAGCATTACCCCCATTTTACAGATTTCAG
>NW_009649568.1:1948210-1948859 GCF_000708025.1 Charadrius vociferus
GCTTTAAAGCGGTTTGCCTAAGGCTGCCCATCAAATCAGTGTCAGGATCTCAAGCTCTTCGAGACCTCCATGTTCGAGACCTCCATGCCGGAGACCACCAATTCTGAAATGGGACAAGTGAAGGATAAAGCAGGGGCGGCGTTAACTCAAACAGTTAGGTACGTAACTCCGCATCACATAGCAAAAATATTTGGTTCCCTGTGTGTCCCAAAATGGCATTTAGGGCAGTGAGTTTGCTTACAGGACACAGGAATAATGTGTTTTTTGTGTACAAGACCATTACCAAAACTGCGATGCCCGAGATGCCCGCACCCTTAGGTGTAGGGCAGGGAGCATCGCTGGGGCTTGCATCTCCAGCAAAGGAGCAATGTCGGTGGCTCGAGTGGCTCTGCCACAAAGGAGCAGCACCAAATAACTGCTGAGAGTAAATCCTCTTGTCTGACAGCCCCCAAACACCACAAAATCCATACTGAAAGAGTGAAACAGGTTTTGTTCACTGCCACCCTCACCAACTCCTGAGCCACCGCTGAAGATCCGGGAGGTGAGAGCAGCTGACCGGAGCAACGCACAACCAGTTCAAAGGGAAACCCATGCACCCGTTTAGGCTCCTTCTAGACATCAGCAAACAGCGTAAGAAATGGCTAACTCC
>NW_009649568.1:1948950-1951730 GCF_000708025.1 Charadrius vociferus
CCCAAAAAGGAGCGGGGGCAGGGGGCCAAGGCTGGTTACTGGCCTCCCCAGTCATACTCGCTGGTCGGCACGTCGAGGATTTTAAAGCGTGTAGGGGATCGGATCAGCAGCTTATCCTAGAAGGAGGAAAGTGACATAAAATACGCGCAAGCCTTCCTTCTGTCCTGGCAGCAGGTTGAGTTTTCAGATGATGTGGAAACAGCAGCCTGCTCTCCTCCCCCCAACATGGTCTCCTCTGGCGCCTTTGCTGCAGCGCTGCCGTCTTGTTCCCGACTCCAGAGACTCCGCTCCCTCCCCAGCCTTCACGCCGAGGCTTGGGCTCTGGCTGGGTATGGGGGGGCTCCATACCGCTGTTTTTATGCCCGCTCAGCCCTTGGCCTTTCTTCTCAGCATGCCAAGCAGGGGCTCATTAGTGTTGCCTGTTAAGCTTTTGTGGCTCAAGCCCCGTCCAGCCCCAAGCTGGAACAGAAAGGACATCAAATAGCCATAGGCTGGGGGGGGGGGGGAAAAAATTCACGAAGCCAGCCCAGCGGGAATTCAAACAGGTGATCTCGGAGAGGAAAGGTGGAACGTGCACGCATGTGATCTGCGTGTACGGGAGCAGCGCGCGAGCTCCGTCCGCAGCAGGCAGGCACTGCTTCAGCTTCTTCCCAAAGAGAGCAACTTGGAGGACATTTGACCCAAGATCAGTCCCCTGCGCGCCTGTGTGCATAACATTTTTATGGCGTGGCTTCTGCGTGTGATGTCTGTGGTATGTGCCGCCTCCGTCACGGGAACGCTGCCGTGGACAGAAAAGCTAAAACATGGCACATACTGGTTTTCAGTCTTAGCCACCTCACATCATGATTCGTGCTATTGCAAGTTGGCTGTCAAATACTACCACTACCAGGCTGATAGCTATTATGTATAATAAGATAAGATATTATATTATATTATATAAGATAAGATATAAGATAGATATTATGTATGATAAGCTATTATGTAAACTGAGGAAAACACAAGAACTGGGCCATGTCTGTGCAGGAACCACGCTTACAACATGTGCACGTTGCCCCTCAGGAGCAAGAATGTGCTACACAGGCAGGCGTGTTGCGCACCAACTCGCTGTTTCGGTGCACATGTAGGGGTTGGGGGCACGGCAGCGTTTATGATAAAGCTTTATTTCATCCCCACGCATATTTGCACAAGGGAGGGATGTTTTGTCCTTGCTGTTGCCAGATTCCAACGGAATTAACAGAAATTTGCAAAGACATTTTAACAGAAGGTCCCCCTACCAGAGAAACCACCTATGGAAAAGGCAAGCCACACACTCTCTCCCCATCCCCTCAGCTGCAGTCCTTGCGTGACTCACCATCACCCCTTGAGCTGGCTACAAAGATCTTTTCCCCATGCTGACTCCCCCAAACTCTACTGAGTCAGAAAACTCAACCTCCGTATTCTTCCATGCCGAAAAGTCCTGCTACATCACATTCAGCTTCGCTACGTTCCACCCTTGCTCGTGTCCTGATTCAGTTCGATTCCCCCTCTTTTGAAAGCCCTCCAAGGAGTCGGTCCGAGGTCTTCCTTGGACATCCTTCTTCTCTGCTCCCCCATCCATCTACATCCTCTCTCCACAGGTTTTCCACCCAGCATCAGAACTGTAGGTGCTGGAGCTGCCTCCTCTTCCCCAGGTTCAGCTGCCTGGAACAGGCATTTTTTTCTCCCCACCTCACTGCCTGACGAGTCTCCTTTCAAACATGATCTGATACTTCTCCCCCTCCTGTGACCATAAACCTCAGTCTTTCTCCCTGCTTCTCACATACCTCCATCACTGGACTCTCTGACTGTAAAGCATGCGGGATAAAGGTATCGTGGAAAACGTTACAGCAAATCATGGGGTTTTGCTTTGATTCTTTTTCTGCTTATTTATTTATTTTTCGAAGGGAGGTAACAAGTCAGAGAGAAGCTGGCTGAGATTTCTGCTGTACAATTTTTTTTTTTTTTTTCAGCAGCAAGATCCTCCATCTTCCTTGCTGGATTGAATAGGGTCTCAGGACAATTTAGACTCCCTCCCCCATCTCCCATTCCTGTCTTCAACACATGACGCTCTCCTCCCAGCCTTGACTGGGAAAGCACAGATCCTCACTCTCTCCCTCTCTTTCAGCTCCTGCCTCGCATAGGTTGTGTCAGGACATTAGCATGACGAACATTTGTGCCACTCAGATTCTTGTAGCTTATTTTTTAACAAAACAACTAGAATCAATGAAACCTGAACGACGGCAGATGACAAACTTAAAAGACCTCGCAAGGATGCACGCAGCGTACCGGGAGGCTTTCTGCGTCTCACACCAAAAGGAAGAAAATAACCCTCCAAATTTTAACCAGCCCCAGTGCCGATGCTGTAACGAGGCCGGGTGTGAGGATCGGGGTTTCTCTCCCCTCTGGCTGTTATTTTTTTATTATTATTTTTATTCCCCCCACCCTTTTTCTTGCACATTATCACCTCCCCACCCGTTTCTTGCACATTATCCCCCCCCCACCAGCAGGTTAACAGCCACAAAACCCCCAGCAACCAAGAAGGGAGCAGGCAGGCCCCCCCTGCCTCCCCCCCCGCGGAGCCATAGATATTTACTTGCTGATAACCGGCAATCGTAAATACATCTCGTTTCATCTCCCAACATCCAGGAAGGGGGGCGAAAAATAAAAAGAAAAAAACACGAACCACCACCCCCCACCCCCCAAAACCCCACCATCTCCCACCCCCGCCGCAGACTTCCCGGGGCTGCCCGGCTCGGGGGGGG
>NW_009649568.1:1952974-1953369 GCF_000708025.1 Charadrius vociferus
TTGCCCGATTCCGTCCGTCCCCCCCAAGGTCACGCCAATAGCGGCTGGCGCCAAATGGTGGGGACCATTTGGGGGTGCTCGGGGTCAGCGTCGCCCCGCTAGCTGGCAGCCCTTGCGGCAGGGGCGAAGGGCGAGGAGAGGAATCACAAAAAAACAAGCCCTTGTGGGCCCCCGAAAATTTTGGCAGCCCCCAGCACTGTAAAAGGGGGGTGAGGGAGCCTAGTTCTCCAAGTGGGAGAGTCTAGATGTCTCCAGGCATGGCCAGCGCTGACAGCCCGAGACACCCAAAAAGGGTCTCTTGCTCAACAGCGGGTCCGGGCTCACCAAGATTTAGGCTAAGTTTTTTCGGTGACTTCAGCTGAGAGGGTTCCCTGGGCGTTCGGGGTTGGACACCC
>NW_009649568.1:1953441-1967022 GCF_000708025.1 Charadrius vociferus
TCAGCAGGGTTCAGTCGGCCCAGAAAGCAAACCGCATGACCGACTGTCATACGTTTCATAACAAAACCACAAAACTCAATCTCAAAAAAACACATCCCTGTCCAGGGACAACAAAAGTTTTTTTGTTTGGTTTTTTTTTTTCTGTGAGTCTCAGCAGAAAAGATCTGCGGAGCCCAGAAGAGTGTTGCACAAGCATCAGCTGTTTTCATTTAATAAAAATAATTGCAATAATCATAATAATCACCACTTGGATAGCTTTTTTTTGTCCAATGATCTCAAAGACATTTTACTAACCCAGGCGGGTATTTTTATCTAAATTTAACAAGTGGTAAAACAGATTCAGGCAGATGAAGTGACCTACCCAAGGTCATCTTCTGAACCTGTAGCAGAAGGGAGAATGCATCTTTTTGAACTCAAGTGCTCAATAGAAAAGCCACTTCCCAAAAATAGAGCTCCTACTATCCCCCCAAACTCAAAAGTTTTACACGAGTCGCGGTTTCACTGTGAGAAATGTTAACCAGGTCTAATTTGTAGCTTGGATACTAGGACAGATGCAAATGAGGTGCATCCCAGGAAAGAGAATTAGAGGTCAAGCAGGGAAGGAAGACTGCAACCAAGAGTGACTGGGGAGAAAGGAGAAAGGGAAGAGCAAAACCAGGAGAGAAGGCTGGAAAATCAGAGACAATTGTACAACTTTCCCAGCTGGAAGAGCAGGGTAGCACCAAGAGGTATGAGTGAAAGGACTGAAGTCAACGTGGAAAATATAAAAAGGTGGAAGAACGTACAAGCTAGAATTGCACAGGCAGGAAAACCAAATCAAACAGTTTGCAGTCAGGCACTTGGGAGTTGATAGAGCACCCTGTCACCAACGCCTTGGTGTCAGTCAACCCCCCTGAGTAGGCTGCGGGAAGCAGCAGGGACAGGCACAGAGTCCTCAACAGGACTCTCACCTTAGCAAATGCTGGGAGCGTGGCACTACAAGTCCTTAGAAGAGGATGGCTGCCACATTAATCCTGTTGAAAGCAAAAACAGATTATGCGCAGAGTGGTCACCATGTCCAGCTTCACCTCCCACGGTCTCCGCAATGGGACGTAGGGCAGCAGCGTCTGCAGCCGTGCGTGCTCTCCGCAGAGGAGGCTCTGATGCACCTCCTGACCCTAATATCCAGCTCAGGATTTCCGAGTCTTTTAAGGAAGAACAAAAGCCTCTCTGGGTTTTCACAGATTGAAGCCTGATTATTTCAAGTACCCAGATTCTGCTAAGGGGGAAAAACAACCCAGGGCTAAACTTACCTTCTCTGGAAACAGTTGTGCCCAATAGATGGCCTTTCTCTACTGCTCCAAGTCTCACTCTTTCAGGTCTTTTTTGAATCTTGATGAAGATGACTTGGTCTTCTCCAGCCCTTGGACTTCCTACTGCCTAATCAGCTCTGGGTGAGGCCATATCTTCTTGCAACCGATGAGAGCTGCTGCTCCTCTTGGCAGGGTGGATTTTCCCTCTTCCTTCATTTCCATAACGTTTCTCTTCTGTTTACTTTCCCATTGCTCTCCTCATGGCCCCAATTCAGGACAGCATGTAAGCACATGTTTAATCTCATTGATCTCATGGCACTCCATGTACGAAGGAAAACATGAGTCCCTTTGCCCAGCGCCTGTTTATGTATTTTACGTTAGAGGCATGAGGTAGGAGTCAGAAGTGGTCGCTCGAGAGTGGATTGGAGCGTGGGCTTTCCCCTCCTCCCCGCTGAAACCCTGAACAGCCAGGCTGGTGATTCCTGCAGATGCTTCCTCTCCAGTGTGTATGTGAGCCCAGGGAAGCCACAACTCTTTTAAGAAAATCATAATGCCTTTGGCAGAAGAGGTGAGCGTGCCCTCTCTCCGAAACAGCCGGCAGCTCGGGAGCTGGAGCACATCCATGGGAGATGCAGACAGGAAAGCTCTGGGGCAGAGGAGGCAGCTCAGGCTGGGTCTTTCATATCCTCCATGGGTGCTTTAACCCCTTTGGACACTGCACCTCAAGAAGAAGCATCGGCCTCTGTAGGGGCTTGCACAGAGCCCATCCCAGAGGCACGCTCCTTTAAGAGAAGAGGAGTTCCATGTCCAGCTCCTCCTGCTGCTGCTGTTGTGCTTAGCCTTGCCAAACGGGAGGCTTTCCCAGGTAGGTGCGAAGCAGAGCTGCTGAAGCTGTGGGGCCTCACTGAGGGGAGCTGGGGGAAATAACACCTTTTCACTCAGCGCATGTACAATGTCTTGTATAATAGGACCCTGACCCCGGTTATATTGTTTAGGTGGCTGCTGTAAAACAAGCAGCATGTAATAGGATAGCTAGCTTCCATGCATATGAATATACCTAAGGTTCCTTGTCTACTGCACTGAAGCATTCAGCTCTTCCCTCTTCTACAAATACATCAAGGATGTGTGAAACCCCTACATTTATGCTGGTTCCCAAGCAGGAATACACACACCTGCACCATCTAGATGTTCTGTGCACGGAGGGTAGACCAGACACCTTTACAGCGCACTGGGCATACTGTACATATGCAGATCATCTGCACAGCATATGCACAGCAGGTCTGACAATTTTGGGATTCGTTAGACATAGTGTGTGCATGCTATACAGTTCACCTCCCCAGTGTGCAGTCGACCTATCCTGAATTTCCGGATGTTCAGCAGCCCAACTATCTGCAAGGCCTGATGGGCATGTGGAAATTCTGGATAAACGCACGCGGTATTCAGATTTCATCCCAACAAAATTCCCAGATAGAGAAAGACGAGATGTCCAGGGAAATAGGCACACGTGGAAGCTCAGGATGCTGAAAAAGAAGGGGTGGTTCGTCTGTACCTGTGCAGCAACCGTCTGTATCTCTTCTGATCTACGCTGCTCTGCCTCACCTGGTGCTCATTCTGCTCAAGCGAGTGCCCAGGCTGTTCTGAAAGCTGGGAGTTTTGTGTCTGCTGCTCTGAATTTCTGTGGCTCTCTGTGGTTGCCGGTACACGCGCATCCCGTCTCATAATCTGTAGGCTGGTGGTGATTGCTGCCTGTCCCTCTGTCCCTCGGAGTAGATGTTCTGAAATGCTGTGCTTGGTCACGTTTTGCAGCACTTTGGAGAGTCTTTTGCTCAGCCCCATTAGTTTTTCCCATTGTCAATACAGCCCATCTATTTCCATTGCTGTAGATGCTTCATTCCCAGTTAGACCTCAGACAAAATATCCTTAAGAAAATCTTGGGCATCCCGTTATCACCAATTTTCAAGACATCTGTTAGTTTTCTTAAAGTCCCTGATCTCAGATTCATGGGGTTGTGCAAGAATCTCAGCCTTCACTAAAGAAGGAAAAGTAACTTTTCTAGCTCACGAAAGGCTCCAACGCTGGACTAGCAGAAAAGGACCCTGAAGTGATCGTGCATTTATTTTCAAGCCAGATTTCTGAGCTCGTGCCCTGATTTGCAGGTCCTGCCTGTCAGAGTTGCTTCCTGGGGGTGACAGTGCACAGTTTGGCTGGCTTTAGACCTTTCTGCTGGAGGCAGAGGATGCGCCATGGAGTGTGGTTGAGAGGAGAAGGAGGACTCTGGAGCGGTGTACAGCAGAGGTACCCTGAAGTCTTCTCAGCCAGAGGGGGGACTGTTCCTCTTGGAGTTGCATTGTTTTATGGTGGTGTCATGCAATGAGATGGTGCCGGTTGTGGTTGTAACCAGCAGGCGGAGCTGAGCTGAATAAACAAGATTGAGCTATTCATAGCCATGAAGAGGGCAGAGCACTCCTCTCCTAGCAACACAAGCAGAAGAAGAGCAGAAGAGCTCTGCCCAACTGGTGAAGAAATGTGTGCGTGAAATGTTGATGTTCCTCCTTTCCCGAGCCGTTCCTGCTCCATCGCTGTGCAATGCCTGGAGACCTCTCACCTGCCCCGCTCCCTCACTCCAAAACCTCTGTTTGATAGAAGCGATGCGCTCCTGCAGGCAGTGGCAAGGTCTGTTTTCTGGGGTTTGATCAGTGAAAACATCCTTTCTTGGTTTAAAAAGACAAACAGATGAGAGGTGAAAGGCGGGGTGCAAACCTGCGCCATGGGCTGCGGCAGCCCGGAGCTCCTCGCAAGGGATAGGAGGAGCAAGGACACACACTGCCCTGCTGCCTGTCCCAGGGCGGGTGCTGGACCATCCTTGGTCTGGAATACCCAAGCCAGTGAGAGGGCTGCTCTATCATTTGAGGGTGACAGAGCACTGGAAGAGGCTGCCCAGAGAGGCTGTGGGGTCTCCTTCTCTGGAGATATTCAAAAGCTGCCTGGATGCATTCCTGTCCTACCTGCTGTAGGTGACCCTGCTTTGGCAGGGGGCTTGGACTAGATGCTCTCTGAAGGTCCGTTCCAACCCCTACCATTCTGTGATTCATTTCTCTACCCACTTCTCCTTATCTGAAGGCCAGTTGCGTCAACAGCTGCGCATAGAGTCTGCTTGGGTTTTTTGGGGGGTGGGGGGAAATCCTAGGGCATAGCTCTGGAAGCTTCGAGTGGGGGAATGTGATGAAGCCCACAGCAGGGGAATAATACCAGGTAAATGTGCAGGGACGTTTTGCAAAGGAAGCTAGCACACCCAGCCGTTTGAAAATTTAGGCATGTAGTAGCAAGGTACTGACAAGTGTTCCACACACCTGTAACACCGCCAGTAAATCAGGCGAAAGCATTTGTCAGCTCATCATTAGGAGAGTAATGAGGTAAGTACAACAGAATTTAGGGTGAGCAAAGAGGCCAGCATCCGTCTGCAGGAGATATCGCCAGAGACAAAGAAGAGTCAACATTTAAAAGAAAACGTATAGCCTCCAAACAGAGGGAACCCTGTAAGAGCGTCCCTTGCTCTGACCTCTGCATGGTGAAGACATACAGCCTCTGGAAGGACCGAGTCTGCCTTCATCCTGCTACTGCCACGTAACGATAGACACAGAGTCCTCAGCCCTCAGGACCACGCATTTTCTGATTTCACCAGTCCATACGTGTAACAAATGCCCCCAAATCAGCATAACAGGTATTTTGATCTCTGGCACACCATGGTCAGCAGATTGTTGACAGGCATCGTAGTTTTCCAGCAAGTTTTCAATGTGTGAATTTAATAAATCGTTGGGAACAAAAAAAAAAGAGGGGGGGCGGGGGGGAGGAAAGATAATCATAGGCGCAATTACAATGTCTATCTGAAAGCTGCATATTAGGCTTCCAGATCTCTTGCAAAACATGCCACCACTTGAACTCCAGGAGTAATTATCTTTTATGGAGTTTGGCGAGGAGAGAGGGCCTCGACTCATAGTTTGCCATTTGGTTACAACTATTTGCTAAATAGCAGGAGAATGATCAAACCCAGGAATTCTGGGTTCTGCTCCTAGCTATAGGACCTAGGGGTTAAAACAGCAGAGGGGCCAAGCGAGTCACATAGATTTAGCCCATCCAGATGAAAGGCAGAGTAGCTGAAGGGTTATGAGAACTGTATTCTAGTCTCAATCAATGCCTTACTGTGCAGCTTTTGTCTTTATTTTTGAGTTACAGGAGGTTCAGGTGTGCAAGAGGTCACAGACCGAAGCCTTGGCCAGCAAATAAGGTTAGCAAGTGCCCTGAAATGTAAGTGAAATAGCAGTAGGGAAAAGCCAGCGATGTAAGGTGGGCTTCCTCAGTGCAGCCTCCCTGAATCTGCAGGAAATTCAGCCTGGGACTGTCACTTAGTGTACTGGATTCAGCTGGAAAAAAGCAAAAGCCCGGTACAGCTGGGAGTACGTGATAGAAACAATGATAAGACGGGAGAGCAAAGAAAAAGGAACAATTGATTTAATGCCTTCTTCGTTTGTATTTAAATAAATAAAGATGCCAATAGAAGGCTCTAGGCACCTTACCACACAATTAACACAACCAAAGAGAAACCAAACTACGCACCACTCCCAAGCAGCATGAAATGATTATCCAGAATGTGCTCTGCCACCTCCCAGAGGAAAAAAAAAGACTTGCTACAGCCCTCCCAGTCTCTCTCTCCAAAGGGTGCCATTTGCAGCGTGCTTGCCCTGCGGACTTTTGCTGGGAAAGAGGGACAGCACGCCCCCAAGAGCCACTGCTGCCTTGCCAGAGACCCCCCTGTACCCTCTACCTGCCCACGGACCGAGGAGACAGGCGATGCTCCTAGTGACTGATGCATGGGAAGGGGATACAACGTGCCAACATGCTGCTCTTCTTTCTCTGGTAGTGCCTAGCAGGAAAAATGCTGGCTCGCCCAAGACCCTGTTGACACTGAAGAATATTGTTGGCCCAGGTGTTAGTAGCTGGAAGATTTCTGTGTCCAATGAAAAAAAGAAAAGGGGAAAAAAAGTGATTTCACCGGCAGTTATTTCACTAGCAGGACTGTTACAAGCTCCAAGCTCATAATGTTGTTAGTGTTTCCCCCACCGCCATGCAGTTTGAATTGTTTCTGTTTTCCATTAGCATCTCTTGCCCAATGCTGCAGCTGCACATACACCCCTCTCCCCGCCGGCGGGGCTGGGGATGGAGTCCTCCTGCTCCCGGCCCTCAGCTCAGCGGGGACCATCGGCCACCTTCCCCCTGCCTGCGCCCAGCACCTGCAGCGGGCAACCAGCACCGACACCACTGACGGCGCCGGGCTTCACAAGGCAGGGCCATGCCTGGCACCAGGGGTTCGGGCAGGGCTGTGCGTGTTTTGGGTGCAGCACCTGGGTGCTCACAGCATGCCGGGTGCTTATCCCACCAGCATATAACCAGGGAGTTATACGACGGGCAGAGGTCAGCACTCAGGTCCAGGTGGATGAGCCTACATTAGAGCTGTTAACCAGAGACAGGTTTACCAGCAATCACGCTCCAGCACTAAGCAGATTGCCGAGTCACTCTCAGAGTCAGGGCAGAGTGCTCCAAAGTCACCTGTGAGGGAACCGTTTGTGCTGGAGGAGTGTCCCTCATGTCCCCCTCTTGCCAGCCCCAATGATCCCCAGCCCAGCCTTTCACCCAGGAGCTCCTGAGATGGTACAGTGCCGCAGGGTGAGCTCAGGGGCATGCATCAGGCTAGGACAACAGATCAGGGACTGATGGGATATGGCAGAGGAGTGGCATGTACCTCTATGTGTGATGGTCCAAAGAAACCTAGCGAAGCTGGGGCATACAGCTGGGACCCAGAGTAAGAGGGCACAAAGACTGGGTGCCACAAGTGGGGACAGTGGGGGAGTTAAAACTTCAAGCTGCTAACTACTGTTTTATTGCTGATTTTTTCCTGCCTAAATATCTGTTGCTATTATCAGGCAAATTAACAACCACAGTTGCTGGAAAAATGCAGTAATGGCTCTCTGCTGTTGTTAGCCTGAGCTACCCACTCCAGATTTGGCATAAGCTGGTATCTAGACCATCTAGGTGACTGCAGAGGTGCCGGGGGACAAGCCCAGATTGGCATAGCGAGCGGTGCTGAGCACTACCAGGTCAAAAGAAAGAGCCTACCTGTGTGGGCATAGTAAGGACCAGAGCAGTAGCTGGTTCTCCAGACCTCTGGCAGATCTGGTGTGAAAAGGAGCACAGCCTGTCATGTGCAAGCTGGGTACAGGAGACTGACATCATCTCCAGCCTTGATAGCCTGGCAGAACTTGAAAGCACGAGTGATCTTGAACCACAGATAGTGGTTTTGCTAGGTTAATCCTTACATCTCCTCATCTCTGGCTCTGCCCTCATAGTTGACCTCCGACCATCTGCTCTGAGAAACACATAAAGTCCTGCAGGATGAAATTACAAAGAGGCTTTCAAGACTGCAGTTACTTCCATTTGTCTTTGGGTTCTCTACAGGTTCACAGTCACCAACCATAGCAATAACCGGAGTGATCCTTATGAAGCAAGGCAGGGTTGCCAAACCAGGGGCAGGTCCGAGGGCATTTGGGAATCACAGCTAGATACATCTCTGCAGTGATGGGGATGACACCGGGTAACAAGGCAATCCTTACGAAAGCTACACCTCACGCATCTGGCAGGTCAGCCAATGCTCTGAACAGCCAATCTGCATGGTCCCGCAGTGTTTGCCACCTTGGTGACACTGACACCTATGCACTACAGAGAGTTAGCTCTGCTGCTGCTAACTCTGTACCGGACCATACAAGCATAGCAGAGCTGATGGGACATGAGTTTTCATGGGCCCAGTACTAGTCCTGCTTCCCCAGTTCAGCAGTGTGCCTTCTGCAATAAGCCTCACCCTTATTACTTTGTGCACAGCTTCAAAAGGGTCCCATGGCTCCATGGGATCAAGGCCAGAGCTTTGAAGTCTACATGGCTTCATGGTGCTGCACAGGCACACTGACTTGGGTCTTCACTGGCATGGACATCCTTGCACCACCTTTTGTGTCATGGTGTTGAGATATTTGCAGTATCCAGAGGGAGCAAAAGCAGGAACGAGTGACATCAGGAAACAGGAATGAGTGACATCAGGAGATTTGTTTCTGATGGGGCAATCCAGAGGGCTCATCCCAAAGCGATCTCAGGTACGCTTTGTCACCTGCTCCCGTGCCAGGTATGCATCAGGACGCACATTCACACACTCCCAGCCTGGCAGCCATCGCCGTGCATCCCCATAGTGAGCACTGCCCGGATCTTAGCCTTCTCCTCGAGTTTCCGTCAACTGCCAGAAAAGCTCCTGCTCTGTTGTCCCTGGTGGCCAGAGCTCACATTTGGCAAGCACAGCCCGGCAATCCTGCAGGAAGGCACGCTTAAGTCGAGGAGCTGGATATATCTCCTCCCTCATCCAGCAATTATTTTTCCTTTCTCTCCTCATTCTAGGTCCCCAGCCTGAGCACTTCTGCCTCCTCGCACGCTGGATGGGGTCCCAGCAGTGCTCAGGCCTGCGTGTCAGCTGAGAGCGCACGCAGCCGCAACATCAGGCACGTTCCCTGATCCCAAACAGCACCAGCTGTCACCGCCTCAACCCGCTGGGACTCGGTGGAACGGGATTTTTCTAGTTCACGCATTCTAGCCACCCCGAGCCTCAGACACCCATCCGACCTGTGCATTGCTCAGCAAGCCCCAGTCCTAACCACCGTCCCAGCAAGGACAAGCCACAGTTACTGTGCTGCCTGCTCAGGAGCAGGCAGTGGACAGAAGGAAGGGGTGGCCCTCCTGTGGGTCAGGGAAGCTCCTGGCAGTCTCTCAGCAGGCTCCTGAGCAGTGGGCAGTGGGCTCACGTGCTGCCAGCGATGGCCACACAGGTGCCCGGCAGAGCTCCCAGGGGAGCTCCAGAGGCACATGTGGAGGGGAGAGTGAGCCAGGGTGGGTAGTGTGGATGTACAGAACCTCTGCGGGAGCATGCATGGACGGAAACCTCTCCTATCAAACAACTAGCCTTGAAATAGTATGGGCGACCTCGTCTGGCTCCCAATGTACTCTAAACACTGGCGGGTTGATGTCAAAACTATGCTGCTTAGGGAGGAAGAGCCTGGTCCACTTCCAATATATTTCCCCAGGAATCTCTTCACTGGCTCCAGGGAGGACTGTGTAGGGGCCTGAGGGAAGGAGAAGAGACGGGATGCGGTGCTGTCACGGAGTAACCAACCTGCCCTTGTCAGAGCCATACAGCTGTTCCGGAGGTGGAGATAGCACAGGAAGAAAATCCAGAAAGGGACAAACAAACATCTGGAGCTATCTGGCTCCATAATTCTTTGTCTCTCCAGTATTTATGATTTGTACAACAGCAGCGATTAGTGCCCTCACCAATGTCATGGCCTCCCTGTACAAGGCACTGAATAGGTGTAATGAGAAACAGCTCCGGCCCTGAGCAGCTCGGCTGAAGAAGTGAGTGAGAGCACGGGGAAGGGGGACAGGGATGGGAACCGACTTGCTTAGGCTGGCAGGGGCCAAGGGAAGAGCTGGGATCAGGGACACGGGTCTCGCCACCTGTCTTTTCTCCCTCTTCCCCAGCCCAGCGCCCTCAGCAATGAAACCACACTGACACTCCTCCACAGCTCCATGCGGCTGCAGAGTTAATTAGTTAGGTCTGTGAATTAGTTAATTTCCAGGAGCGGTTCTTTCATTACAAACACCACGCAGAAGTCATTTTACATCTACAGCTACAAGAGCAGCCTCTAAGCCCACAACCCTTTGTCAAGAGTAAAAATAGAAACCAGTCACAGTAGATGGGAAGAAAGTTGGGAATAAGGCGAGGGCAGGGAAGATGGGAGCACTACCAGTTCTGCAGAAGAATGGAGGCTTCGAAAATCTTCAATTATTTCCAGAGCCTGAGTGTGCTGCGTGCTTGTTTCGGCACGACAAGATGGCGAAGAGGGTAGCTCAGGGCTACACGAAGCCATTTCTAGCAGTTATTTGGATTCAAGCGTCTGAGACTCATTCCTAAGTAATTAGGGAGCCCATCCTACACCAGAAGTCACGTCTTTCCATGTGGAGTTAAGCTGAACAAGGCCCTTGCCATTTCCATCCCACCAGGGTCCAGAGGTCCAGCATAGTGGGGGCTCTATGAGGACCTGGGGTCATAGAATCATGGAATCGTCTAGGTTGGAAGGGACCTCTATGATCATTGAGTAAAACCATCAACCTAACACTGACAAAACCACCACTAAACCATGTCCCTCAGCACTACGTCTACATGTCTTTTAAATACCTCCGGGCATGGTGACTCCACCACTTCCCTGGGCAGCCTGTTCCAATGCTTGATAACTCTTTTGGTGAAGAAATTTTTCCTAATACCCAATCTAAACCTCCCCTGGTGTAACTTGAGGCCATTTCCTCTTGTCTTGTCACTTGTAGAGAGCGACAAGGTGTCCCCTCAGCCTCCTTTTCTCCAGACTAAACAACCTCAGTTCCCTCAGCTGCTCCTCATAAGACTTGTTCCCAGCGGCGAGGGGCAGGCCAGGCAGGGGAACACACAGGCAGCTGTGGGCAGGGGCAGCGGAGAGGAGCAACAACTGCAGCCCCCCAAGAGCCCCTATGGAGGAGCGATGGGGAATGCTGGGGCAAATACATCCTTGGGGAAGGACTCCTCTGGGGGATGAAGGGCTGCAGGAGGGACGCTTAGACAAGAGGGCAGCTCCACCTGTAAGCACAGCTGTGCCGGGCCAGGTCAAAGCTTGGGGCAGCCTGGTAGCCTGCCTCCGACTGCTGCCAGCAGGAGATGATGGAGGAGAAGCAAGTACTGGGTTGGGCGAGCGGCCTCTCCACTGCCCGTCCTCCCAGCCTGAGCTGTGCCTGTTCACCTGCAACAGGGGAACAGGCAGCGGGTGCGCAGCCTGTTCATGCAGGGCACCAGGTGAATGTGCGCAGGGCTGGAGTGATGCAAAAGGCAGCGTTGCTGCGCAGTCGTGGCATATGACAGGCATGGAGCGATGGCAAGGTCGGGGCTGGGGAGGGATGTTCCATGGTGGGGAGCTGGGGAGGGATGGGTAAGGCACGGGCAAGTGTTGGGTGGCTGGAAAGAGGGAGACAGAGAAGGTGTTTTAGAAAAAAATGGAAAGAGGAGATGAGGAATGGAGAAAAAGGGAGATCGATAGGTCTCTAGGAGGTAACGCGGTAGGGAAGGAAGAGGCTTTGGTGAAAGGTGGTGGTGGAAGAACAAAGCAGAATAAAAGAGAGGCGGTGCGGGAAAGAGAGCGTGAACAGAGTCAGGCTGAAATGAGAGACTGAAATAACGGTCGGGAGAGCACCCCTCCGACAGTCTTCAGAAAGGAAGTGACAAAGAGAAAAAAAAGAAGAACCCCCCATAAAATGCAAGGGAAAAAAGAGTATATAATTTTATTATCAAGTGTAAGGTGATGCTGGTGTTCAGGAACCCAATGACTGAGAACCACAGGCAGAACAGCGAAATTCCCCAACATGTGCTTGTACACCATGGACACAAATAACCAGAGGATGCAAGGACTGCATGTCAAATCCGGGTGATCCCCAGAAGCATGGCCCACCATCTTTTATATGTGTTTCTGTGCTGGGCCTGGAGCTCGGGCAGGGATCCACCCGGGCAAGAAACTCCATGTCGGTGCCCCCCCGGCTCTGCCGCCTGCTGGTGGGGGATGCTGCTGCCCTGCGGCTGTGGATGCTGTCCTTGGAAGCGCAAGTATCCTGCCTGCAGGGAGCCAGGATGCTGAAAAACTTTTGACTGCTTTGAACAGTGAGGAGCTTTGTCTCCTCGCCTTGGGTGCTTTGCCTCTCACCTACGCTGACAGCTTAAACCAGCTGCCGGGAGACGACACGAACACCCCTCAGGGTCTGCCTGGGCTCCCCAGGATAAGCGTGAGGCTGGCCTCAACACATAAAGGCAGGAATCCCAACACCACGTGTCTGTGGTCCCTGCTCCACTGCTCCTGAGAGGGCACTAAGATCAATTTTCCCCTATAACCTCCTTTTTAATGTTGCTAGCTGTTTGGGATGGAAAACGTGGCTCAGGAAGCCTGTGGACACCTCGCTGAGCAGAGAGAAGAGTGGCGAACATCAGGGAACAGAAATCACATCCCTTGTCATACAGACGCCACCCAGGAAGGCCAGCCCTGCTGCTGCTCGGGAGGAGGGCTTGGGCAGAGGAGGGTTTGTATGCTCTGCCACATGCAGTGGGTTTCTTCACTGAGGGGATCAAACACATCATTTACAGCTGTGATTATCAAAGCCAATCTTTCGGTTTCATTGGTCAAACTGAGGAAATCTCCCAAGTGCTTGTACTGCTAAAATAAGATCTTGTTCCCTGGAGACTATGCAGAGCCATCTCTTTCCAGGCATATTTTGTTAGCAAGGGATTAACTAGGAATGTTGACATTTAAGTTGTTGTCATTGTGTATTTGAGGCTGAGTGTACATTAATTACAGGGCAGTACAGCTCCCAGTCTCAAAGCTCCTTTTTTTTACCAGGGGGAGGGACGCATCGCTGTGCATCCCCTGTGGGTGAGAGGGGTCGGACCTACAGGGTGCTCCAGGAGGGATTTCAAGGGGGCAGATCAGGGGACCAGAGGAGAGAGTCCTGTGCTACAGAGGCAGCCTCAGCTAACGCTATATTAAGGTGAGCGGGGCAGCATACACCGATCACAGCGACTGTCGTTTCAGGCACCCTGCAGACATAAGCAGGCATCACCTTTTCATATTTAAGGAATTGGGCAATTACTAGAGGTTCTTTGATTGCAGAACCATATCTATCTCCAAAAGAAAAGGCTAAAAAAAAAAAAAAAAGAAGAAGAAGAAAGGATGGTGCCACTTGATGCTGAGGTGGCAGGTAACATTCGGGGGCATGGTCTCCTTTCCTCCCAAAAGATCCCCCCGTCAGTATTTGGCCTGGGCATCTGAGATGACTGTGAGCTAAAACCAGCCCAAAATACCAGCACGACCATCCATCAAATCTCATTCACGCCGGATTTCAAATCTCATCACGATCCAAAAAGGCACAGGCAGAAATTCACAGTTGCGTTATTGTCCTAGCCTTTCCAGCACGGATGCATTCAAAAAATACTGCAAGAGAAATGGTGCTTCGGCACGGGGACATATGGCAGCTACAGCAAAAGCTGCTCGGGTGCAATTGTTCAGCTCCATTTCATGGCGAGAGCTGCGCAGAGGGAGGGCTGCGCGGCGGGGAAAGAAACAGAGAAACACACAAG
>NW_009649568.1:1967459-1974810 GCF_000708025.1 Charadrius vociferus
CCCGCCCCGCCAGCCGTGGTGAGGGGCCCGTCTTCTGGCGGCCAAGAGCTGGCATCTCCCTGCGGCACTCGCCACGGGGCCACCACCGCCCGCTGCTTTTTCGGAAGGCGGTAGCTGCAAAGTGCTGCCCAAATCTGGGAAGTATGAGGAGCACTGGTTTACCCAGTAAGGGGAACTGGATGGGTACGGGAGCCCTGGTACGGGGAACTTTTTGGATAGGTAAGACCCTTCTCAAGGGCAGCAAAACATGAAAACAGCTCTTCTGGAGGGGCTCAGAGAGCGCTAATGTGTCCCTGTCACCATGCAGGCAATGTACCACCACCACCACCCGAGAGTGAGGAAGGGGTTGCCTGAGGAAGACGGGCGCAAGCAGCAGCCCACAACAGTGGCAGACCTCAGCCTGCCCTGTACCTTTGCTGCCAGCACATCTAACACAGGGACGATCCATGGGATCATCCTGTGGGATAAGGGCCATGGAGCCCCAGCAGGGTACTTGGCCACTGCCATGAGAAAAGCCGCCAGAACTGAACAGATCTTACTCCTACAGTGGTGAGGGGCTTCTTCACTTATAGGGATAGCATGAGGTGGCCAAGGCATCTTGAATTATTAACCAAGTAGTACAAGCTTTGTGCATTTTTTGGGTGGTTTTTTTTTTTTTTTCTCTTCCTTCCGTAAGGGACTCCCTCACTCCTCCTCCTCCCTCAGTTGCCCTGCACAGGTGCTGGTAGCCCATGTGCTGAGCGCCAGGCGCAACAGTAGCAGCAGCAGCAGCAGCAGCATGGGTCACTGCCTCCCCAGGCCCTCCAGCCTGGGCGCAAAGAGAAGTGAAGAAGGCAACTGCCTGTTTACAGTGGGAGGGTGCAAATTAGCCTTCTGGAGAGCCGCCCTGCTAATTTCCCTGCAGCTTGGGGTTGGGGGGGGAGGCGGGGGGAAGACCTCCAGCTGAGGAAAACAACCAGGAAGGCGAGTATCTGCCATTTCCTAGGGGGAAAAGATTCAGAGGAGAACTGTCTGAGTCTATTAAGTGATGCTGGTTCCCGTGGAGAGATGGTGGCACACCAGTTTACTTCAAATAGTCTGCTTCCATCTCTAATACCACCTTCAAGCATTCAAACCCAGCCGCGTAAAGCTCCCTTCCCGCTATCTTCTACAGCGTGTCGCTCGCTGATGATTTTCTTTTCATAACAGGAGACCCGAAGCGGGGTTTGCAGTAAAAGAAAAGAACCGTGTCCATTTGCATGGTTGCATAATCACGTTATACAGGGATCTTTCAGATGCCGGAGAGCAGGGCGAGAGAGAGAGAGAAAAGTGGGACGTCACGAGCGGGAGCTAAAAGCCAGATCTCTTGATGAGATCAAGGAATAGATGTGAAGTCAGTCATAGAGTCGCAGGCTTAGCTCGGAATATAAACAAAGCAAGATGTTTCTGGGGGTTGGGCTAGGTTTTGTATAAACTCTGTTTCCTCTTCCATCATTGAAACCGGATGAGAAGAACAGCCTGTAGCCAGGATCCTGTGCCTCTCTGCTGTGGGGCTTCCACAGGGCTCAATTCCCAGGGCGGTCAGGCCAGGACCTTTCGCCAACATCATGTTCACTGCAGAGTGAAAGAAAAATCGCTCGCCTCTGTGCTGCTGAATGAGAAGCTGAAGCCGAGCATGGCTGAGGCACAGTATTATGTATTCCAGAATACACGTTTGCCTCTTACTAAACAGTAATTCACCAGCCCTGGCAATTTTCCCTTTCGGATTCCCCGGTGACCGTCGGTGAGCCCGAGCCTCAGCCCGTGGTCCTATAACCGCAGCCTGCTGAGACGGAAAGCATCACTCGAAACATAACTGCTGTTAAGCCGAAATGGCAAATTTTCACAGAAATGAAATACTCTCTGAAATAAGGGAAACCAAAACCAGGCAAGTGTAGCATGTCCTTTTTAAGGATGAGAAATTAATTTTGAAACCTAGCATCCCCCGTTCACTTTCCCGTTACCTTAAAATTCCCGCCTCCCCTCCCTTACCCCGTTATTCGTGCTGATGTCAGTAGCAGGAGGGTAAGAACATCCCCACAAACATCTTGTGGTCCACTCTGTATCTCAAGTGCTTCTGCAAAATTTTTAAAATCTAGGACATTTACCCATCCAAACCGTTGGAAATGTTTAACCATCTGAAGGGTTTCTCAGCTGTTTCCTCAAGTGTGAAGGCAAACATCGCCTATCCTGCGGAAAAGGGAGAGTGGGAGGACATGTTTTTTACATGTTGTACCTCCTTGCCTCCTTTGCACAGTCTGATTTCTTGCTCACAGAGTAGGTAACGAATACAGTATTTCAAGATCTCTCCTCAGCCAGAGAGGACAAGGGAGCAACAGGTGCCCGATCTAAATTAACCATCTTACCCCTAGGTGCAAAGCTGTCATCACCAGCTCCAAACTTGTTATGCAGAATAAAAGGCTAACGTGAGAGGCACAAGAGAGAGCCTTCGCTCCCTGAGCCACCTGCAGCATATGGCAGCGGGAGCCTGCAGGATTTCCAGCGGCACGAAGCATGGCTGCCGGGGGCCACCTTCCCTTTTGACGCTTGGGCCTTTTTGCAGCATTCAAGAAGTGTGAGGAGGCAACAGGTGAAATGCAAACCTGGCCCGCTGTGCTTCACGTTCAATTCCTCGACATGCAGTGTTTCATGCAAGTGGGATAGCTGTCAGACGTTGCCGCCTGAGGACACGTTCCTCAGTGGGCTCAGGCTGCTCAGAAAATCCTGGATTCCTCCTCCTGGTTACCCGTCTCTGCACTGCTGCGCCGGGTTCTGCCTGCTGCAACTGCACGGTGACAACTGGGGCATTTCTCTGTACCCCTGCGCCCAACGCGGACACAGCTCAGCTAAGTGCATCTCCCTTCTCACCCTCACCCAGCTGCAGGCTCCCAAGGGAAGCAGCTAAACCTCCCAGGGACCATGAACGGCCCCGAGAACTGGACTGAAAAATAAGGTGAGAGGGGTATGTCCACAGTGTCCACACTGCTGTGAGGGGAGGGATACCCGAGTCACTGCAAATGAACTTGTTCAGGCTCTGGAAGCAGATGAGGAGCTCTGGAAGCAGACTAGGAGGTATGTACAGATGCCGCTTGCAGCTGCAAGCCACTTGACATGAAACGTGATGCAGTTGGCACTAAAAAGGATGGGTAACTGTCTTTCAGATTTTGCAGGAAGTAATATACTGCAAACCCACTGCTTGAAATGTGAGGGACCAAGTTATCTGCAACTCAAAGACGAACAGGACCTTTGCATTGAATTTCCGACTCGTTTTCTGGCTGGGATGTCAAGAGGAGGAAAGAGACAGTATTTTTTCGTTATGTGAACCTTCCTTTTTGGCCCGGGCTGTGCCACATAACACCTTATACACTAAAACAGGGATCTGGTACTAAGTAGGGGAAAGCTCTAAGCAGGACTTGGTGAGAGACCTTTTGAAGGTGCTACAAAGAGCAAACATCCCAAGAAGTTCATGCCATACCCCAGGCAAAGGGGTTAGCCTGAAGTTGCGAGGGGGCAGAAGTGGGGAGGGAAGGTGACTTACTTTGCCTCTGCATTGCTCAGAGGCTTCTGCTCCTCTTGTGGCTGAGCGCGTCTTCTGGATGGCAGCCATGAAACCAGTACAGAAGAGCACAAGGAACAGGCTCACTGCAATCGAAGCACGATCCATGTGGAGAACAGCTTTTGCTGCAGCAGCAGTCGGAGCAGATCTTCGGTGGCAGCGGGATACCCCAGACATGCTAAGCTGTTAGGAGTTGCTGATGGCTAAGGCTGACACTAGGAGAACACGTACCAAGGAGCTCACCAAGCCACACAGCGATAGAAATCGCCCCCACTGCAAACTAGCCATCCTGGTTCGTGATATGCGAGTAGCATGAACACCAGCAGAGAGCTACCAAAGCCACACAAGCCACGACAGCCATCAGGGCAGACTCCATGCCAGGATAAGTCACAGTGAATCAGAGCTGCATGATGCAGCCAGCGTAGGAAATGGTTTTCCTGTTTCGAAAACGTTCGCCAGTGTAGCTGGAACAGAGGTAGGTAAATAGCAAATGTCTATGAGACAAACTGCCAAGAGAGTAACACTTGGGTGTACTGGATCAGCTCTAAAATTGAGCACCTTCTTCATCAGCGTCACTGCAAAGATGACAAAAACCACCAGGAAGACTAACACCTGAAGGGACAGGTGGTGTGGAAAGCCAAGGAAAATGAATACCACTGTCAAGGTTTGATTTCCTATTGATGCAATGATTATTTTTTAACCTACTGGCAAAACAGATGCAAAAAAAACCAATCAGTGTGTAGACAGTGGGAATATCCTGTGGAAAAAACCCTTAGCTTTTCTAAAGAAGTTTCCAAACAATGGGCCAGATCTCCTTCAAAGTGACATTTCATCAGAAGAAAGAAATGGAGCTACTCAGATTTAGTAAGGAAGTGATCCTATTGTTCTAATGTTATTTTGTTTTACTAATGTTATGAGAAATTGGCTCCCTCTGGTTTGGATTTTTCCAGACTGGCACAGGACAGATACAACAAATGAAGAACGCCAGTAGGACTATAAATGGAATAGAACTGCAGTTTCTACAGTTAGTTATGCCTGTATCTCACATACCAAAACAAAAAAAAAAAGGCGAGGGGGTGAGCTATGTTGACATGGAGCTAGGGCTGAGAGTATGTGTTAGTAAATTCAGGGTGAGATACATCCTAAATCACTGTAAACCCTCAGAGCTTAGCATTGACTTGGAAAAAAAAAAAAAAACCAAACCCAAAACCCCAAAATGAAATACTATAGCTCTGGAAACGCAGAGCTATGGGCACCCAAAAAGATGTGATTTTGTTGTACAGTGCCACTGTTGACCAAAAGCATGATAATAGTTGCGTCGTGTTGACATCTGAAACCAAGGACCTTACTCTCTCCTGCCAGCCACCTCAGTAATTCCCCATGGCAGTGGGAATCTGTCTCTGCACCTGCAGATATCTCTATCTTTGGTTTAACCTTGAGCCTGAATTGCAAAATATCTATTTGTAGCACATCAAATAGTTACTTCTATCCACCCACAACAGTTTTCTATGAAGTTTACATTTCCATCTTCATCAATATATTTTCCAAATCTCTTGCATAATTCAATGTTTGAATATTCCCAAAGATGTGCGTTTCATACAAGATGAGTTCTGCCACGTCAAAGATCTCACGCTCACCGATTCCAACCTGTCTCAATAAATACTCACAGGGGTATTTATTTTACTTAACCTTAAAGCAAAGCAGCTCAGCTTTGTTGTGTAGACGATCCTTATATTTTCTTGTTTTTGTGAATTTGTATACAGATAAACAACATTCAGGATCTGACATTTCACTTTGATTGCAAGTTGCTGTAATTAAGAACCAAAGCTTTATGAATTTTAATCATCAGCTGTAAGTGGTACATTATCTCTAGTTCACAATGAAAGCAATCAAGTGGACAAGATATTTTTAGAGACATTACTGTGGTAATATTACATTAAGTAGCGGTTAGTACACTATTTTCACACCCAGTGATTTCACACATTAATGCGGCTATAGATCAGCGTTAATGACAAGAGAAAGTTATTTTTCAAGTAGTATGAGAAGGGTGGTTAAAAGAGCTACTGGGGATTTACACTTCAGCAGCAGGAGGGGCACCTCAGCAGGGCTGCAGCTGAAGACACTCCAGCAGCAGGAGCTGCTTCCACTTCTGCACGCAGAGGCAGAAGCCCCGGTTGTCCCAAGTGAATGTGGGTTAACGACAGGGGCAGTGTTTTCTCCCTGCTTCTTGGGAGGGAAAGAAGGACAAGAGGGGAGAGCAAGACAAAGTACCCCACTGCTGGCACTTAACCCCAAAGCTGGCGAGAGGAATCACATACCACATCTTGCCCAAGGCTGCCACTCAAGGAGCAACACAACACTCCCCCCTTTCGAGGAGAGCACAGTAAAGAAAAAAAAAATCAAACACCCTGGGGCTTAAAGGAAAAAAAAGGCAGGGAATCTGGCACATTTTAAAGTTTCAGAGTACTCTAGATGGATATGACAACACTGTTTGGATAAACCTGTAAATACAGACATCTCTTCTTTCAAGGCAGGAGGGATTAATGCACGAAGTGCACAGCCCCCAAAGGAGTGCATTTAAGGTACGGTTGTCTTGCTGAAGGATACCAGTTCATGCAAAAATTGTTTGTCTGAAACTAAGGCTAATGAGAAATACTGTTCTGGGAAGAAGAAATTCTTCCTTCTTCCTGGAGTCTCAGATCTGCGATAACAGGAGAAGCTCCAGAGGCCTCACCCTGGACCTGCAGACCATTTTATTTTACTGCAGAGGTCCTACGAGGATGGCAGGGCTGCGATTCGGAGAGTTCAGCAGCTAGTTGTACCAGACAGAGAGTATGCTACATTGTCTGGGTGTCACGGTGGCAGATAGCTGTTGTCACGGCATCTTGGAGTGTATTGGAAAAGCCCTCACAGAAAGCCAGTTCAGCTCCACAGAAGGTGGCACTCAGAGGCTGACACCTCTGCAGCCAGAACTTGCTGGTACCAGCATCATGGCAGCACTTTGCAACTCCAATTCAACCCACCTGGTTATGCAGGACAGCTGTTGATGACAGGTCATTCAGAAAATTTATATGGCACCCAGATGTAGTGATATAATGGCCTCTTTTGCTACTTTCCCTCACACAGCACCAGTTACATCCCAGCAAGGGGCCTGCCCTGAAATTCAGTCCAGAATTATTGAACATTAATATAGAAACATTGGATCACTACTGCTCTGTGATACATAAAAGCAGTATGGAAATACTGATCAAACTTTACATATACATCAAAATGTACCTTACAATGTTTGCCTGACTTTTGCAATAGGGTAACCCAAGAAGCTCTGCCACAGAACAACCTGCAGAGCTCCAGGTTCTGCACCCCAAAGTAAGAGAGGAATCCTACCTTTGAGCAATAGGCAGTGCTGTCTGACCTACTTGAGAACTAAAGAATTATTTTTTCCTTGGGATCCTATAGATGCCTTCAGAAAGTGGCATTTAACTACATATCAGGGACCTATCCGACAGACTATATTCACGGAAGTGTCACTGCAGTGCACACAAAGATTGTACAACTTGGAAAAAAAGGATGTTGAAATAAGAAATAGACAGAACAAGAAAAGGTCTACCTGAGAAGGTGAAAAAAATACACGCTGTTACTATAGCTATACAGAAAAATCCAATATGCTGTTTGCTTATTCCCTAGCTTTTGAGGCTCTGCTGGGTTGTTTCCATGTGGAGAAGAAATCAGTTGCATCAGCAAAGCGTTTCTTGATACACAGCCTCTGTCTTTTGTTTC
>NW_009649568.1:1974897-1985718 GCF_000708025.1 Charadrius vociferus
ACGCACAAAGACAGGCGGTATCCCTACACAGAAATCACAGTCTGCCTTAGGAGCAAGCACTGCCTCTTGCCCCTCACCAGGCCATGCTCCCAGCTCTTCCCATGGCCCCTCCTGGCAGCAGCTCCCCAGCTCCCCATTCCCCGTTTTTCAAACAGGTCTTTTGAGACTAATGGGACCTTGTGCTCAGGGCTGTGGCTTGGGGCACTGGCTTCATCTGCGTCCTCTCCCACTACAGGAAACAAAATGCAATTGCTTCGTCATTAGGTCAGACTGGGGATGATTTACATATCCATCTATGCCTGTAATTAAAAGCAGATAATGATAGGAAAACATCAGCTATAATAATAAAGTGTATAACGGAGTGAGAGCATTCTTAATTATGTATCCAGACCTGTACATACAGAAAGGTCTGCACTAATATCACACTGCCTCCTTTTGCCGTTCCAGAGTTGGTTATATGTAAAATGCTAATTTGGCATCAGTTGGCACATGTAGAGGTGTCTCTGCTAAGCGTGAGAGATACAGGGAACAGACACCTTTCTCTCATTCCCTTAGATCAAAATGCAAATTCCTCCTTTGGACTTCTGTGCAAATTGGGACTCAAGTCAGTACCCTATTTATGGTGGTACCACTCATGGATGCTTCGGAGGAACGTGTAAGAGTGTCCCCAAGAATCACGATATCATTGAGGTGGGAAGGGGCCTCTGAAAATTGCCTAGTCCAACCCTGGTCAAAGCAGGGTCAACTAGAGCAGCTAGCTTAGGGCTGTATCCAGATTTTTAATATCTTCATGGACGGATGTTCCGCAACCTCTCTGGACAACCTGTTCCAACCTGTTTAACCCCTTGCCACAAAAAAAAAAAAAAGGGAAAAAAAGTGTTTCCTTATGTTCAGACAGAACTTCTTGTGTTTCAACTTGTGCCTGTTGCCTCTTGTCCTTTCACTATATACCGTGGAGAAGAGTCTGGCTCGGTCTTCTTTACTGGTCATCTCCCTATACAGCATTTATACACATTGATATGAGCCTTCCCTTCTCCAGGCTGGACAATCCCAGCCCTCTCAGCCTTTTCCCATATAAGAAACACTCCAAGTCCTTAATCATTTTTCTAGCCCTTTGCTGGACTTGTTCCAGTAGCCCATGTCTGTCTTATACTGGGGTTCCCAGAACTGGATACTGCTCCAGATGTGTCTCACCAGCACTGAGCAGAGGGGAAGGATCACCTCTCTTGACCTGCTGGTGATGCTCCTCCTAATGCAGCCGAGGAGCTGTTGGCCTTCTTTGCCACAAGGGCACGTTGCTCGCTCATGTTCAATTTGGTGTCCACCAGGACCCACATGTCCTTCTTCGCAAAGTTTCTTCCAGCCTTTCAGCCCCTGTACTGGTGGCATGGGGTTATTCCTGCCCGGGGAAAAACCTTGGCATTTCCCTTTGTTGAACTTCATGAGACTCCCTTTGGCCCATTTTCTCCAGCCTCTTGAGAACCCTTTGAATGGCAACACAACCATTTGGAATAATCATCTGCTTTCTGCAGAGACCTCTTCCTGATACCAAAAAGTTAGAGATCGTCTTGAATCTTGAAGGTACAAAGCATCATTACCTTGAAAAATTCAAGCACTCCTCTTGGCCATTTGAATGTCTCAGCACCCTTAAGAAGTATGTCTGAGAAGTACTTAGCTACATGCAGATCAATGTACCATCACTGTGAGATCACTGTATGACTCAAAAGTCAAATGTAGCAAACCATGAGAACTTTTTCAAAGAAATAAAACCTTTAAGGAATTGCCAGGCTTTCCATAGAGGTCATACCTGTTCCAAAAGTCTTAAATTCATGGGGTTTTTTCAACAATCTGCTGAGACTATTTCTGTAACACTCTAGCTTTAAGGCCAGGAGGTTTCTTGGCCTGGTAGCTGTCTGGCAGGGTGCCATAAATACTTAAAGAATTTCCTTGAGCATATCGTCTCCCTTTAAATGTTTATGGATTTTACAGCTAAAGCATGGATCTTCTACAACCTATGTGTAAATTCTGCTGTTAGGCGTATTCTACGTGTCCCCAGCCTTCGGAGACTTTTCTTCATAACAGATTTTACGCTTGGAACATTTCACAATCTGTGAAAGCAAATTGTTCTTGACTGTCAGTTGGGGGAGGGGGAAATTTCATACCCAGTGAAGTTACTGCTACTTATCCATCAAACTGGAGAGATGCATCAAGCTAGATTTTTGTAGAGAACACTCCCAGAACTTGTATTATTCAATATTTTCATTAATGACAAGAATGAAGGAACAGAGACTGACCTTATTAAACTTTTAGATGGCACCTTGCTGGGAGGGGCTGCAAATATGCTGGAAAACAGACTTAGTATTCAAAACAGCTTTGATTATCTGAGAAGGTCTGGGAAAAAAATTGATGATATTCAAAAAAGACATGCAAAATTCTACAGTTACTTTGGAAAAATCAGCTATTCAAATGTAGTAGACAGGGGTAGGACTAGCTACACGGGAGTTACAATACCAGCATTGGAAGACAGGATTTGGACTTACCATAGAAGCAAGCCCAAAATGAGCCAAAAATTCCTATTAGTCTGAGCAGGCTCCATCACTGCATGTCTTTAAGGGCAAATGTTGGTGAAGAATGACAGATACACCTAGCCATGCTATCAGATAGAGGGATGGACTAGAAGGCATCCCAATGCATCTTTCAGTCCTATTTTTTGAGTTTTCAGTGATACAGTATTTGACAAGAAGAAAAGTTTCAGTGCTTACTTCAGACTGGTGGGTGCCTCTGAGCCATGCCTTATCATCACTGACAGACTGCCTCAGTATCACTTTTAAGATAGATCTAGCCCTATGACAATGGGAAGTAACAATACAACCAATAATAACTACTTCTTTAGGAAGTCTCTTCCAGAAGCTCTGCTCTCTGATCAGTAAAAGCCTTTCACAGATTTTCTACCTAAAGAGAGTCAAGATCAGTTTCTACCTTTTCTCTTTTATGCCTTTGCTTTAATTAGCATTTTTCCCCAAACTTCCTACTTCTCTTCTAGTCTTCTCAATATATTGCAGTAACCAACAATGCCATCAGGCTCAGGATTTACCTTGCTTTAAGGTCCGAGTAAGCCAAGTGCTTTTAGCCTTGTGGATACTCTATACAACACAGCTGCTTGCAGCACATGTTCGAAGGGCCTGGATTCCTAGCCCAAGGATATTTTCTCCAGTCCTGTTACAAGAAGATGTCCCAGGTTGCTGTAGAGGAGTACAAGCCATCTGTTGAGTTCTGTGCCAACTGTTTCAAGTCTCTTCTGGATGCATGCATCTCTTGCTCCTCAGATCTTCAATAGCTGGTAATTATTTACCCTTTATAAACTGTAGGGTTTACCTGACAGGTAAAATGCAACTATTATTTTTGTAGCACAGGCAGTGCAGGGGGTACTCTGAGGTCATGTGCTTGAGTTGCTGGCTTAGGGCCCGCTACAGATTGGGGATTAGTCCACAGAAGAAAAAAAAAGAAGACAATAAGGAATGTAGCTTATGGTCTACAATGGCCTTGAAAGCTTTTGAAATCTCTGGTGTCTCTGATGACCCTTCTATGATTTCCTTATCCTTTCCCAATCTCCCTCTATGTGTCTCCCCTTTTATTTTTCCAAATGCAGATAGAGACTGACCTACATTTTCTACAACCATCCCCTTTCCTGTTGGTGATAGCTCATTCAAGATGGCCAAGTCCCTGAACTGCTCTCTAACCATCTGCTCTATAGGAACATCAAAGTAAGATGTGATGCTCCGACGTTACAGCCAATGTAATATTCATTTAAATAGTGTAGTGGGATGCAAAGTTGCAGTGGAAGAGTCAATCTTTAAAAGAGAACTCCAGCTCTGATAACTGTTCAAGTCAATGGCACAGCAATAGGGATTAAGTTAGCCTAAAGACTTTCCTCATGGCAAATTGTTCTCAAAAAGTAGGTTGTTCTCTCTACCCTCAACGCACATAGACACGAGTACTGAAGAACCCAGCTGGTTCAAGACCAAAAGGTGTGCCAGACCTGAAAGAAGCTGAAAAGACCACAAGCAAGAAGCTTAGTGAGAGAAAGGATTTTTTAAACCCTGGAGAAGTTCTGATTTGAATTTGCTTCTCCCTGTTTTTAATACAAGCTTTAGCTGAACCAGAAAGAACATTCTGTATGTCCAGCTAAGAAGCATATCACCGTGAAGGGAAAACCCTACTCCTGGGAAGACCTGAACTAGTAATGCTTTGGAGACCTTCCTATCCTATTAGATACGGAATAAGAAGTTGTCCATCTTACTGCCACTTGAGACCCAGCTCTTATAAAGTTTGAGGAAAGTAAACTAATCACCATTAGAAAACAAGGGTCAGTAAGTGATAATTAAGTAGCTTGGGGATCTATTAAAAAAACTTTTGAAATCAATGTTTACACTATGTTGTTACAAATTAGCTGCAATGGGCATTGTTAAGAAACCATTTTTATAAGACAAACACTGAATGTGTGCACATTAGAAGAGTTCTCCCATGATTAGAAATCACAGCACAACTCATTTTATCCTGTCCCTAAATTAGAAACTTAATGCCTCAGTTTATTAGCAGAAGGAAATTCTATTACATTCAAGCAATGTTAAGATACAGAAAAGCACAATTTTGGTGCAGCTCTGCAAAAAGAAGTAGTTGGAACAAAGCTGCTCACAATTACAGTTCAATGCTTCAATGATTTAACAACTTGAACGAATTAATGTCTAAGGGGTCACAAACATCTAGGAATTCTCCAGCGATTACAGTCTTCAGGAAACAAAGTATTTGAAGCAATGACACTGGTAGTGACAAGTCCTGGGACCTTAGGAGGGACTAGAGCCCCCTCAACACTCAGCACTTTGTACCCGACCACACCATTTGTTGCCAGCTGAATTAGTGCGTAAGAGCTCCCATATTCCACATTGTTCAGGAATTAGGCCTAACCAGGAAGCCCAAAGAGTTTGCATTAATCACTGTCTGAGCTCAATCTGATCGGTGCTGTTCAGCTTGGGCCTGTGTGCAACGGCACCTCCTCTGAGAGCTTCTGAGAGGCGTAGGTCCCCAGAGCTTCCTTGGGGAGCCAAGCCCAGCTAACGGACAATGGCAAGTACATACAAGCTGTCTGCTCCCTAATAAATGTCCCGTTGTCCCGGGTGTCCCATGTTGTCACCTGTGTCCTCTGGAAAACCCATATACCATCGTTAGTTAGCACAGAGCCCACTACTTCTAGCTGCTCAGCTTTCTGGGCTACAGCCACTCTAACCTGACACCACCATCGTGAAAGGCAGCAATTTACGCTCTCCTGCTGCCTTCTGGAATTTGGGAAACGCGAATCTGTTTCTCCACAGCATGCACTGCCTACAACAACCACTTCCCATGATCATGAATTCTCCACAGCGCACAACCCATCTGTAATTGTTGTTTCTTGCTGTTACTATGCATCTATATCACTTGTGAAACACTGCCAACCCCAGACTACAAAATCATACCATGTTTTTGTTCTACTTTTTCTGTTTACTTATTTCAACCAACCAACCCACCCGTATATGATATCGGTTTCTGCTAGCACAGATGTGACAATCCACTGCAAATAAGCAGTGCCAGAAGTGCAACAGATTGACACTGCCCCCTTTCTGGCAGTATTTCGACATCGTTTTCCACTGGCGTGGTAGGCTTAGGCACTGGGGATTAGCTGCGATACACATAAGGTTGTACTAAACTGTAGTTCATTGAGAGACGTTATTGTTATGTACATGAAATCCACTGTTAGCAGATACAAGCGACCTGCTCCCCTCTAATGCTGTAGTGTCTTCCGGTAAAGACTACCCAGTGATATGAAAATGGCTGCTCAAGACTCCTACATCAAGCTGATGCAAGCCTACTTCGTTAACTCCCTTCTAGAGGGTGAGTGTTTTCCACTAGCACGCGCTCCTCCATTTAACATCACTTGTATTTCTGACTATTGAGGGAGGCAGAGATGTCTCGCGCTGCCTTCAGGCTCTAAATGGCTTTCTGTATCTTTATTTTCCTGCAACACTTCAAGGATCAGTTTTCTTCATGCCTCAGAGAAGTGGTATCTAAATCGTTTTAAACTGAAACAGGGACAGAATAAGCTGTGCAAATCATTTTCTAGTAGAACCTTAATTACATCCTGCAGTGTCTCGTCCTCAGCAAACCACTAGCAATAAAAGTCTGCATTTCATTTGAGAACCGACAGGGCTGGGTTTTTCTGTTTTGTTTTCCCCAATTGACATATACATAATCTAGCCTGGGACTTTGTTCCACAGCATTTTTGTCAAAGACACTAGAGAGTATGCCTGCAACTACTAAATCTTTCTCAGGTTCGCATTCAATTTGCAAGTTATACAACTGTAGCTAAAGAAAGAGACGTTCTGTTTGCAGGAAGGTGTTTGCCAGATCCCCACTGGCAATGGCAAAAAGTGATTTATGATCAGTTTTAGTTAACATGGCCTCTCAAACAGATTTTAAAAAGTCTTTACAGCCATGGCCTAATGCCAAGGCCTTTTCTATAGGAGTATACTCAATTTTAGCTTGTGTTGGTGCCCTGTGACTCAAATGCAAAGGCAAACGGGTACAAATATTGAATACATCCTTCTGATGAGACAAAGGGCTTTTTACATCCCGAATCTACCAGATCCTCCCATGCTCCACCATTACAAGTCTGTGCCTTTTCCAGTTTTTTGTTTCAGCGGGGGTGTTGATGACTTTTAATTCTTCAGTTCATCCTTCTGTGCACAAGTCCTAAATTTTCTTAACTCCTCCCAGAAAGGTGGATTTGCCTGTTCCCTTTTTTAGAGGTACAAATAAAAAGATTTAAATATATTCCTGGCCGCATGTTTATATGTGCACTTATACATACAGTTCACAATAAACAGGAGCCCCTCTTCCCTTTTGAGGCTGCTACACTCTCTTGCCATTGTGAAAAATTCTTTATAATACTGTCATCACTGTCATGAGCACAGGCATCCCCTGGCACATACAAATTCCTCAAGGGATGAAACCACTGCAGTTCTTGCATCTTCTCTCAGGCACCACATGTAGTTGGTTTGTGTTGCTCCCACAGCATGCAGAAGTACTTAAACTTTGACCTTGGGCTTGAGCTACAGATGCCTTGCCCACTTTTTCTTGGATCCTGCATAGTTCCCATTGCCTTCACAAACCCTCAGGCTGGGCTGAGGGTTGAGTTACTGACTTCCTTCATTGGTAGACTTAGATAGGGTTTCATCAAGACTAAACTCTGGGATCTTCTGCACTTGTTTTGCCCAGTCCAACGCAGCAGTTCTTCAGGCCTTGCAGAGTCTTAGTCTGAGTCTTAGTTCATGACCTTAATGGGTCATACCATGTTCTGGTACTACACTTCTCATGCAGTGCTCCTGTTGCTGTAACAGTTTCAAAGCCTCCTTTGCATAAAATAATTGCATATTCAATACCAAACATCCCCAAGCCAGGTACTGAAGATGCGGACAGCTTTCCTAAATCCTGCCAGCCACAGTCCAACACCTCCACAGGGCTGCATGTTACAGGACACAGCTCAGAGCCAAAGAGAAAAGAAGCTCCACAAGGAGCTCACCCACAGGAAACAACCTTGACTTTCTAGAAGCCCCGCGGCTTCTTATGGGAAAGACTGGGCTCAGCTGCAGAAGCCCTGGTAATGTCAATCACAGGTTTCGAACCTCAGCAGCTCATACAGCTTCCTTCCTCCCTCCTCTGAGCTTTGAGACTACCTATGCCTTTTGCAGCAGCCTAGCACCACTGACAATCATGCGTGAAAGCTATACGAAGAACCACACATCAGCTACCTCACAACTACTGGAAGCTTGATTTACAGTGTCAGGATATTTTCCCTTTTACTAGCACCACCTTTTCCAGCTGCACATAAACCTACTCTAGTTGTCCATACTTCTGGAGAACTTCAGTGCAGGTAGGATGGCCGTTCTTCATATGAAAAATTCACCATTCTTTGAGAAATTTGGTCTAGTGGAAGGTGTTCCTGCCCATGGCAGGGGGGTTGGAACTAGATGATCTTTAAGGTCCCTTCCAACCTAAACCATTCTATGATTCTATGAGTTCAGAAAACTGAGGACTTCCATTGAGCACAAAAGGATGAATTAAAGGAGAAAAGCCCCCACTGGTACCCCTGCACAAGCAGACGGCAGCCATTATAAAAGCCAGATCACAGCTGAGAGAAATGCAAGATCTAGAAAGCATGTTTTCTTTAGCTCAGTCTTATAACCAGCTTAGAGAAACAACCCAAGCACCCTTCTTCTAACCTATGTTGAATATGTAAAGCAAGGACACTAGACTTACAGCCAAGTGATTTTCCACTCCAGGCATATGGAACATGATGAAAGTAAATTTGTGGGTGTTTGTGCTTGATTTGGCAGAGAAAAAAAAATGAGGGAGGGACTGCATTTGAGGGAGGGTATCAAAGATCAGAGCCAGATGCTCTTGCACAGAGCTCTGGATTTGCAGGAAATTAAGAAGGTAGAGAAGGTGAGGCAAAGGCTGTGTTTGAAGTGAGAGTCAAGGGGTTCTGAAGCTTACAACCATCCAAGGTGCTTGGGGGCAAATACAGCGCATGCCAAAACCACACCGCAGTGGCCCCGGGTGCTTTCATTATACAAAGCCTGGGAGAGCGAGGCTGTAAATGTAGCTTCAAAAGGAGCTTCATCTTAAAGTCTTAGCTCTCAGGGCCTATTAAACATTTATGCTGACTACCACTCCTACTCTTTGCCTCAGAGAAAGCACCCGAAATAACCTTTGCTACAGAGTGAACTACTACAGCTCTACCGGCTGTGTAGGAGACTAGCGGGGAGCTGTGAGAAACAACCAGAAATGGTGTTGGAACAGCATGCTGTTGTCTCTATTCAGTCTGGCGGGAAAGAAGCATGAAAATCTGATCTGGAACCAGAGATGGAAGACAGAAGACTGTGTGAGGAATAATGAGTGGATTACCCATGTACAGATAGCTGAGACTGAGGGAGGCCACTGGAGGCAAATATAGATGTATAAGAGTATCGGCAATTTTTGCTTTTACCTTACCTAAGGTTCACACTTTTGGGGGAGCCTTCAGACCAGCCTCCGGTTTTGGATCTATAACTACTGCAGCTATGAAAGACTGTAGATGAAAAGGAAGAAAGCAGACCCTATGCAGAAATCAAAAGGAAGACAGAGGGACTCCATGAGAAGATGGAAAGAAAGGATTAATTCCCCCCATTTGCTCAAAAATTTTTTGGCTGTGCAATGGGAGTTTAGGATGTGACAGCCAGAAGCACTCAGAGTTTTCATTCTAGGAAGCTGTTACTACTAATAGCAGATAATACACACAACATCACTTATTCCGTCATAGTTCACTCATACAATCACCCAGTTACCCAGTTGGAGGACAACCCCAGCTGTATGCTCTGTAGATGACACACTAGCAGATTCCAAGTAAGTGTTCAGAAAGTCCTCTCAAAGCCATTTATTTCAACGGATGTACACATAATCCTGTAGTCTTTGCCTGCACATAGGAACCCCTGCCCTACAGTCACACAACCCATAGTTGATATCAGCAGTCACTTGTGGCCTTGCACAGATTGAGGAGACACTTTGTGCCCAGAGTTTATCAGCTCTTGCAGATTCCGCAGGACTTCCAATCTCTAGAATTTATCAGTCCTCAAGAAACCTTCACACTCCTCCTCAGAACATGCTTTTTCTCTTTGGTCTCTATTCTGGTAACTATTTCTCCATCCAAACCTACGGACAGCTACAGGACCAATTCAGTTTCACACTGAAGGCCTTTACGACAAGTTCAGTTGCTGGCTTTTGAGGCTAATCACTCAGCCTTCACACTGTAGATACACACGTAATGTAAATGTGGCTCCTTCCTATTAACGAGCAGTCACAGCACCTCCTCCTGGAATCCAAAACCACTGAGCTGGATCTGGGCTAGGAAAGATGAAGGTTTGATGTTGACATCTGAATACATAGACCCCCACAAAGAGGGGACAGGCCTTCCTACACTTAGCCTAGGGAAGAAACTTCAATCGGCTGGTCTGGATTCATGTTTGGACAGTGTCTGCTTAGTCCCATCCTTTCTTACCTATGTTAATTTGGCTGCTTATCAGCATGGTTATTACATCCAGCACTGGGTTAATAAGCCTGTGTCCTGAGGGCTGACTCAAAAAACACCAGGAGGAGGGGCGTTTTGAAGACTGTATTCTTAGAAATCATTTTGCAAAGAGAAGGTCCTACACGTTACGCTGATGGCCCTCAACCACCAATTCTCAGTCCTGCTGTTTCTCTTCTTTCTTGCAGTCCATGTCCCTGAGGCTACAGAGGAGTTTATACAAACCAATTTAAACTTTTACACTGTAACAATGAGACTCATGACGTAAACTATCAAATTGAATCAGGCCGTGGCGACAGCAAGAGGTCAGGGCCAGGAGAAGGAGCCTCTTACAGGTTGGACACACTGCTTGATGAATTCAGGTGTCCAGGGACAAACACCCAAAACGGAGCGAGGGACACCAGGCACACAAGATCTGTGTACGGCTTGTGGGACTCCTGAGGGGCACATGAGTGGAGCTTGGAGGTTACGTGGAGGGACTATCACAGACGCACACTTAGATCTGCTCTGGCCAGTGACTGCAGTACAGTCCCCATCTACTGTACCCCCCCAGTGCCTTTATTTCCGTAAGCTACAAAAAGCCACCTGCGGTCAACGATGTGGCCCCCGCCGAGGGCGGAGGGCGGGGGACGGTCCCCACACGCAGTTCGTTGAGTAGGGGAGGGACA
>NW_009649568.1:1985932-2001948 GCF_000708025.1 Charadrius vociferus
CCTTGCCGCCGCCGCCTCCTCCTCCTCCTCCTCCTCCGCCCGGCCGGGCAGCTCCCTCAGCACCCCGCGACGGACCCCGGGCTGAAAGCCGGAGGCTTCTCCCGGCTTCCCTTTCGGCCCGGGGACCGTCGCGGGGGGCCCGACCCCACAGTTCCTTCCCCGGCCCCCGCTCAGGTGGGTGGCCCTTCTCCTTGCCCGTGGGGTGTTGTGGGACCCTGGTGGGATTGCCGGCTGGACCAGAAGTGAGTCCTGTTGAGCCCCGGCTGGGTTGCACCGGCAGTTTAACGGCTTCGTTCCTTTGCCTTCCCCCCCCGCTGCGTTTTAGATGCCAAGTGGGAAGGAATAACGGACCAAATTGAGAAAGCTGTGGAAGGCTACGAGCCGTGTGTGAAGGAGAATTGCAGCTGCCACCGAAGGTGAGAGGCTGGTTTGGTTTCCTTTTGACTGCGCACAGGCCTCTGGCCATGAGGGGGAATACTTTTGCCAGCACCGATGGATGGCAGTTAGCTGTAGAATATCTGGGCTCTAAAGTATCACATCTGCTGCCATTATAGGTCACGGTGCTTGCAAGAGGGAGGTTATTAATTATTAGGAAGTTATTATTTTCTTTTGGACACGAGGAAAATTTTTCACAGTGGGAACAAGCAGCCCTTGGAATAGTCTCCCCAGGGAAGTGGTGGATTCCCCATCATTGTACAGTTTCAAGATTCAACAGGATAGGGTGCTGGGCCTTCCTGTCTAGACCATGCTTTTGCCAAGAAAGGTTGGACCAGATGATCCTCGAGGTCCCTTCCAACCTGGTATTCTATGATTAATGGCACTGTGTGAAACAGGTTGCCCTCTGTAGTTCCAACAGAGGGTGTGTCCACCTGCAAACTGGTGACTCTCCTTGTTGTCTTCTGTGATTGAACAACTGACAGTATGCCAGTGTTTCATATATGATCACACAACAAACCCATACACTGTTGGTGATATTTGTGTGTTAATAATCCACTTCTACCTTCTCTCTCAGTGCAGTGTTGCTCACAAGTCATTCTGTATGTGCAAAATATTTTAAAATAGCTAGATTAAGAAAGGTTGTTACAGAACACAGATTCATTTGGTGTGATAGTGTGTTGTACTTTGCTCACTCCCTGGGCTTGGAGAGGGCTTCCAGTGAAGGGGGGGATAGAACTGAAAGAGTGCTCTTTCTAGAGAGTTTAGCTCACTGCTTGTGCGAATCGGAGTGGCAGTGGGTATGATTTTCACATGACCAAAATATGATCCAAGAGGAGCTCATGCAGGAAGACACAAGTCCTGTTTATTTTTTTATAACTATGGAGCATTATGCAAAATGCCAGCACTCTGCCTAATCTTCCTACAGTGATTTAGTGCAGAGAGCTAGAGACTTATATGTAGATGCAAGACCACTGTAGGCAGTACAAGTGTAGACACAGCCAAACCAAACTTCCCTTCTGGTCCCACTGGTAGAGCATGACTTCAGCATGGAGAATATTACAGGTCATCACTGTTATGTGGGTAGGGACTGTAGGACTGGGTTTTTCTGATGTCTTTAAGCAATATTTTTATTTAAAGGGGAAGAGGGAATACAGGGAAGAGTCAAAATATCCTTTTGTCCTTAGGATTTGGGTTCTGAATGCAGAAACATAGATGCCCAACTTTAAGCCTCCTATTTTAAAAACAGCAGATGTGCTCTTTCATTTTGGGGGTGAGATGGGTGCTATATCAGCTTTTAATATCAGTTGAGTCATATTAGCCAACTGTTTATATGCTGTGGAGTTTTTGATCTTCATCGCTCTTGAAATATTGATGAGGAAAAGTCTCTTCTAGTTTAGCCTTCCAGTCTTTTTCCTCAGTTCCAATTCAGATACAGCCTTAAGACATCTCCTGATCTTTAAACATACACTCCACCGTCTGCTGCCCACCTTTGGGAAGAGCACCTTCCCAAGTGGTTACAACCTCCAAACCTGTTGCAGAGTATGGTAGACAATAGTAACGTGAGGTTACAGTTACTGTGGTTCTCCAAACCCAGTTTTCACTGCAGCGGTAGTTCATTTAAGGGTTGTTAAGGAGCACTGCTATAGTGATGGGCATTACAAAAAAATCCAGGAAGATAATACAGCATGTACACTGTGTGACCCTTAAGAAACTTAAACCATTTTGACAGCTGATTTAGAGGTCTGTAAATATGCCACAGAATGCTGAAAGCTAGTACTTTTCCCCATGTAACATATTGTACTTGCATATAGTCTTCTGTGACTTGGTGGCCAAGGACTGAAGGTCCTAACTTATTCATTACTACCTTTTAATTGTCACTTAGGTTGCAATGACATGGATGTACCATAAAACTGCAGCTTTCTTCCTGTTCTCAAGGTCACTACGTTTGTGTCCCTGCCAGACTGCGTATCCTGCGGTCAGCCCATCATTTCAGTGGCAATTCTTTATGTAGTTTAATAATTTTCCACCTGATTACAAACTAGCAGAGTCCTGGAGGTTGGAGGGGACCTCTTGAGATCATGAAGTCCAACACCTCTACTCAAGCAGTGTTGCCAGAACTATGTCCAGTTGGGTTTTGAATATGTCAAAGAATAGACGTAGAGACTCCGCCGCTGCTCTGGGCAGCCAGTGCCAGTGTTTGACCACCGTCACAGCAGATCACCCCTACAGTGTTGTATTAAACCAAGGCATTGATGCAGTGTCTACCAAAAAGTGGGGAGGACATCTCTGTGGCTGTTAAATCTGACAGTGTTCGTTAACTGCTCCGAGCAGGTAGATCTGAGGACCTTTAGACTAAATTCATATAAACTGTATCCTCCCTCTGTGTTTTCTTATATATGTTAGGTTTATGTTTTCATACTGCATTCCTGGAGCTCACTGGTGATGTGCAGATTTTGCAGAACACATGCTGCGTAAACCTCTCCTCTGGGGCTGGCTTTCACTGCACACAGCATTATTTGGTGATGCTGCTCCTTGTGACTAGATTCTTGCCTTCTTTTTTTAATATCTAAATTGCATGACATTGCTTGAGGAATTTGGTCTTGGTGTGGCCCATCATTCCTGCAAGGCCAGAGCACAAGCTTTGCAACTCAAAGGTGAAGTGAGCTGAAGGCTTTTACCCGTTGCTTGCTAGGATATGTAACCTGCTTTCTGGGAGAGTAACTAGAGCTGTCCATGTTGATTTAGCCGCAGAGTCCTGTGCTGGGCTTTCTGTTTGGGCAAACAGCACATAGATAGCCAAAGAGTGAAGCTTGGACCTTTGAGTCTCTGAGTAACAGCTCTTCCAAGTGACATAAATTAAATTCTCCATTATGCCACAGGGAGCACACCTCCTGGAAGCTACACGGAGCTTGTTTTAGCTAGACGTCTGTTCTGCGTACTGCAGTAATTTAATGTGCAGTATCCTCCCTATTGTACATAATAATGGCTGATTGTTTTGTTTCAGTGTCTGGAAGCAGGACCTGGCTCCTTTTCGAGGTGGCATTTCCAAGGAGATTATATCGGATGTAGTGAGCCGGAAGCTCGGGACACACTACCAAATCATTAAGAACAAATTGTACCGTGAGCAGGACTGCTTGTTCCCTGCAAGGTAGGAGCTGTGCAGAAGATCTTGTCTCCCTAGCTGGGACACAGGAGTACTTCCAAATCTGCCAAGTTGAAAGTCACTGAGCACGATGATATTTCAGAGGTCTGAATTCCTTATCAGAGCAGGAGCCTAGAAAATTAGGTATGAGGCTTAAATGTAGCAAGAGGTAAGTGTCATTGTTGCACTTCAGTGTATAAAGGGTTGGTTGGTTGTGAGATCCCAGAGAAAGCTGCAGGTCAGGCCAGATAAAACAGGATGGGTTGTTTCATTGGTGTCTGTGCTGCACTGTGGCTTAGAGACTGCTGTAGGCAGTTCCCAGCCTGTGTCATGGTGTGGCTCAGGCTCACGGTCTCTTCTGCTCCTGCACAGAGAGAAAGGCCTGCAAAAGACTGCAGGGTTCTGCCTTTTCCTTATGGCTCTTTGCCATATGTCCTTTCTCCACAGATGCAGTGGAGTTGAGCACTTCCTTCTGGGGATCATCAACCGCCTCCCTGACATGGAAATGGTGATCAATGTGCGAGACTACCCTCAGGTCCCCAAGTGGATGAAACCTATTATCCCAGTCTTCTCCTTCAGTAAGGTGTGTACACCTTTAAAAGCTGACATTTCTGAGACATGCATGTCTTCCTTTCTCTTTGGAACGTATTTTTGAGGATGGTTCTCCACAGTTTTTATGTGTGTTAAAATTCCTTGCTCTTTTTTGCTCTTCATGTTTCCTTCCACTTCCAGTTTTCTGGTAGATAGACTTGCAGATTTATTCAATAGAACAGTTTTTCCCCTCATTGGCTTCTCTTCCAGGTCAAAAAATGTACCTCTGCCACAGTGGAATGATGCACAGCTGGATGGGATATGTGCCAGCATTGCTGTCATTTGCTACAACGCCTCTGTTAAAATTGTAACCGTAGTTTATCAGTGTTATTAAGGATTTTTGATCATCAGTCAGCTGTCATACAGTTAATCTCATTTAGAATGAATATTTTAGTCCTCTTTTTTGGTACCACAGAAATGCGTTTCTTCTCTTCTCTTCTCTAATATTGCTGTCTCCTGAGAACGCTTTTTCCCTGGATTCCTTTTTCCATCTGCAAACATGTACGCACATGCAGAGGCGCAGGCACATGTAGAGACATTCGCTCTCTGCTTCTCTGTTCCCAGACTCAAGAGCCCTCCCGTATATCTTCCTACTTCTCTCATTGCTAAACCTGACTGTAGCATAGTGTCTCATCCTTTTCAACAAAATATCGTTACACCTCAAGCTTTAGCTAATCTTGCTTTGCCTTAATGTATAGCCAATATGCCTAGTTCCTGCACCCTTTCTACCTTACTCTGATCATGATCCTGTCCTTGGCTGGAGCCCAGCAGTCAGTAATACACAAAAAGTAGCAATATACCATTTGCTCTTGCTAGTTCAGGCCCTATTCTGTCTCTGCTAACTTGTAGCATCTTACTCTGAACCCGAGTCTTCAGCTCGTGCAGTTTGAACCATAATATGGTCCATAACTATTGCCTGGTCCCCAGCCATCCTAAATCTCGCTCTAGAATTTCAGTACAGCACTGCAAGCGCTGTCATTCAATAACCATGTTTGCTGCCAGATGTAGTAGTAAAGCTGGCCATCTTGCCCCTTGACCATTGCACAACCTTAACTCTAGCCAGCAGAACCCAAATTGATGCAGAGCAGGTTGCAGGAGTTTAATCTTTGCAGCTGTACTCATCATCCTGCCCCTGCATGCCTCACAGGATCCTGCAAGAAACTGAGTTCTCCGGTCACCGTTGTCCAATATCTCAGCTGTAACCTCAGTCCTATCCTTAGGTGAAACCCAGCGATCCAGGCACAGCTCACATTTAACCAGCCAGTGTTCGGAAGGCTCCAGGCTGCTGGTCCAGGGTGCTTTCTAAGGCTGAAAGCATAAGGGATTGCAGGATTGTCCTATTCTGCATCTCAGAAGGCCGACCTGGGGGTGGTGGTGGAGCTGTCATGGTTTGTTGTCAATGCCTGTTTATAGTAAGACTGAGAAGGAGCAGATCATAGAAGCACACGCTCATTTAAGTTGGAAGGGATCTCCGGAGGTCACCCAGTCCAGCACCTCGCTCAGAGCGGGACCAACTAGATCAGGGTGCTCCAGGCTGTGTCCTGTGCAGTTCTGAGCACCTCCAAGAACAGGGTGTTCACAGCAAGCATTTGACCTCCCTCAGAATGAAAACATGTTTCCTGGTATCTAATTGGAATTTCCCTTCTTCTAATCAAAGCCTGTTGCCTCTCATTTTGCCTATGCGCTTCTGAAAAGAGTCTGCCTCCATATTCTCTGAACTCTCCTGTTAGGTAGTAGGAGACAGCATTTAGATTCCCCCAAGCCTCTTCTTTCCATGCATGAAGAAACCCATTTTTTAGCCCCTGTTTATATGTCATGTGCACCAACCTCCTAATTACCTTGGTGGCCTTGGACTCTCTCCAGTATCTCCAGCTGACAGATGGATAATTGTATAGCGAGTTTATTACTAGTGCAAGGAGGTGGCCTGTAGTCTGGTTTCATGAAAGGATTTGGTCTTACTTAAGTGCTGGTCTTCCCTCTGATTAAGTGGGGATTTAAGCATCCAAATAGGAGAGAGGAACTGAAATTCTTACATGACCTGGATATTTGTTACAGTGAATTGTTAAGTGATCTCTGGGAAGGCTGGGATGAACTGAAGTGTTGGAAACCTAAATGTCAAAGTGTCTGTAAGTGTCTCTATCTCTGAGGAGGTAATAACGCATCTTAACTTACAATCAGTAGAAAACATTTGTAGCTACACAGAGGCACAAGTTTTTAGAAAGGTGAGTGGAGCTCAGGTCTTCTGCTATTTCCGAATCGGCTATACCATGGATCTCTCTGTCGTTATTTTCTAACATGAAAGTCCTGTGTTGTCGTGCTGCAAGACATAGCCTTTTTTAAATCATTGAAATATTTCAATATTGGGTTGTCTTCATAGGAACCCCAACAATGCTGTGGTGACCGCAGAGCTCTCGTGGCTGCTTATGCAACAGTAGTGGAGAAAGCTGACAGAGCTCCCAGAAGGAACATTCATTACTGGCGGGCTCAGTCAGTAAACTGAAGTAGATACTACTCTCATTCTTCCATTATTCTTCTTTTTTAAAGACACCTGAATACAATGATATCATGTATCCAGCCTGGACATTTTGGGAAGGAGGACCAGCTGTTTGGCCAATTTACCCAACAGGTTTAGGACGCTGGGACCTCATGAGAGAAGACCTCAGAAGGTATGTTTTGGAAATGGGTATGTAGAGGGGGAGGTTTAATGGCAGATAAACTCACAGTAAAAGCCATCAAGCACTGGGCAGCACTAGGGCAACGTCGAAGTCTAAGACCATAGGTCTGTTGGCCTGTGATCTGTCCTGGTACCTCTCGTTAACTACATACAGCCTAACTGCTGTATCAGAGTTCTCCATGGAAACCTTAGATGACGTTAACTAGAAGTTATAATTAGCTTCTGTTTCCAGCACTTTAGTGAGGAATGCGGAGGACAAAGTATGCACATTCTTCATGCTGTCAGGGTCAGATAACTATCATTTTTGCTAGGATAGGGTTGGTCAATAAAGCAGCAGTTATCTTTTGCCTGCAGAAATCTCCCTTGACACATGGAAATATTTTCCTTTGTTTCCAACTACTTCTCTAAGAGCAGTGGGTTTTTTCACTGCAGGGATGATCCAGGATGTTTGTATAAGCTTCTGGAAGGGTAAAGGAAAGCCTTCTTTAGATCTGCTTTTGCTTGAGTATTTTGCAATAGAGAAACCTGGAATCGTTCCCAAGAATCAAGAGCCATTACTGGGCTGAGAGTAAGGCAGAAGACGTTTCTGACTGGGAGTATTTCTTTTGGCAGGAGCTTTGACTATTAGCAGAATAAGGGGCTGTTTCCCATGGAGAGTGACAAACAAAGTATGCAACAGTGAGTGAACATGGAAACATAACAAGAAAAAAACCCCACCTTTATGTCAATCACTTGACATCAGAATGCACGGCTGAATGTTTCCCTCTTCAAAATCTGAAGATCTATGGGACTAATCGTAGCAGAAGCCTACTGTGATATAACGTAATGAAGGTCCAAAGCATTTACTTATCCTTGCTTTCCCAGTGAACCCCACTTGTGTCACTGGGTTACAAGCAGATGCAAAGTTTGACCTGTGCAGGTCACTTTAGGGGTCAGGACCTACATGTCAAGCCAGGTGCAACAAAAAAGTACACCAAAGAGTTCCTCAGAGGGAGGCAGGTGACTGCACTGGCACAAATAAAACATCTGAACAGCTATTTTGAAGGACTCGCTTAGATTTAAAATGGAAGTTATTTTGGAAAACAATGAAACCTTGTGCTTTAAATACAAAACACCAGGAGGAAGGCTTTTTTGTTGCTCTTGTCTGTTTTTGTTCTTTTGTTTTTTTAAGGGGAAATGACAGTGATTAGAAACTCTAGTTATTTTGCACTATCCATGTTCAGTGAAGCACAGAAAAAAAGCAACAATGCAAAAAATGGATTCAAATTTTAGGTAAATTTTAATACCCTTAAATGTTTTCTGAGGGACTTGTGTGTAATTCATTGTTTTGACTGAAAGGTATTCTGAAAAGTAGCCTATATCATGTTGCTTTAAACACAATATTCACAGGAAAACCTGTTTCATTGGACCTGGCTGAGAGTTTTTTCTACTATCATGAAGAAAGTGATTTCCATCAAAAATGAAGAATAATAGAAAGAGATCATGCTGTGAAAACTCATGAGAGCACTATTCATGGTTTTATTAAATCATTTATTGCCATGTATAAAAAATATTTTCAGATCTGCAGAAAAATGGCCATGGATGAAAAAAATCTCTAAAGGATATTTCCGAGGATCCAGGTGAGCATATTTTCCTATAGTAGGAAATTCTACCAACATATGCTGTGACAGCTGTCTGTATGCAGAAATTTCTACATTCCAAGACCTAAACAAGTGTAACCCAGAAGGTATTTTTTAAAAGTAAGGAAAGCGAGACATTTTGTACAGCAATATTTCACCATTAGTGATTCTCCTTAAGAATTGCTGTTTGCTACTAGTTTATTATAGTAAGTATAATATTGGAAACAGAAGTTGTGATGGATTTGCTACGTTATTTCTTAAGAAGTAAAACTGTCACAGTAGGAACCAGCTTGTTTTCTTCTGTGAGGAGATCTGCAGGTGCAGGATACAAATTTAAAGATTTTATATTGATGTGCATGCTTCTTCTCAATGTGAATACTTTATTCAGTATGCAAGTGCTCGACACTGAATCAACAAGTATTCTTGAATTAAGTTACTTGATTGGTGGGGGATAAGAGAGTAGATCATTTTTGCCCTTTCTCCAGTGACAGTTTGAAAACAGTGTTATCCCCTACTCCTTTTTGTTCCCCAGCACTTTGTTCCTCCTCCATCCCCAACAGGGACAGATATGGTACTTTACTAGGTAGGCTCAGGAGATGATGGAGGAGTGAGTCTTAGGGATCTCATAACCTTGTGTATCAGTAGTGTTTTAAATTAGTGTCAGAGTGATCAAGTGCTGAAGATGCTTAGCATCTCTTAGCTCTCTCTTAGAAGGGAGTTAAATATTTGGCGCCCATCAAAATAAGGCCTGAAGGAAACAACATCTCTGCTGATTTGTCCTGGGAATTGCTTAAATAATACTACTAAATATTTAGTAAGTGAAATAAAGAAATAGAGCCTCAGATCATTTTGATACACATTAACATTCTCTTCTGCCAATATGCCCTTGGACAGAAATACACTGTATGATAGCCACTTAGTAATCTTTTTGGGGTGCATGTGGAGGTCAGCCTCATAAAGAGGTAGGGTTTTGAGTCCTGTAGTTTTTTAGCTGTGTTGAGTGAGGTGGATTGGCAATGACTGATAGCATTTCTTTTGCAGAACGAGCCCTGAGAGAGATCCCCTCATTCTGCTGTCCCGAGAAAACCCAGAACTTGTTGATGCTGAGTACACTAAAAACCAGGCTTGGAAATCTGAGAAGGTGTGTGGGTGTTGTCTTGTCTCCTGAGCGTGAAGGCCAGAAGGGTAGTGTTGCAAGATGGCTGTGATGATTGAGAAGCGTCTTGTTGGAGAGTTGTGGGTGATCCTCTGGAGTGGGAGAGGCTTTTAATTTCCTTGATGGCCACATATGACAGATGAAAGGAAGGATCCTTGAGAGCCTGACAGGCCAAACATTTTTCTTCCGTCTACACTTTTCATTCAAGGAAACCAGCACACATAAGAAAATTAACCTATGCCAATCCCCTCCTCTTCCATTATTATGAAAGCAGCCAACTCCTTCCCTTCTAGCCCTGAGCTGTCTGTGTCTTTTTCAAACCTTTTTCTGTCATCTCCGTTGCTTGGTCTTGTTCTTGGTAACTTTCTGATAACTGTTGCTGATAACTTTTTAGTTCCATACTTAGTTTACCGTCCAGCTCTCTCCAGACAGTTTTGGCTAATCCAGTTACACTTGGCTTCACATAGTCAGTTGTCCCAAGCTGTTTTCCACTCTGTAGCTGCCAACTAAACATTATCATTTAATGTGTTTGTGCTGGCATTTGCTTACAGGCAATGTGTAATTTACTGAACTTTTTTTCTTGTTTGAAGGGCTGGGAGTTCTTCATAATAATTCGAAAAGCCCACCAGAGAAGATTTTCTCAGAAGTGGGAATAGAGGGTTTTGAGACTTTAGCTTTATTTCTAACTGAGAAGGAAAACAAATACGAGATTGCCATATAAAACTTCCTGATTATTTTTTTTTAATTCTCTTTATTTTAAGGACACCTTAGGGAAGCCTCCTGCAAAGGAAATTCCACTGGTTGATCACTGCAAATACAAGTAAGAGTTTTGATTAGTAAAGCTGTTCAAATGCTGTGGGTTATTTCTTTCCTTGCATGGTGCAAGGTCTCATTTTATTTTAAGACCTGATTCCAGCAACCAGCTCCATGCAGACAGAAAAGCTTGAGAACAAGCATGAAGTGGTTGAAAATTTGAGAGCGTAGCATGGCCTCTTTCAGTGTCAGCTTTCCTCTGTCACATCGGGAGAAACAAAGTGCTTTGGGGAAAGTAAAGGTCTTAGATCACTAATAAACATATAGATTGAAAAATTTATTTTTTTAATCAAAAAGGCTTTATTATTTTTTCTTTGTATTCCTGTACCAAGCTGTGTGTTCAAAATTATTTTTTCAGTGCTACAGTGATACCATTACTGTCTTCAAAGACATGCAGAACTAAGGAATCATGTCCTCATATGCATACTGGGGCAAGTGTTGCCATTGGATGTATATAGTAAAAGAGAGAGGCTGAAATATGGTTGAGCAGATATAGTATTGATTCATACTTTGTATGTAGTTTGGGAGACTGTGGTTTTGATTTACAAAGGATTTCATTTTTTAACTACTTTAGGGAGGGTTTTTTTGTGTAATATTCTTCTGGGTTTCTGTGTAAAAAATACAAACCCGGTAGTGTGAATGCACTTGCATGTCTGATGTTATGCATTTTGTTTTGCTTTAAAATTGCCTAGTTATGATTCCACCAGCTAGAATCTACTGATACGAGAACTCAGTCGTTTGGCTGGATCTGTGTTTTTGTGCAAATGTAATTGACTTGTCTCATTTTGTATTTCACTAAACTGTTGCCCAGATTTCTCCCTTCTGTTCCACATAGACTTCCCAACTCCTCCTGCCTCCTAAGCCCCTCGTATTGTATGGGCTGAGACATTCTCACACGCTTTTGTCGTAGCCCAGGGTTTGGTAGCGTCGACATGAACTTCTTGCCGCTTCCTTCAGTGTAGGTGCTACGGCAGGCTGTCTGACAGCAGCCATCAGTGGCGTGGCTGATGTCACGGATGGTGGGAGCTGTGTCTGGAATTGGACAGAGACGTTTCCTCACTTCCTGACTACTGTTCTTGTTACATCTCTACATTTACTTGTTCAGTTCCTAATATGATGAGCTCCTCATCCCTGACTTGAACTCCTAGGTAATAACAAAGAATGCAAAATAATTTCAGATTTATTCCTTGTCACTTACTGCTGAACTAAGTTTAGATATAATTCCCATCTCAGCCCAAATATATATAATATATAATCTCCATCTCACCCAAAATAGATTCATTAAAGGAAGAACTCCCTTCCCCCAGCCCAAAATGTTTGACTTTAAAGATTAGTTATATGTACTGAGGGGTTTTACCCACAGGAAAAACAGCTTTCCATATAATTGGAGAAACGTGGGTTTAAAAAGCAAGTAAGCAAACAAACATCCCTCTGAGATACAGTTTGCTAAGAGAAATCCTCCCCCAGTCAAGTCAGCTTTCCTAACTTGGCAGAAAATAGTGAAAACAAAATTGTGGATTCTTTGTTATCTGCAAAGTCCATCTGTTGTGTGCTAGCCTGTTTAACCTCCTAGGGTTGCATTCCCAAGTTAATATGAAACAATTAGATTCAGATTAAAGCAGAATCCCAGAGAAAAAAAAAAAAAAAACAACCAAAACCCCAACTGAGATAGACGTGGCAAAGCAGAACAATGAACAAAAAAGCTCACTGCAAGACAACAGAGAATTGGGAAAAAGCTCCTCGTGGTAACAGAGTCTGAAGTGAAGAGTCACAGGATCTGCATCCACGTTGTGACCTTCCGTGCCTTGTTGGCAGTTGTCCATGAGGCCTCTCTTGGTTTGTCACGGGCAGGTAAAGCAGCACGCTGTAATTTTCAACCTCAGTTTTGACAGGCAGCAGAAGCTCACCTAGCACGTCCTTAACTTAGCTCGCCTTTACTGTGAGGAGCTTCAAATAAATGTCTTTCCCGTGTTTCAGCAGCAGGTGCTTGGCTCGATGTGAGGGAGACCTCCCCAGCTGCTACCCGTGAGGGAGGGTTGGCTGCTACTCTGAGCCCCGTTTCTTAGTGTATTTCCTCACACAATGCCAGGTGTAATCAGGTCCCTCTCTTTGCTTCTTGTTTTAAAGGTATCTGTTTAATTTCCGGGGAGTGGCTGCCAGTTTCCGGTTGAAACACCTTTTCTTATGTGGTTCGCTCGTCTTTCATGTTGGAGAAGAGTGGCTGGAGTTCTTCTATCCCCAGCTGAAGCCTTGGGTCCACTACATCCCAGTCCAATCAGACCTCTCCAATGTCAGGTATGAGACCTCAAGTGTGCTCAGCGGAGCATTGCATGCCGCGGAAAAAACACTACTGTGTTTGGGAGGGCAGTTTGGTTTGTATTGTGCTAAGAAGTGCCTCCACTCCTAGGCAGCAGACAAATGCTGGTGGAGGTCATGTTCTTTCCTCTTTATTACTGGCCCCAAAGAATCCTTATTACTTAGAGAATCCAGTTTCACTGGGGTGTGGAGGTCTGTCACCCTCACTGAAAGCAGCAGGCACTAGGCACTTAAATTTGGAGCACAGATGAGGGGAAGTGAATGCATTGCTGGGCAAAAAATGTGTTAGCTCCCAGATTTCAGCATGCCATCCATAACCAATACGGAACAACTGAGAATGACACGTTTATTCTGTGCTCTGAAATGAGGAGCACTTGTCTCTCGCTCAGTTGTAGATCCTTAATCTCATCTTCCAAAATAGTTTAGGTAAGGGACAATGTTCTCCGTTAAATTAGTTGTTTCATAGCGGGTTGTTTTTTTTCTTCATTTTAGGGAGCTGTTGCAATTTGTTAAGGAAAATGATGCCATAGCACAAGAAATTGCAGAGAGGTAAGTTGTGTGTCCTTTCTGGCTGTCAGGCGCTCTTCTTCCAAAGCTTTTTCTTATGCAGCTTTTGATGGGGTTACCTATCAAAGATAACCTAGTATTAATAGGGTGTGATATAACTGATCTTCTGCAATAACAGTAGGAGGGTTGGGGAACTTGTACCAAGCTGGGGGAACCAGAGAACAAGATTATATGCTCAGGTCTTTGGTTCAGGTGTGACCCGTGTCAGGAACCCCACTGAAAGCTATCAGAAGTTGGGAGCTTTCATCTTGGTGTGAGGCGAGTTGACCCCTGGGAACTGTGTCTGCGTTACAAGCATTACGTATCCAGGCTGGCAGCGCCTGGCTTCTGAAGCAGCATGCGTCTGTGCTGCTCAGGCTGTATCTGATATGTGAAATCTGATATTTATTATCCCAGATAACAAATACCATCTTGAGGATAACAAAAGCACTGCAACTGTCAGAGCTGTGAGCGTGAATGAAAATTGTGAAATTAAAATAGATGGTATGGAGCGGTGCATGTTGTTTCTCATTTGAAACACAGAAGAGTGAAAGTTGATATACGTATAAAACAAAACCAAAGACTCTTGTAGGAACTGGGAATTGGTTCTGACTGTGCCTTGTGTGTCTCTAGGGGACGCCAATTCATCACCGAGCACTTGCAGATGGAGGATGTCTCTTGCTACTGGGAGCATCTGCTGTCTGAATATTCCCAAGCCTTGACTTACAAAGTGAAAAAGAGGAAGAGCTACAGCGAGATCACTTCTGAACGGCTGAAAACAGAACTGTAGAGACTTACCTGTTTTTCTTTTCAGCTCAAACTGATCTCTGTGGAAATCTGAAGATCAGTGTATCTTCTTTCTTTTTCTCTCAGACTTCTTATCCTTTACACTAGAACTACGGAGACCGGTGATAGGCTAACTTTGAAATTGTTCCCATACAGTGGGACTGTCGCCATGAGAACATTCAGTAGAATGTTGGATTATGGCTATTTAATGGGGTGGTTATGCTCGTGTCTGGAGGAGAGTTGTTAGCATTTGGGTCTTAGTTACCACCTGTCTCAGAGTGATCCTAAATCCCATTCAGTCAATGAGAAGACTTACTGTTAATGTTACTGGACTTTCTGCCAAGTCCTCTGTACTCATGGGCAAGGTACATAGACTGTCAGCTACACTCAGCTGGGAGATACACGCCCCTTTTTTTGGCAAACAGTCAGTGTTTTCTCACCTGTGTGACAGCACTTGGGATATTAGGTGTTCCCTGACAGAAGCAGGTACTGGGATTTGGGGTAACCTTTTTAGATAGCTTAGAGCTTAGTTTTCTGATGTTTATGTCGGGTTTTTAACGAGGTTGATGGTAAGGCTTTGATGGGCCACTGAAAAGGCAAATGATCCTTGCACAGTTAAACTACCTACCTCATCAGGGAGCAGCCAGTGATGATTATGTTGCCACAGTGAGTAGCAGACAGCCAAGCAGTTGGCAACCGAGATAAAGATGGTTCATCCTCCGACAGATGAGCTGGGTGCCCGCACAGCCACGCAGAACTGAGCCCCTGTTAACAAGCTGTCCCCGCTCAGCTGGTCAGACATCCTTAATAACCCAGAGAAAGTATACACAGAGGTACAGTCAGTTCTTTTTTCCAGATGTTCACGGATTCACTGTTCTGATCCCCTTCTGTAATCGCTCTAGGGTTGGTTTTTGTTTTTTTGTTCGGGTTGGGGGTTTTTTTGAGGCTGGTAACATGTCTGCTCACTTCAGTATTAGTTTTTCTTCCCCACTGCCATTACACTCCTTTTCTCATTTGTTTCAGTCTGGTTGAGGGAATGTCTTCAGCCACACAGCGGCAACTATTCCTCATGTTACTCGTTTTGAGTTCGGTCACAGGTTGCTTGCCTCTCACTGTATTTATCCCCACTACAGCCTGCTTGGCCCACAGGGAGTGTAATTTCCAAAACACTCTATGGCCCCTGAGTTGAGAGAGTCCTGGTTGGAAGCAGCGTCTTCCTGGGCAGGAGCTCGGAACAGCGTGGGCAGCACCACGGGACCCAAGGGGACCACTGCCTGCCAGGGGAGCACCCCTGATGGTAAAGTGTCCTCAAGGCATAGGAAGCAGCACACTAATGGCAGAGAACAGTGGCAACAGCTCCTGGTCTCCTCTGTGGTCAAGTTTGGACCAGAGAAGAAAATGCTGCCAGGAGCAATAACACTAAGTCCACCTCCACAGGTGTGTGCGTGGGTGCCAGGCACAGCCGCAGGGATGCGGCTGCCAGAGTTCTCCCAGCCTGCGAAGGAAGGGAAGCCGGGGGTTAAAATAGCCCGGTTCCTGGGGAAACGAATTGCACAAGTGCAAGGGCTTTTCTGATTTTTGTATTTTTAGTCAATGGGGAGACAGCACTCTGAGAAACTGAAACAGCTGTGTATAGTATTTTTAAACCATTTTTAATGAAGTGCTTTTGGAATAAAACAAACAAAACCGCCATTCTGTTGGATGCCTCGTTGCTTAGAACTGTAGTATAAGATCTGGATGGCCCTCAGCTCTTTGGCCAAAGATGGCGAAGCCCATCTTTTCTGGGTTTGATCTGTCACAGAGATATTTAGGGTGTCTCTGCTTCCAGTTTTGGGTGGGGGTGCCTGGTGACTTTCTCCGGTCAATGGCCGTCCCAGACCCTGACCCGCTGCTCTCACCGGAGCGGCCCAGTTACATACATACACACGCAGCCCC
>NW_009649568.1:2002626-2039880 GCF_000708025.1 Charadrius vociferus
TGTTTCGCTGTAGGTGTGTACATAAGGTACAGGCTGCCGCGCCGGCTGTTGGGAACGTGAGCTGTGCCCTGACACCCCAATTCTGCTGGGCTAACTTAAAAGAAGTCGTCCTTAGTTATAGGAAAAAGTTGATGACAACATTCACCATTCTGTGACACGGCTAATTAATACGTCTTGAAAAGCCTCCTGGTTTTTAGATTTTAGTATGTTGGTAAGAGACTTCACTGCATAGTGTCAGACCTGTGCTGTCCTCTTATTGATGGGAGTTATTTAAGACCATTTAAAATTCTCTTAGCTTATTACTACACCTCCAACGCATTTGTGACATTTTATAGATGTAGTCGAGCTTTTAGGGGGTTGCTATTCAATTAAAGTGTTGGTTACCTGGATTATTAGGGAAAAAAACTACAACTACCTTTAAAAATCTGCCTAATTTTACATAATTCACTATGTAGAGCGGCCTGCAGAGTATGGGTGCCCGGCTGCACTCTGTCCTGCTGCTGGCTCTCTTGTGTGTCTGCCCCCAGGCTGTGCACTTACAGGCACTGCAAGAGAGAATTTATTTTCTTTCATGGTATTAACTGGAAGATTTTTAATTTTTATGAAGCTTCTGCTTAGCACATCTTTTTAAAAGCTGCCTGTTGCCAGACTTGTGAGCGCCAGTGCTAAACTGCAGAGCTTGGTGGTCTCTTAACGTTTGAAGTAGGTGGTTATTATTTACTTACTATGGTTATTTTTTATTAATGATTATTATTTATTAATACTTATGAACTCGTAATAGCAAAGAACTAGTTTCTAGTTTGTCCCCCATTTTTTCTTCTCTGCCGCTCTCCTGTACTTTCCTCAGAAGGCTCCTCTCTCCCCCCGCCATGTGTTTCAGCAGCAGGACTAGAAATACCAGTTGACGTTACAAACGAATCAATTCTTGGTTTTCCAGTTGGTGGCCGGGGCAAACGCGAGCAGCTTCTCCTCTGCAGATAACCAGCTTGATCCCTAAAGGTCGGGGCATCATTCCCAAGTGACGCCAGTCCCATGAGCCATCCTGAATACCCAGGGGGCAGTGGGCTGGTGGCGCTGGCGAGGGGGAGCAGGGCTGTGGTCTGTAACGTGTCTCCTCTCTCCCCCTAGCAATCTGCGCATCGGGCTGGTCTCAGGAGTTTCATCCGCTATGGCTGGCGCTGGAGCTGGAGAGTGGCCACTTTTGTGACAATATTCAAGTAAGTGTTCATCGGTGGCAGTGGGAGAAGAGCTGGCTTACGCTTAAGCGCTCGTGGCAAGGAGCCCTTCGTGCCGGCAGCACTCGTGGCTCCTTGAGAGGCTGCTGGTGACTGAGTGAGGCTCAAAGCATTGAGTTAACAGTGGGTCTGATTGATAACACGTGAGCATGAAGAGGATTTAACTTTTTATAATTATCCCAGACTTCAAATCTTCTAATGAACCGACACAAAAACTAAAACCGGAAAAGCCCTGTTCTTTACATCTAATCCATGCTGTTATTGACTCGGACACTGTTCTTCCCTGTACTTAATGGCTTTTTTCTGCTTTTTCTTCCTCTCTTTTTTTTTTTTTTTTTTTTCATTTTTCTCTGGGAGGGTGTTACAGTGTTCTGGAAGAGCTTTCTATCCTGCGCTAATTTTTCTCCTTTTTGTTACGTCTCATTACTCCTAGTTTGTATACACTGGCATTACTCACTCACTATTCTTTTCTCTTGTCCTCAAATGCTTTCAGATGGTCCTCTTGTTATTAGGGAGTCACTGAACGTCAAATCTACCAGTTGTATGTACCTCTTTAGGCCTTCAGGTTTTTCCTACACACCCAACCAATGCTGAGATAGTGTTCCACTTCCCTCATTTTCTCCCTTGGATGTGTCAGTGCATTTCCCACAATACAGCATCAAACCAAGCATGCTCTTCCAAATAAAGCCCTTTTAAACTAGGAATATCTCCTTCCCTGATGTTCAAAATGGTAAATTTATGTGTAGTCCTAAACCTGCATTGACTATATCTGCAGGTGTGTTCTGTTTAAATTCCCCTTCTGCTTTTAAGATACCAGCAGTATTGAGTAGTGTTATTTTATATTTCTGTCACTCTCATTTTTTTGTTCCTTTCTGAACGTCTTCCTCAATCTGTCTTGGTTTCTTTGGCTCCTTTTGGTTTAGCATCTGTTCTTGGGTTTAGTTAGCATACTGTTTGCTTTCCTGGAGCTTTGGATTTCTTCAGATTTTCCTGGGCTTGACATGCAGCCTCGTCGTCTTCCACCAGATGTCTCCCCTGCAGTCAGATCACCGCCCTTTTTCACCACCCCTTTGGAACAGGCTTTGAAAAAAGATACCTGCAGCTCCCTCTTAATTGTTTCTGTAAAGTCCGGGTTGAAGATTTTGTCCTGCGCTTCTGTGAATTTTGAGTTTTGCAGCTTGAAACCAAATTGTTTAGTTTCACATGGTACCAAGGTGAGGGTGAGGTTACAGCGCTGGGACAGAGAGGAAGGTCATTGTTGACTTGCCGGCGTCATGCAGGAGGCTCGCTAAAGTGCTGGGGAGGATGTGGCTGCTGAACTGAGAACAGAGAGCGTTTTGGGGCTTAATTGATGTTTTTGGAGGAGATGGTGCACCTACCCTGGTGGGAAATGTCATGCCACAAGAGTAGGTGACCCTGATGGTGTCATGAGTGTGACTTAGCTCTAGGGGCGGGGGGGACTATCTACCAGGCAAGATCTTCCTGACACACGGATTCGTCTTCTGGGTGTAAAGGTCCTGCATTAGGACTGACTGACGACAGGACCTTTTCATTGCTCAGTTCCTTTTGTCCTTGAATATCCAAGGGGAAAAAAAAAAAATATCCTTGAGTAAAGAGAAAAAGAAAGGACATCCCAGATGCAGGCCGGGAATGCCGGTATTCCCCGGCCTCTGGCTGTGCAGCTGCCTGCAGTAAAGCCACAGAAATCAAGGCACTTGTGGGTGGCGCGTGTGTGCTCTGGACAGATGGGCAATGAGGCAGTTAGAGGCAACCTGAGGGTTGGCTTAATGAAATCCAGCTTTATTTCAGGCTGTGTCTTGCTGCCTGTCTTTTTCCACGTGCAACTGCTGACTTCTTCTGTGCCTTATCTTTGCAGCATGGTGAGCACAGGTCTGTCTGTGTACCGCAATAAAACCACCATCAGTAATTTTGCTTCGGCAGGAGGTAAGACTGCTGTATCTTTGCAGAGTTTTTTCTTGATGAGCAAGGGTCGTAAATGGAAAAGCATAAGCAGAAACCCGTCTCTCTTGGATTTGAGCGGGTCTCTAGCTTCTCTGCTCCTGGGTTTTGTTTCCTGTTCTACTGACTGCCACTGTGACTTTGCTCCATTGTTTGACTGCTGCGTACCTTTATTTGTAACACAGAGATACCGATGCACTTCTGAAACCGCTGGGGAGTTTTGTGGTTATCAGTTCATCTTCAAAATACTTGCTGGAGTTTTTTGGGTGAAAAATGCTTGTGTAGGGTAAAGGCAGCATTTAGTGCATAACCTGCTCTCATAACCACCTGCTTAGCAGGGGAAGCATTTCTTATTTCCACTCTTCATAACAGTTCAGTGGCTGTTTATAAACTACCCTTTTCATGCTAAGTTTTGCATGTCTGCTTTTGGCAACAGGGCTCCGGGTAAGCGATCTGCGTGTTCACTTTTACAGGCTTTATTGCCCGTGCAGTTGGATATATGTTTTACTGATCTTTTCTGCCTTACATGGCAGCTACTATTATTAGCTGCTGTTGAATAGAAAAAAGGAGAGGGGGGATGGATCACGCTTCAGCCTGGAGAGAGCTCGGTTTTACCTTCATAGATACTTTTACTTCTTAGCATTTCTTGCGGAGTTTTCCTGAAGCAGAAGGAGCTTTGTGCAATGTTTTAGTGCAGAGACCGTGGTGACTGTATGGTGAGGGTCCCTCCCGCTGGCCACAGGCTTCTCCTCTGTTAAGAAGCAAATGTCAGCTCACGGAGAGGAGAAATGCGGGAAAGCAGCTTCCTCCATGTGTGTGTGATGGCTGGTGGGGGGCTGTTTGTGGTTTCAGCGGGTTTTTGGTGTTTTTTTTTAGCCTTCACAGGAGCCCTTTTCAGAATGCACTTGGGCCTGCAGGGACTGGCAGGCGGCTTCGTGTTCGGAACAGCGTTTGGGTGAGTTGCGACTGCTGCCGATGAGTGATGGAGGCACAGCTACTCTTTAAGGGAGTTGGTTAGATGGTGGCCTCACACACCAAGCCATGAATCATAGGTGGGGCTACAGAAGCTTTCCTTCCTCCCTTGCCTTGAGGGATTTTCTGTATTTCTCTTGGGACCTCATGGTGATGACTTTTCTTCCAACCTTTAAACTGGTTTGGTTTTTTTCTTCTTTTTTTTCTTGATTTGTGTTTTGCCGCTTCCTCAGCGATAAGAACTCAGTGTTCTCGACAGAGCATCTTACTTGCTGCTGTTTGCTTATTAGAGGAGACACTAACTCCTGTTAAATAGGAAATTACGAGGATGGGTTATAGACATATCTCGTGTCCCCCTTCCTTGGCATGGTCACTGATGAGCTCAAGTGGTTGTGCACAGAACCGTTGGACATCTGTTCTAAGGAACTGTTTTGTCTGTGGGTAAAGGCAGGAGTGTAAGATACAGCTTCTGCACTCCCTTCTCAGCAGCTGCTCCTGTAGCAGCTCGGAATCCAGACGGCGCACAAGGGGTGTCAGATGTCATGATGACACCTTTTGAAGAAGGGACACCCTGGGAACTGCCATCCCCCAGGTTAGGAATCTGTGTAAAAGTGATTTTTTTACAAAATAGGCTCCATCAAAGCCAAAAGGTGGAGCAGCAGCTGTTAGGAAATGCTGAGGAAGAAGCTGCGTGGTTAAGTTGCACAACCCAAGGCTGTAAGGTGGCACATCTCTTCATGTACGCCTTGCAGTCGTGTTATCTCCTACAGTATCTCCTGAAGTATCTCCTAAAGCTCCCTGGGGCATGGAGGAACCCAGGGTTCTCTCTCGAGGGCTCTGTCCATCAGGACAGTGACCTCTTAACTCAGGGGAAGTCTGACTTTTCAAGCAGACTTGGGATATCTTCTCGAAGTACTGACTTGTGAATATCCTCACAAGTGAATTTGGGGATCCTGCCTGGACAAGAGAATGAGCTTTATATGAGCACCATCAGGATGGTGTCAGCTGTGGGCATGCCTGGAAGCAGCCTAGGGAGCTTTACCGATGAAAACACAAGTACCTCCAGAGCTGGACAGAAGCTAAGCAGGGGTGTGACTGCCTGAATTATGGGTTAGGTGATCTACAGGGGTTGTTTGGGCACCTTAAATCCTTCCACCCTTTTGCCCTATGTGTGCCTGTCAATGAGTAAATTCAAAATATGTTTTCGAAGGGGCTACAGTGAGTCACAGCTGAAGACAGGCTGTGTTTGGTGGCTGACAGTAGAATAGGACTACCTTAGTCTGTGGTGTGATGTGAGTATTGGGGAACGTTACGCTCCACTGATCTGGTGGCTGGCCCCCACATGCTCCTTTTGGTGATGCCAGTAAGTTATTACTCTCACGTGTCCCCTGGGTGACTTGTGACTTTTCTGCTTCCTCCTCTAGGATCCCTGCAGGGGGCCTCTTAATGACAATGCAGAAGCTTGCCGGTGAGACCCTGCAGGAGAAGAGAAACCGTGAGCGCAGGGAGCTATATGAACAGAAGTTAGCAGAATGGTAAGGAACAGCTCTGCCTGTTTGAGTCTTAGACTAGAAGTATGTCCAGGTCTGTGTGGTTCAAACTTTTAAAGAAGCCATGACACACTAGGTTTTCTAAACCTCGGTTCCTATGCTCTTCAGTTTTTGGTGTGTTTCACATACCAGTCTGAGAACTGCTGATTTAGTCTTCCCAGCCTTAGATGTTGCTGCTTGTTTTATAACAAGGCATTTTGTTAAAAATTCATGCCCCCTCCAGCCCAGTAACTGCATCAGTTTTTCACTTTTGCTTTGGCTGAGAAGACAAGCAGGACAAGCACATTAGTATTTCTTTACCAAAATTGAGAGAGGCCAGAACTCTGGCTTTTTCTTCATTGCTGCCTTCTTTCCAGACCTGTTAAAAGAGAGGAAAGAAAAAGGACAGCTGGAGGCTTTGGGGAGAAAAGGCTATGACACTGGTTGCACGATGTACTAAAACTCACAAATAGCGCCAGTTCTAGAAGAAACTTTCCAAAAGTAGGGATTTTGCAGTGATGCTTTTGTCAGGAGGATATGAGCATAAAATTACTTTGCACTCTCTCTTCTTTCGTTAGGCAATCCAGGCTCAGTGTGATGGAGGTCTTAGGCCAAACAGAAAGCAATGCCCAGGGAGGATCGGAGACAGAGCAAGCAAGAGAATCTACGAGCTACTGAGTCTTCCCCAGATCTCTGTTGTAAGCAGCTACAAAGTGTTTTGATTCTGCTGGTAAAAGGCTTCAGTGAAGGGGTCATGGAAGTCTTCTGTGAACGCAGTTATATCCTGTGCATTTGTGAAAAAGCATTTTGCTGAAAACATTGTTCGTGGATGCATATCACTGCACAAGAGCTTGAAGGGCCAAACCTGTTCCACCTGAGAAGGTGGAAATGCAGACTAGGAAGTGTCGTCTAGGTTTGGCAGGGGGTGAGAGCAGCCCCAGTGCCTTTTCTAGAACCCATTTCACTGCTGAAAATGTCCAAACCACCAGCGATGTAGAAATATTCAAGGTAAAGGAGCCTATGAACAGTTTGGATGCTAACGGTACCCTGATTCCAAAAGCTGATTATGCTCTGGTGAAAGCCGCTCTTCAGACAGCGCCCGAAGACTTGCTGTCGAAGCGCGATACAGGCAGCACTGGAGCGAGCAGTTCTCCTCCTCTCACCGTCCCCCTCCCACAGCTTGACTTAGCCTGGCTGGGACCAGCGCTGTTTTGCCAACAGTGGTTTCTTCAGGCTTTTTGCAGAAAAAGACACTTGGTTCCTACAGTACTTGGGGTATTTTGCAATCAGTGTTGAGGAAGGGTGGAGGAGCCGGGAATGATATGGAAATACCCTGAAAAGGACATGCTTTGAGTTCCTCAATAGAAGTGTGGCTGAGGGGGCCACAAGAAGGATGAGTTGTTTCTGCTGGTGGTGGTGGAAGAATTGGCACTGTGGTCGGTTTTAACAGCAATCATTTAATTTGAAGGTTGGAAATCAGGGGGATTGCCTTTGGGGGAAATGTGGTTCAAGGTACTCAATAAAGCCATCGAGCAGTGGTGATTGTGTCCGTAAGCTCTTTATGTTGGTGCAGCATGTACTTTATGTTAATACAGTATTTGCATTAGAGAAACGTACTTGAGCAATATCCCAGGAGAAGAGCTCTATCTGAGATCCCACCAGCGAGCCGTGAAGTCTTGTGGCAGTGTCAGACATTCCTCTGTCCAGACAGTAACAAAGACAAGAGCCAGGAGAGTGCCAGCTCTGTTTATTATTTTGTACCAGAGATCAACTGTTAAGTCATAGCTGTTACCTATGAGTAGGGCTGAAGTTAATGTCATAGTGGTCTGTACCCAGAAGGGTCAGGTGGCCTATCACCATTTCCCTCGAAGCAGAAGGTCAGAATTCTGGTCCGCTTTCTTTGTTGGGGTGTTTCTCCTATTAAAGGAAGTCACATCCAGGCAGGGGATTCGGATCTCTGTCCCACAAGAAGAGAGTAGTCAGTCTGTTCTGGTTGAGTGCTTTCCTCTGTTACAGCTGATTGCTGTTGTTTGAAATATGAACAGTCAATTCCACAGAGCGTATTCCACCCACCCAAAGCAGATTTTTGGCACAGCTTGCTTCCAAGAAGGTGGTGTGTTTTCTGACTTCTGAAATGAGCATTTTATTTTTTTAAACACCTCAGTGTAGTTCAATTTTCCATTGAAGAAATATGTGTGTTTCAGGGTTGTCATCAACCGGCTTTGATTTTCCTTTTCTATGTGTAAATGAAGGATCTAAATAAGCAGAGATGTGTCTCTCCCCCTTCCAGTTTTAAGCTCTGCATTCATTGGTGACAGTAGTGTTATTGTCCTCTGCCCCCTCAAAAAACAAAATAGCAAGCCTTTCTGAATCACGTTTTTGCCATTGCGGTTACACACAGTGTTGTCTTATTTTTTTTTTCTCTTTTTTTTTTTTTTCCTGTTACATCCCCACCCAATATCATAGAATCATAGAATGGTTTAGGTTGGAAGGCACCTCAAAGATCATCTAGTTCCAACCCCCTGCCATGGCCAAGGACACTTCCCACCAGACCAGGTTGCTGGAAGCCCCATGCAGCCTGGCCTTGAACACCTCCAGGGATGGGGCACCTGCAACTTCCCTGGGCAACCCGTTCCAGTGTCTCACCACCCTCATTGTGAAGAATTTCTTCCTAATATCTAAATCACTCCTCTTATGGTTTGAAGCCATTCCCTATCGTCCTATTGCTTCATGCCCTTGTAAAAAGTCCTTCCCCGACTTTCCTGTAGGCCCCTTTAGGTACTAGAAGGTCACCTTAAGGTCTCCCTGGAGCCTTCTCTTCTCCGGGCTGAACAACCCCAACTCTTCTCAGCCAGTCTTCGTAGGAGAGGTGCTCCAGCTCTCTGATCATCTTCGTGGCCCTCTTCTGGACCCGCTCCAAAAGGTCCGTGTCCTTCTTGTGCTGAGGACTCTAGAGCTGGATGCAGTACTCCAGGTGGGGTCTCACAAAAGCAGAGCAGAGGGGCAGAATCGCCTCCCTCAGCCTGCTGGCCACACAGCTTTTGATGCAGCCCGGGTTGTGGTTGGCCCTCTGGGCTGCAATTGCACATTGCTGGCTCATGTTGAGCTTCTCATCAACCAACGCCCCCAAGTCCTTCTCCTCAGGGCTGCTCTCCAGCCATTCTCTGTCCAGCCTGTATTTGTGCTTGGGATTGCCCTGACCCAGGTGCAGGACCTTGCACTTGGCCTTGTTGAACTTCATGAGTTTTGCACAGGCCCACCTCTCAAGCCTGTCCAGGTCCCTCTGCATGGCATCCCTTCCCTCCAGCATGATGACCACACCACACAGCTTGGTGTCATCGGCAAACTTGCTGAGGGTGCGCTCAATCCCACTGTCCATGTCACCAACAAAGATGTTAAACAGCGCTGGTCCCACACTTTTATCTGTACAGCAGTTCTGATGACATTTAGCTGTGTCATTGCTCAGTCTTTCTCTATTCCTGTTTTAGTGATATTTGATGTGATGTCTAACAAATACTAATTTTCTTTTGTCTATGACCATTGATGCGAGGATGTTCTTCCATGGGAAAGTAGGCAGAGCCAAGGTGTAGCAGTTGTGTGTATTTTCTCTCCATGTAAGGAAGGAAGGGCTGCTAGATATCCTTATGCTGCACATTAGCAAGGGGAAGCAGAGACTTCCATCTGTGCTCAACTCAAGATTAGCAGCCATTTTTTTGCTCCCTGCTTAATTTAGTTCCCTGCACTTCCTCATTTCTTGTATTCACTGTCGAAATGGGGAGTGAAGAGTTGGTTCAGAGCTTATTTTTTAAATGCAAATGTAAGGGATTCTTCACACCTCCATTCTCCCCCCCTCCCAGCAGAAGCGCAGCACTGAAGTTATTGGTCCTCCACTTTCAGAGTAGGCAACACAAATAGCGGGGATACAGTGAGAACATCTTACGCTGGATTTTGCTTTTGCAGAGAACCTCCCTTTTTGGGAAGGAGAAGGAAGACCTGTCGCAAACAGTGTGGAACACCATAGCTACACTGCTCAGTTAATCCCTGGCACATTGACAGACGTGAGATATGTGGGAGTTACACTCGGGAAGGTACCCGAGTGCCATTTTATCATTGCTGTAGAGCACACCAGAGCTGTTCAGCTGCATCACCTACCTTGATGCTGCACAGTCTATATTTTTAGCAGCTGCAAAATGGTGGCTGGGGCTCACGTGAGTAACTGAAAGGCTCTATCCCAGCATATAGAACAGACATCTTTTATTACTGAGGAAAGAACACTGAGATTACCTTTTATTTTTTAATACAATTACAGGAGGAACCCCAGGAAAAAATTGTTATATACAAAATACCTGTGATAAACAGAGCAGCTCACCTGGTACAAAGCCCCAGATATTAAGCTGAAAAGGTCTCACGGAAACCATTTGTGTGCAATTCACTGAATACAGCATAAGGCAATAGAAAACATGATTCATAGTATAAGGGCTTAAGGAAAAAAAACAAATAACCTGCCCATCAAGAACATAAAACCAAACTGATGCTAAACATATTTTGTTTCCTTTAGAAGGACTTACTTAAAGTGTCACAGGAGTCTGCAGTGATATAGAAAGGTTTGGCACAGTGCAAAAGACAAACTGTTCTCTGGGATGCTGTGCAATCATCAGTCAGGAACAGAAGCAGAGCATGAGATAGAGGGGAAAACGTGCAGGTACAACTGTCAGAGCTGCGGTGTGGTTGGTAAGGTGGAAATGCACCATGGTTATAGCAGGGAAGGGAGCACAATGTTGAAAACGAGCAAAGTAAAGACCAAAAAAAAGGGTGTTCAGCCTGCAAGAAGCCAGTAGTTTGTGCTGGAAAGGACAAGCGTCAACTGAAAGAAAAGGAAACAGGAAAAGTATGAGGCACTGTTGCCCATACACCAAGTCCTGCTATAAGGTCAGGCTGCCTTTTGGTAAAACTGCTTTCTGCATCACCTGGGTTCCGCTTGCAACCCGAATGCACAAGCGCAAAGAGTATTGTTTCCTTATCACCCACCTTACCGCCTTTTCTCTGACAAAAAACCCTCTGCAAGAATGTTCTGAAGTTCCTGTTTCACTTCATACAATGGAAAAGCAGTAAAAAAGCTGATGGTGCAGCATGACTCTGCAGGAGTAGAAAGGGAGCAGTGTCTTATTTTTCTCTAGCGACTTGATCCCTTAGCCTCTCATAGCTCAATCCTCTATAAACCGCTTTTAGTGCTCCTATTTCCTCCAGCAATTTCTCTCTCAATATGTACCTGCTAAAAAAAAAAGTGAAATGGATGGAATATTTCTGTGCTGTGTCCTAGCAAGATAAACAGCTCAAGCAACAAAACATCCCACAAAGATGACAGCGTGGTGCTTTCAGGCTTTGGTCTGGCCCTGCTAACCACACATGGATAGCGCAGTACGGGAATGGGTACAGCTTGCAGTGGGACAGAGCAAGAGAGAAAAACAAACCTGTCAAACTCAGGGCAGGGCTGAGTTAGGTTAGTATGCAGAGTCGCTTAGGAAGCTTGTTGGGGCTTGGGGCTTTTTCCTCTTTTTCCCCTCAAAATGAGAAACCACTTTTTCCTACACAGTAGGCAAGAATATCACCCAGATCAGACGAGTCCTGTCCAGTGTTAGCATCCGGTAGGGAACTTCTGTCAAGTCCTGGCTGGGTAGAGAAAACGCTGGCAGAAAGCTGCAGTCTTCAACGTAAAGTAAATCCGTATGTCTCTGTGAGAGACTCCCAAGAATCTGGGGAGCCGACCCTAACAAGCATTCCTAAGGCAAAGCTACAAACAAAAGCAGACCTATATTTACGAAGCAAGTCCCTGAGTTACATTTTGTTACAGTAGATATATGTGAGAGAACCACTGAATGTTACAGAAATTTAAATGGGGCTTTACAAGTGTGGATAGGGAGGCATGTGTGTAAAAAGCTTGTACGTGTGTATGTGCAAAGGTGTGCACATGCGTGCACCACCACCAGTGGGCTGCGCTCTGTCAGATGTGCTCCTGTATGACCGAGTAATTGAATGGAGGAGCTGTACTTTGGTACCCGGGTCGGCGAGGCCATCCTTTCAGGCGAGAAAGGTTATGAGAACTTCTGCCACTGCAGTAGATAAGCAATATTAGTTAGCTGTTAGGTGTGCCGTCAGTATGTATCATTCCCTAAAAAGTCTGATAGCACAGAATATAAGCATGAGGCATATAGTCCCACCTCAAGGTGCTTTTTCATGAAAAGTGTGTGCATCATTGCCTCTTTAGCAGAGAAGGGACATGTATCTGTAATGGTCAAGTCCAAATCAAGTCCTCCAGCACAAAGAAGAGTACTGGCAGATACCCACGTGAGGCTGAATATAAAAGAAGTTTTAGATGCTCCCAGTCGCAACATGGAGGCACTGCCTGACATGAGAGTGTGTCGGGGTCTGGGGTCTCCCAAAGGCCAGCTCTACTTTACTAAAGGGGTAAGTAGGCGTAGGCTACCAGCGAGGGCTCTGCAGGGCCCCCTGAGTTTCATAGAGGCAGCATCAAAGCAAGAGGATCCCAAACTCTTGAACTGGTATGCTGGAGCAGCACCATGCTGACGACTTTCTTCTGCCCCGTTGCAGGAACACGGAGGGTTGTCCCAGTTGGAATTCCAGTGACCCCATTGTAATGAGACGACCCCACAGCTTCTGTGGCGTAGGTGGGGTTTTGTATTAATTCACGCAAGATTATGTTGTCAGTCTTCTTGAACAGTTTTCTACTGCTGTCATCCACATTCAGAGAGCCAGAGGGTCAACGCAATAAGCATTGCTGTACAACGAACAGTGGGGACTGCAGTGCAGAATACACAGGATAAGAAACCTGAGGGACACAAAGAAAAGATTTTACTGATTTTCTCTCCCCTTCTTCTTAACCCTAAATGTAAGGCAGAATGTTGCAGAGCTGAGACAAACAGGAATCACTTGCAATAGCCCTCCACAAGAGGGCTCCTACTACAGTAAAGACAGAGCTGTTCAGACCTAGACAGCTCAAGATAGGCACCGCAGCGAGCTACAGACTGGCTCAACGCGTACTGTGAAACCCTTTGGACCACACAGAGGTGCCATTCCTCTGCGACGGGAGGATGACTAACGAATGCGCTACCCTATTTAAGCAGCAATGGGCCATGGCTCAGCGCATCCCACAGTTACGAGATGACAGTCAGCTACTAAGGAAGCACTACTTTGTCCTAGCTCACAGCTTCCACCCCTGTCCACAGCCAGCAGCCATTCCAGGCACTGGAGTTGGTAAACGCCAGCCACTTACAGAAAGAGCCTGGCAAACTTTTATAACAAAAGAGGAATGTGGCAGAATGGATTTATGCAGTAGGTGAACTCCTGCCACTCCCATCACAAAAGCCCCCAGAATTCATGCTAACCAGGGCTCTAGTATCTGTTCCAGATAGGGCCTTCCCCAGAGGAAAACATGAGTGGGTGGTCTAGTTTGGAAATGAGATGAGTGGCCTGAATGATAGTTTCCCCTCTTTTCCATTTCAAAAATGTTAAGCTTTTAGATTACCGCAACGCACAGCGTGACAAATTCATGACTTCTAGGACTCTACAGTTGTTACTCTACGGCATTACCCTGGCAATTCAGCATGCTGTGGTGAAAGCAGGAAATGCAGTCACCTGGATAATGATGTGAACAAGACCAGTTAGCTGCTAATCTTTCCTTAAGTCCTTTGACTTGAAAAATATCTTATTGGAGGACACAGCCCTGAACACAGCTGAGCTTTCAAGCCCAAATGAATACAATGCTTTGTAGTCATAAAACCGTGGTAAGCCAGACTTTTCTCCAGCCCATCCTTCACAACACCTCATTATTGAAAGTAGCTCCTTCTGAAATACGAGTGTTTCCTGGGCAAGTCTTGGAGGGGAAACTTCCTCCAGCTGCTGAAGGGAATGGAGGTATCTCAGAAGCGGACTGGCATTGCTAATCTTCCTGGGAAAACTGGAATCATTGGCTCATCGTTGACCTCTCCCTCACAGTCATTTAGTTAATCCTTCATTTCTATCATCAGTGATATTCCCATGTTTATGCATCAGATCAGGCATGTGGCTGACACCATCCGTGCAGGGCCCATTCTATGGAGAAAGCAGCTTAGCAGCCCAGGAAATGTGGTCCTCTAACATTTTTCACTAGATTTACCTCTAGAAATTTGAAAAAACCCAAACAAAGCAGTGCCCCACAAGCAACAAGAGCATCATTCCTCTAGTTACCTGGCTGAGAAACACCATGTGTCTAAGTTGGCAATAGGGCCCTACCAACTTTTATTTACCCTAAAGGACAGCACACACTCATATTAAAAGTCATACATGGTTCTGTGAGCTAACATCACACGAGAATATAATAGTATTTGAGAAGCTATTCTGGCACGAGAAGAATGGTGAAGAAAATTACCTGCAAATGCGATCTGGTCATACAGATGATGTTTCAGATGTCACTTTAGAGCTCAAGGGTGTCTTCGTACATTCTTTCACACCCTCTTCCACTGAATCCTGAGTCTTACAACAGTGAGAACAGACTGAAAAAGGAAATCCCTTGTTAGTATCTGGAATTCCAGAAGACACGAAAGTGCTGAATCCAAATGTCTTCTTCAACAAAGTAAAGTATAACTGACAGTGGGGAGAGAGGAGAGAAGAAATTAAAGAAAAAGAAATCTTTTAGGTCTAGTTACTTCTGTTTTTCCTTGGCAGGACTCATCCCTGCGGTACATCTGAATATGGCTGGCCCATAGCCATAGTCTGATCTGACAGAAAGCTCTGTTATATATAAATTTTATCTATATAGATTCATATGGATAAAACAGTTCTCATTAGCACAGGGCTAGGACCTCAGCCTGGCACAAAGACAGGTGATATAATGACATGCTGATATAATGTCACAAGGGAAATAATGGTAAAAGTTAGATGTCACTAAATGCACTTTACCAAGCAAATGAAAGAATGCCGTCGGTAGAACCAGTCAATCAACTCTTTCGGGGCTTTAAAAGTAGTTCTGATTAAACAGGTCCCCTTAGTATCTCAATATCTATGAACGACTTTTGTTTTAACAATTCAAGCTGAATGTTACTGTACTATTACAGTAAATTGTACTTGCACAAACTTTGCAACATGGATCCTAAGCCATTCTATAAGTGACCACAATCTTGGTCTAATCTTGGTGCTTTGTGTTAAATTAATTGAAAAGCCATTAAAAAAAATCTAGAGCTTTCATTCTTATAAGCAAGTTAGCCTGTGAGCTCCTCAAAGCAGGGCATAGTGAACCTCAACAAAGCATCTACGTGTTTTGGTCACCACCACAATCACACATCTGAGAACCCTTATTTCCGTTTTGCGCTATCTTTCTATTCTTCCCTCCCACACTTCAGCTCTTTGAAGCATGGCTTTCTTAGCGCAGAAACCACTCTTAGCATCAATGCAGCTCCCAGCGCAGCTTTCCATACACCAGCACGACAGAGGTACGCTCAGACCTATTCTGAGCTCCCACAATAGCTCTTGAAAGGTCACCTGTAGCAACACCAGCAGCAAGCACTCTCAGGACAGATATTTCCCTTCCTAGCCGGGTGGCAATACACAGCAGCACCGAAATGCGACAACTGTACAAACTGGGAAGTTGGATTGAAAGTCTAGCTTCGGTTTCTTACAGTATACGCCTGGTCTGGAAAGTGGCTGTACAAAATAGCACCACCTGACTCGGCAAGTCTACTCCCTCTGCATATTAGGAAAATGGGACTGAAAGGGAAATTCCAGTTGATGCGGCTATGTCCCATGCAGTTGCAGGTGAGCACATTCTGCCACATTGGTATGCTTTTCACATCTACTTTAGAAGCAATTTGGTTTCTATATAAAAGGCTATCTCAGAATGCTCCAGAATCTTACTAATTTAATGGTAAGGAACCTTTTAATTTCTAGCCTGTATTTATTTAGAGCGAAATCCTCCAATTCCAGTTCATTTTTTCCTGTAATTAGAAGTTCATTATCCATGCAGCTAATAGCACAGGCTGTGGTCAGCTGTGATTTTCTTGGTTTCAGCCTGCTTGCTGCTTTGCCATTGACATAGCCCCAGGGAACAGCAGGGGAGAAACAGCACTGGTGTCATAGGGGCACATGAGTGGAAAATGAGGACGTGCACAGGTGTAGCCAAGAGTCACTGCCTTCCGGAAGCTTCCTTTATTTGTGATAAAGCACCAAAACGAAAATTAGCCCAGGCTGACTCAGTGGTCACATTGGTTTTTGAAAAGATGTGGTTGGTGAGGAGGGGAAAAGAAAAATAGTAGTTCTACCTCCACACCTCTAACTTGGAAGTGAAGTTGCCTGAAGTTGAAATAGAAGTATCAGAAGACACAAGCGTGACAAACTTACAAGCATCCCTAAGTGAACCGAGTCCCTGCTGCCTAGCAAATAACCTCTTTCCAAAGGGGGATACCAATGCGACTGGGATGAACTTAGACTCTCAGACCGGTGGCTTCTGGTTTAAGTCAGCTGAACATAGAGTGCTCTGTCTGGGGTTCTTGTCTCCAGACTTGACTTCCCCAGTGACCTGACAGAACTTGATTGGTTGATATTTATAACGTGTTGCAAGGCCTGCTGTCTTTCTCCAGGACTGCTTTTCAAAACTGCTAACAGGGTGTGGATAGGACATCTACTGCTGTTGACTTTCAATACTGGCTGGATGTCCAGCTGCCTTTATAAATCCATTAGCTGTCTACCCACATCTTCAAGGACATTCTGGCTAGGTCAGCTTAGACATGATTAGGAGCAAGAGCTAACAGATGAGATTTTTTTTTTTTGAGCCACCAAAAAAAAATAATCTACTCAGCTGCTAGCTAACTCTGAGATGCTCGAGGTCCTCTTTGGCATTGAAAAACTGCCGGAGACATACCTGGAGTTAGTGAAGACTTCACAGGGTGGGACAGGGCACCTCACCTATGCCATTTTTGGCCACACGAAGAACACAAATCCATCTCTCCTGTTTGAGGTTCTCCTAAAAGTGGGACATTGCTATGCTTAAGTCCCTTTTGTGGCCCTATATATTTTTGTAACTTTGGCTCTGTGACTTTTCTAAGGGATTGTCTAAGTAGGGTGTGCAGAGAGATCCCATTTTGAAACTGTCAGTGCTCAGCAGTATCTATCATGATCATCAAGATTCTTGGCATCTTCAAGCATCTTAGTACATAAAAATGGACCTTTGTGAATCTCTTCAATTCCGTATACCTTTGATTTCAGAAATATTCTGCTGTCAAAACACCCCATCACCCCTTCACTCTCAAACCTGAACCTTAGTGCTGCCTGCACACAAAATGTAGGAAAGTCCTGAGCTGGACTTAGATTTTGTGACAGTAGATGCTGCATGAACAACACAAAAAAAAAAAAAAAAGGAAATGAGAAGACAGTACAAAAATACCTAATGTGTCAGTATAGTTTCTATTAATGCATATTTTACACAGAAACTCCACAACCAGTAAAAGACTGTGTCTTGAAAAAGGAGCTACACTTACCACGCCTTGGAAGGTATCTTGCTGCTAGGGTGATAGCCAAAAGGAAGATGATAATGATGATACTTGAAGCAGTAATGACATTGTAAGATGGAGGCACAGTAGGGACAATACAGTTATTTGTTTTTTCTGAGACAGAAAAAAATAAAACATAAATAAAGGACCCAACAACACATTGACATTTTCATGTAAGAGCAGGTATCTGAATTTTGGTGATTCTGACCAAATTCTAACTCAGATATTCAGCCTGAAAATGTACCTATTCAATAAACAAACTGACAAAGTTGGCACATAAATTTCTTCCATTCCCCAACATTTGCTATGCGCTGAAGTTTTTAACGCATCCACAGAATCATAGAATCATAGAACGGTTTAGGTGGGAAAGGCCCTTGAAGATCATCGAGTTCCACCCCCCCTGCCATGGGCAGGGACACCTCCCACTAGACCAGGTTGCCCAAGGCCACGTCCAGCCTGGCCTTGAACACCTCCAGGGATGGGGCCTCAACAACCTCTCTGGGCAACCTGTTCCAGTGCCTTACCACCCTTAAAGTGAAAAACTTCTTCCTGATGTTTAATCTAAACCTGCCTTCTTCCAGTTTAAAGCCATTCCCCTCGTCCTATCACTACATGCCCTAGTAAAAAGTCCTTCCCCAGCTCTCCTGTAGGCCCCCTTTAGGTAGTGGAAGGCAGCAATAAGATCTCCCCGGAGCCTTCTCTTCTCCAGGCTGAACAGCCCAAACTCTCTCAGCCCCTCCTCATAGGAGAGAATCTGAAATGCTGGATCTTTGTCCAGAACAGGACCGAGACAGGCAATATTTAAAAACACATAAGCTGGTTTTAAAGAAACTGGTTAGGATTGGTGGAAAAGTCTGAATCCATTTCTAGACAACTTCCATTCTCAAAGGTAATCTGCATTTTTTCTTACTGTTTTCACCAAATCTGTGCCTTTTTTTTTTCCTTCTGAATGCACAGTTGATGGAGAATGTTGCATTAAATAGACTAGAATGGACTTTTTTTCTGCATGGCAGGAACAGGGCATTGTGGCAGAGTTCAGTTTCAGTGGCTCCGGAGCCTTTGGCTTTTCACCACTGAAGATGACCATTCTGCCACTTGGATATTAGAGTAGATAATGGGCCATTCTTGTACAGTACAGGATAACCTTAATTCAACAGGAAGGACAGATTTGGTGCATATTCATAGGTCTTCAGATTCCCATCATCTTCATCTGGCACAATTAAGCAACATTCAACTTCTAAGACACTATCCTGATCTGCTGTACGATCTTCCCCTCCACTGTAGGGTTTGCCTCCTACATTTACTGGAGGCTGTATTCTGTCTGGAACTCCATGTTCATGAAAGACTTGTTAGGAGGACCATTTTCATCATACCAAAATGGGAGTGATTTCACATCTTAAAAACAAAAAAGTGGGGGGTTGGTGACTGCTGTTGTCACTGTTGATTACACCCTCCTCTGAGAAACTGTGTAATAACAGTGTATTACTATTACTACCTTTTTTTTGTTGCTCTCCTTTTCTATGTGGTATGATATTAATAACATTCTTCCATTACCATCTGTAGGGGCATTATGAACTACATCCACCAATAACCAATATTCATATAGCACTAATTTCTGGAATGCATCCTGAAGCTGAATGGCATCTCTCCTCACGAGCCCCTTTAATTTTAGTAAGATTGATGAATAAGGTACTTTGATGAATAAGGTCCAATTCCCTTGGAAAAGTAGCACCTTTCTAGCTTCCCTTGAAGGTGTCCTTATCTCTACAGTGAAAACATCAGACCCAGAGACATTTCAGAATAATTTTTTGGTAACAACATTAAAAAAAATCCTTTTGTTTTTAAGAATTTTCTTGTAAATCCCCTTCTACTGCACAACATCTGGACTGGAGTGTACTGCCTTCCCTCATGCTGTTTCCACTTGTGCCTCAGGGTTTTCAAAGCACAGACTTATCTGTTATGTTATCACTTTTAAGCCACGCACAGTGATGGATTTTTTTCTGTATGAGTTAACCCTATATTAAAGACGTGTATGAAAGCAGAATATTTTCTAGACCCCAGCTGACAGCGTCTGTCACTGAAGCAGGAACAAGCATGCTTGTTAAATGAGGAAATTCTTTTTAAATGCAACCTGTGGCTTTTGAGGCACACACATTTCTCAAGGCCTTCCATTCGAGTACCAGGTCTGTGTCACCCAACTGGCAGCAAAATTATGCTGGTACAGAGGGGCACCCAATGGTGGTCACCAAGGCTGACATCACCAGATCACAACAGGATCCAGCTGCCCTGTAGCCCAGCTGTGACTCACAGGAGAGCGGAAGGAAGCCAGAGCCATCTCTGCTTGTCAGTCACTGCTGTAACTCTCTTCTCCCATCCCTGCTGTCTTAGAGCCTTTCAAAGGCTCTATTTTGGTGAGCAGCTCACAGGTGGGATCCTTGCATGAACTGATTCACCAAACCTACTGCTTTCTCAGAGAGGCAACTCAGCAGGTTCAACAGAATGGTTTTGTAACACAAACTATTAACAAAACCTACTCAGAAGCAAACTGGTGGACTTGGCAAAGCCATTGTATTCAACGGAGCAAGTGATGCTGACGTCTTTGGTCACGTTGAGCCGCAGTTCGCCAGTGATGTTGTACGGGCTGAAGCTGGACTCGGACACCCAGCTGATGTTCCACACCACGGACACGTTGTTGAGGGTTCCAGAGATTTTGGGCTTGGGGAAACCTCCATGAGAAGAACAGCTTACCACCATCTCAGTTGATTCACAAGAATAAGTGGATACGTCTGCTGTTATGTTCGGCTTACTGAAATCAGCTGAAGCAAGAAAGATTTAGTTACCATTCTGTCAGATTACAGTGAGGGCTACAGTTCTGAGCACCCACAGTCAAAGCAAAGACTCCTCCACAGGGCATTCTTCCTCTGTCATAGCCTGTTTGGTCTTTCTTGTGCCTTAGCATTCTCCCCACAGCCTTGAATGGATATGGGCTTGACCTTTGCTTCTTCTCCTCCCTGGGCAGTATACAGGCTTCATGACCCCACCTCTCCAATGCCACTGTTTCTCTCTACATACAGCAGTTTGTGGAACAACAGAAGGAATCATAAAACAGGTAGGAAAAATACAGGACTGAATAAAAATCCGTATTACAGGCAACAGTAGACAATTATTTCCTTTTCCCTCCCTCATTAGTCCCTTCCCAGCCAGAAGCTCACAAAGGGTCCATCTCTGTTGGGAGAGGAGATGAGTCACATGTTGGTCTCTCAGCCAGGATGGCCAGCAAGAGACTGAATTACGTTTCCTGCACGACAGCCCCTCCAGAAAGCCCAGCTGGGAGCAAGACCCAGTCATACTAGTTTTTGCAGAAATGCATAGCAATATACAGGTCCTCCCAGATCATGTTTGCACTGGACCTTTTTCTCATCGCCAAAGCCTATTTTCAGAGATTTCCCACCCAGCCAGCTTGTTCCATGCCTTCCCTCCTGGTCAGATGTATTGCTGTGTTTGCAAGGCTGCATAGTGAAATGGATGAGAGGACTAATATGAGTGAAGAAGGAGAAGAAAGGTGGTGTCATTTTAGGCCCACTTCCCTTTGCCAATCTGCTTCACTGTGTTACTGTAAACAGTTGCATTGGCACAACTCAGGATGCCCACGGGTTGCAATTGAACAGCCCAGGGTGAGGAAGAGGAGGCAAGGGGTAGCAAAGGAACTATTTAAGGCAAGTCTCCCACTGGAAAAATCTCCATGGGACCACATAAGCAAGAGAGGCACCAGTCGGAAAAAGAAACGTAGTGTGTGGCTTCCTGGTGGGTGTAAGTCACACCACCGCTGCTGCTAAAGGGACCAAACACTCCCTCCCACCCCTTCCAGCTGTAGGTCCATAGCCTGCACACCCCCTCAGGCACTAGCCCCAGCCATGGCAAGGCCAGGCAGAAAGCTGTAGCAGCTTGCTCATCTCACTGCAAACTGACCCTTTTTGGAGCAGCTAAGGTTTTGTCTGCCATTGCTCCCTGCCTGACTCACCATTTGACCACGTGACTGGTGGGATCTGCGCAAGGCAGATGGTCTTGCGGTCGTAGCGTGTCTTCTATGGTTTCTGATGACCATGAACCCATCGTCTAGGCTACCAAGTAACCAGTGAAATAAACTTGCTCAACATTGCACGCCCAACCAGTGGTGGGCAAGGAGAGACACAGATTTCCTTCCAGGGCCACTATCTGTTGAGCAATACAGCATTGACATCCAGCCTGGAAAGGCCCTTAAAACCTCCCAGACAGCTTCACCAAGGCTCCCTGATCAGTCATCAGGGAGTAACACCTTTTCACCTCTCTCAGGATAGCCAGATTCCAGCAGGGGCAAGGGGACTTCTCCCTTTCCTGATAGCCACAATAACCGATCCCACTTTTCCAAAGGGAGCAGAAGTCTACCACAGTGATTACAACTGGCCTATTAAGACAGCAAGGGGATTTCTGGAAGGAAAGAAACTGGAGTATTTGCAAGGAGGAAAAGAGAGCCGTTATTTCACATTTTTCATGCAGTTGACTCCTCAGCCCTCTTGGTTAGAGAGGGTGCTGGCAGTTCACTTCCCTTTTTTCATATCGGTTCCCAGAAAGATCACTAAATTTGTCTCCTTGCACATATGCCCACCATGCCCTCAGCCAGGCAGGCAATGCCAAACTTCAGGAGCTTGGTTTTGTTTGCTGACAAATCTCTCTCCAAATGGGGAATTCTCATTCACCGGCTTGTCTGGAATATTCCTGGAACTCTCTGCTGCTAAAGGTATTCAAATGCATGGATATATTTATATGTGTTACCAGTATCTCTGCCTTTGGTTGAAACCAACTGCCACAAAACCAGTGGTGGAAATGGAAAATAATGTCAATGGAACTTTTTGTAGCCTCCAAGAAAAGATTCAGATTCGTTTTGAGCAAAGGAACTCGGGTTGTTTCTTTAAGGTAAAAAGTTTCAAATCTCCAGCTGAGTTCAGCCTTTGGTTGTAGAGCTGCAGTGTAGCCAGAGAGCTGGTCAGCCCCCTGGAGACCCTGGGCTCCCAAGGGATTGGATGCAGGGCTGGGATGCTGCTGTGGCCACAGAGGAGCAATGTCAGCCCATTCCTCTTTCGGCTTGGATGCTTCCCATGCACCAAGGGCTTGGTCTCTGCTTTGGCCAAAAGACAGCAGGGGGCAGAGGTGGCCTAGGGCACCTACCAGCAGTGGTACCTGGAGAGGTGTCCTGGGAGAGGTCCTCGCCCAAGAGGGAGGCATCAAGGGGAGGATGGTAGGCTGGTGGTAGGTAAGATGAATTTTCTGTACATAGGGTAGCTTTGGAAAGATAAGGAGGGAAGCTCTTAGAATGGAAATACAGGGACCTTAACACACCTTCCAGCACTCTTTTAGGCTTCCCGATGAAAGTCTATCTATCTGCTACACTATGACTAAAGCTTGGAGGAGTGTCTCTTACCCCCAGAAGTTGGCATGGTAAAGCCTCAGGTGTTGGGAGGCAATCCACCTACCTGTAACAAAGAGGGTGACAGTCTCATCACACAAAACAAATGAGTTCTGCGAAGATTTGTGCTGAACTACACACTGGTAAGGGCCGTTGTCCAGGATTTCCACGGGGGAGATCCACAGGGTGAAGTTCCTGGAGTCCATTTCTGTCCGGTTCTCATACCGTTTGTGCTTGGAGATCTCCTTCCCCTCTGCGTAAGCAAGCACTACCTCTGTGGTGTTCGTCTGCCAGTAGACCCGGTAATTATGTAGGCTTTCCGAGCTCGGAATTTCATGACAACAAGGCAGGCCGACTTTTTCTCCCAGTTTGCTTTTGACTACTTTCTTCTCCAGCGCATAGCCTGTAGGTGGGGGGCAAACAAAAGTCAGTGAGACAGTGGTATAGCCTTGTCCTAGGACCTGCTGCATAGAGATCATCTCTTTCAGCTCTGTCTGTGCCCACTGATGTCCCTCATCACCCACCGAGCTGTTTACAACTTCAGGTCTGCACGGAGGGGAGGGCTACCTTGGCAATGCCTTTCACATGATGCTGCAGTGTTAATTAGGATGCTGAGCTAGCAGGTACACAACAATTTCTGCATGAACTACTGAAGGCAAAGGCAGGAGAGTCACCTGCCTGAACAGAAATTTTGCTGGCCCCTTAAAAAAACCCACACCTCAGAGTAAAGAATTGCCATTATTAATGTAAAGGGATAAAAACATACATGCCCAAACTGCTGTATCCTCTGGTCTCCCTTTTCAGAGCCCAGTGTGTCACCCTCCAGTGGGTTCCCTGCATGCCAGACAGGGCCCCAGTTTGGGGATTTGGGGGGTTTTTTTTTGAAAGGGTTTTTTTGGTAAAAGAAAAAAAAGCCAAATCTTTTAAGATCCTAGAAGCTAGAAGCAACCCTACAATAATAAACAAAGGTTACAGCCACACTAACATCAGCATCCTAGTACTAGCAAATGAACAATTTTGCGAAGTCTAGCTAAAACAAATTTATATTTGTGAAGGCCCAGGGGCCTCCCTTGGGATTACTTGCAAACCAGCACAGACATTTCCCAACTCCTGCCCAGCAACCGTGTCGGTGCCATACCTAGTATACAGGCATGTGCCTACAATAACAAACTGATGCCCTTGCAAGGGGGAAATTGGGTACAACTTTCACTAGGTTCGCAGTAATCCCCTTGCTTCGCAGCATGACTTCTACGCATGCTGCCCCTGTGATCAGCCCTGTTTTCCCACTCCCTTTCCTCTTTCCAGGGGGTAGGGCCCAGGACCTAAAATGGAAGGGAGCAGCCTAGCAAGGAGCTCCTGCTGTTGCTGGAAGAGCAACACAGTACTGACGCACAGTCCTGTGCTGTAGCCAGGCCAGGGCAGACGGTTGGGCTTTTGCTTGGGTTTGTGCAACCTTCAGGACGACGCTTATCCCTGTGCACTCTGCTTTGTTATTCCAGAAGGTTGGGTTGCTTTACATCGCTTTACGTTTCCTCTGCTTGCCTCAGCCTCACTACCTTAGCACCCATCTCCAGCAGTGAAAGGGGGATACCAATCTATTGCACTCCATTGACTAAGAGCAGAAAAACAAAGAAATAGCTGGCCTCAGGACAGAGAAGATTCAAATTCCCTCTTCCCTCCCTGCAGAACAGATCTCAGTAAACCCGTCTGAGAGAGAAAGTGGGAAAGTCCTGACCAGGCAGTGTGTCACTGATGAAGAGAGTGCAGCATCACCGGTCAGTGGAGGTGGGATCCCACGTGCAAAGCCTCTGCCTGAAGTATGAACTGAACACCTGACAAAGCTGAGCCTAAGAACTGCCACCCACCCACAGCAAAGTCTAGCTGGTGCCGGCTCACACATTATTGTCACAGCTAACGTCTAACCACAGCTACATCGTACGCAGGCACAGACTGCAGCGCTTAAGGTGTGAGTAGGATGGTGTGACATTCAGATTCAGATGAAGTGTCCAAAACGGCCACAAGCTTGTTGCCTGACAGGAATTGTTGTGGTGACTCACAGACCCTTGGGACGCTGTCACAGAGCCAGCAGTGAGACCCCTGTGGTGTGCTGACCTGTGCCCAGTGGCACACCCTGATGAAGTGTGCCCTGGCGGCCAAGAAGGCGAATGGCATCCTGGGGTGCATCAAGAAGAGTGTGGCCAGCAGGTCGAGGGAGGTCCTCCTCCCCCTCTGCTCTGCCCTGGTGAGGCCACATCTGGAGTACTGCATCCAGTTCTGGGCTCCCCAGTTCAAGAAGGACAGGGAACTGCTGGAGAGGGTCCAGCAAAGGGCAACGAAGATGATTAGGGGATTGGAACACCTCTCATATGAGGAAAGGCTGAGGGACTTGGGTCTCTTTAGTCTAGAGAAAAGAAGATTGAGGGGGGATCTTATTAATACTTACAAATACTTAATGGGAGGATGCCAGGGGGATGGGAGTAGTCTTTTTTCAGTGGTGCCCAGTGATAGGACGAGGGGTAACGGGCATAAACTTGAACATAGGAAGTTCCATCTTAACATGAGAAGGAACTTCTTTACTTTGAGGGTGGCAGAGCACTGGAACAGGCTGCCCAGAGAGGTGGTGGAGTCTCCCACTCTGGAGACATTCAAAACCTGCCTGGACGCTGTCCTGTGCAACGTGCTGTAGGTGACCCTGCTCTGGCAGGGGGGTTGGACTAGATGATCTCCAGAGGTCCCTTCCAACCCTGACCATTCTGTGATTCTGTGATTCTGTGAAGTGGTTTGCAGTCCTCCAGATGCTGGTGCTGGAGGGAGACAAGCAGATGTTCAGCCAGCGCCCTGGCACAGGCAGGTCTTGGGCCAGCATCAGGGGTCACTTGCTGAAGTTAATCCCAGACAGAGAGCCTGGGACCTAACACGAAATGTTGAAATAAGCTTTCAACTCCCTCCCCTGCAGCACACCTACACCTGTCCCACTTGCATGCTTTACATTAAATTTGTAGGAAATCCACAGAAAAATACTGGGGAGGCCCTGGCAACACTATGGCATGTTTTAATATTAATTTAATAAAATAGAAAACGTAGTTAAATGAGCAGGTTCTCCTTTAACTGGGTTCCCTCCACTCAACCACTTCACTGGTCTTCCAAAGGTAAAAGATTCAAACACGTTTTTCCCCCCACTACCTGTACTTCCCCCTATAATGCATTGCAGACTCTGAGCAACCAGTGGGGCAGACCAGGAGCCCACTCAGCCTGCTGACCTGTGTCAGCCAGCAACTGGTAGCAAAATGGTAGAAAAAACAGTTCTTTCACACCACAGGGATAAGAACTGCCATACTTTGGCAGCCAGGAATTTAGGGATTTTTTGACATCAGCAGTTTAATTGCTACTGCTAAACCTACTCTTCAGGAACAGTTCTTGCCCCTTCAGGAGTGCATATATATTTTTGGTTTCCACAACATCCTGTGATGATGAGTTGCACAGTTTGATTATATATCGTGTGAAAAAGCATTTCCTTCTGTTCACCTTAAAAGCAGCCCACTTTAGGCTGTGATTCTTGAAGTTCCTCCTCCTGTGTGTCTGCATGCATTTGTGCGTGTGTGTGTTTTTTCCCTCGACCACATTTTCACTTGTTCTCACAGTTCAGCTTTTACTATTGCTGGAGAGACTCACAAGAGCAGCCGGTCAAACTTTGGGATTGTGGAGCCTGATAAAGACAATTTTCTGTTTTCTTTTGCAGCAATAGGGGAAGAGTGGGCGTACAGTAAATGTCAGGGTGACATCGCATCATGAGTTGCATGAGGTTCTCCACGCCTTGCCCCTAAGAGTCTCCTTTGCAACCAAAAGGAGAACAAAAACCTCCTCAGCAGTACATGTGCAGGGGCTGGAAACTCCTGATGATGTCACATCTACCCTTAAAAGGCTCTGCACGCTTGAAACTGCAACCTGAGTGCTGCAAGCCTGAAGGAACCAAAGTCCACGAAGAGTCATTCAGCCCCACAAAAGTCCCCTTTCACTTTAAAGGTGAACTGCAAAGCAAAAATGAAAATTCAGTTCTGTCCCATTTCTGTGCTGAATGCTCTCCGTAACCAGGCTGTGGGGGAGGTACCTACCATGGAAATAATTTTTAATTACTTTTCTAGAAAAAAAAAGATCCCTCCCCTTCCTGCCACCCACTGAAGCCCACCAGATGACAAACTGTGCATGTATGTTGCTCCATCACTGGAAGCTTGTGGCGTGTGGCAATACTGAACTGATGAAAGGGCTGACTTTCTGTTGCCCAGGCAGAAAAACATGTTTCATTCAAACTATGCCTGTGCTGCAGATGCCCCACATGGCAGGGCTAATGAGAACGCAAAGGTGAGTGTAGAGGAAACCCGTCCTTTCTTGTTTGCTCCGAGAGTCAGCAAGCAGGAGAGCTGTTGAGCCCGTATCCCTATTTCCTTCACTCCTTGCCCAAGCCGCGTTTCAGAAATTCCCTGGCCACCAAGAGCTTGGCTGTCCTGACCACACGTACAGTTAGGCAGTATGGGAGAGCAGATTGCCTCTGGGACAGAAGTTCTGCAGAGAGATTTCACTGTAAAAGGCAGTAAAAGACCACACCATGCTTTAGAGAAGCAGCGCTGAACTGTTGGGAACCTTCAGATAATTCCTGGTTCTCTTTCCCCTCCATCCTCTATTTCTCTGCCCTTCTGAACTGCTTTGCCTTTGTTTGATCTGACCTTGTGTTACCTTGTTTCACACTCAAGCCACAAAACAACACACATGAAGGAATAGGTTCTTCTTGGCGGGCCTGGATTCCTTTGCTCCCCCCTCCCCATGTAAGCAGCAGGTAAGACAGTGGATCTGCACATTTTTTCTACTGTAAGTCCTGCGGAAAGCTCTGAGGCAAATTGTTGGTGGCCCTCCCAAAACAGGAGGATCAAAACACACTTGCATTGCTTTTTTTTTCCGTAAGGTCCCCTATTTATCTTTGCAACAGCAGTCGGGGTATCTACTCTTAACGTTACTGGCAACACTGACTTTGCCTGGACCAGGCACCTGGGACTCCTGCTCTACTGGGGCGCCAACACCTTTCTTGCCCTCTGCCTGTGCGTGGACTGGAAAAAGGGACTTGGGGCAGCTCTGGGAGGAGGTGCACATCATGTCGTGGCGAGGCAAGGGCACTTCTGGTAACTGGCGCTGGGCCAGCTGAGGAAAACACGTCTTGTGGAGCTGTGGCTTTCTCCTGGTGGCCATCCCCTGGGGTCAGTGCAGGAATCACACCCAACAGTCCCCGGGTAATTCTGCAACTCAGGCCCCTCATTTTCTGTGAATAGCACATTTGCCCCACACTTGCAGGATTTGTCCTTTGAGAACAACGCAGTATTTTATGGGGACTTCCAAGAAAGACAGATAATCACTTGAGAAATTGAGAAATTTTGAAAAACTAGGTCTTTAAAGGTCTAGACACCTCCCCTTGATCTTTTCTTTATCCCAGGTGATTTTACCAGTGAGGAATCAGATTCTTCCAAAGCTTTCCATGAAGTTAAAATTCAGCAAATGTTCTGTGCTACACTGGAATACATGAAGCAATGCTTTGTATTTAAATCAGCCTTGTGACAGACTCCTGTGAACGCACTGTTCACAGGAAAGACCCCATTAGATGCCCAGGTGACTTCTATGTGGAGACACTGTGACATTTCAGCAGCACGTAAAAACACCAGCTCCCTCTGCTCTTTGCTGTAAAGACTCCGTGAAATGAGAAAGATGGGATGAAACAGAGAAAAGCGGGTGGTGGCAGACCCTGCTGGCTGTCCTCTTTAAGGAGTCTGTGACTGCACATTAACCGGGGCACAAGCACCTGGCAAGCCTCCAAGGCTCTTTCTACCCAGACTCCACTCCAGCGAGTTGAGGCATGCGAAGGCAGGTCTGGGCACGCAGGGAAAGCAGGAGTGGCCCTTTCCCCTTGCACAACCCGGAGCCCAACCTTCCGGTCATGAACCACAGGCCTGCTGCTGCCCTTCTGCTGCTCTAGGCTGCTCTGGCAACACAAAGCAAAGCAGCTGCAAACCCAGTTTGCTTCGCTCGTGTCACGGTGACCTCTTGCGAGGTCATGTTCCCTTACTCATCCCAAATGTGGTGAGAGAGGAGCAGAAGAGAAGGCATCCCGAAGAAAAGAAAAACAGTGACGCACTTCATTCAACAGCGGTTCCACTCAGTCTCGCTTCCCTGTACCCACTCACACTAGTTAAGTGTGCCCGCGGCCATTAAGTGATGGGATTAATCTGATTTTACGATGATGTCATGGCAGGCCTGAGGTAGGGAAACAGTTTGAAGAGTTTTTTCTAGAAGTCCATCTCTGCTTGCTTCTGCACTGTCACCTCAGGGCGCCCTGCTTAAAGCGGTACAGCAAGGACACGGCACCCCTGACGCAGCTTTATGCACTTCCCATCTTTGCATTGCCGCATTCCTCCTAAACAAAAGAGTAGCCTTGCTTTGCCCAGATCCGTACTGCGTGATTTGGCAACAATTATAATATCCCTATGGTGTTTTGGTGCCTGACTCTTTCAGCAGCCTTCGTTCCATTTTAAACCTGTCTTGTTTCACAAGCAAAGCCTTTAGTGAAGAAATCATGAAGTCATGAAGCAGCTGTGAAAAGCAGACAGACCATCTTTGGGGGTACACACTAATCCCATTTTTTTTTCAAGCAGCATGTTAACTCGAGGCCCTGTTGATTACTATCAAACTTGTTTGTCTTCCTGAGCACACTTTGACAAGCAGTGAGGCACTGTACACTCATTTTAGACTGGTTCACAGGGAGCTCTCAACACATGCTGGTGTCCAATGTGGTCCCAGTTTTAGACACACAGTACTCCCGTTGAAGCCCTCCCTCTGACGGTGGTTACCTTTGTAGGTTGCAGACCGAATACTCTGCTTTCTCCAGTTAATCGCCGCTCAACAGAAAGCAGATTTCATGCCGCGCCCCGATCGCCTTTTTGCCACGAGGCCAGCAAGGCAACCCAGCCAGGCAGGGAATGAAATGAAGCCCCGTTACTAAGTCACTTCTCCATCAAAAACCTGCCTTCAAAGGGAAAGAAACTGTATTAATCACGAAAAAGTACCATGATCAGCATTCAGCAACAGAGAAGATGAAAGGCAATCTGAAATACTTTGGCAAAGGGGCTTGCTGCAGCGCTGGGGCAGCTCCAGCCAGCCGGTACCCTTCCCGGTACCCCTCCTTCTTGCTCTCCCCCTGTCCCCCGCTTGCCTTTCAGCACCTCTTGGAATTAAGATCTACTCCTTTCTGAGTCACTGCTGCCCCATGCTGGGACAAGCCCACCGCCTGGGTATGTCCAGTCTGCTTTGTTTATAACATGAGTAAGATCGCAACTCTCTGCAAACCAGTTGGCAAATTTCTAATCTTGGCACTAGCTGGGAGGTCAGGTCCAAGCACGGAGCCGGAGATGAGATGCCAGAGTACTTGGGGGTGGGATGGGGACTATACAATGTCTAAAGATCTTCCTCTTTGCTGTGGAGCCCTCCACATGGGTATTGGTCAGGGAGGAGAGGAAGGAGGGCTTGCGTATCTCCAGTGCTGCATACCAGCAGGGACACCATCCATGGGGATGGAAGGACGTCTTTGACTTGGGGAAAGGAGTGAAGGGAAGAGTCTTTCTGAATCTTCCCCCGTTCTCTGTTCCCAGCAAGTGAGTGGGTGACCTCGCTAGAATAAAAAGGGCAGGGGGAACATTAAATCCGGATGTCCTCGGAGGATTTTCATATTTTAGTTCATTTTGAGATCAAATTCCTGCAACTGGCTCAGCACTCTTACGATTTCCCAGTTTGCGGGCAGAAACTAGATGTGAAAGTTGTGTGAGACAGGCCTTTGGGGGAGATTTGTCACACAAAGACAAAAATAAAAGTTGTTAATTTTTTCCCCTGCGGACTCTGCCCCTTGCTGACTGGATCACTTTGTACTTCCTCTGTATCTCCCAGCTGAAGATGTTCTCAGATAATTTTCCTAATTCCTCCAGTGCTATTGCCCTGCATACTTCTGTCCTCTCAGCACAGCTTTTGAAGTTGAGGTCCTCCCCACTGCTTCAGGCCTCAGTTTTCTTCAGCGGTTGCTAAATCTCTCTGCCTCGCACGCTCCCCAAGTAGCCAGCCTGCTCTTGAAAGTAACAGAAGGTGAAAGTGCCCAGTAACCAGGAAAATCAAGTATGATACCTCTTACATAAGCTCACTCAAAATTAGAAAAATTACAATTTTTTTTTTTCTTCTAAAGTACTTGCCCACAGCCATAGCAATATTCACCAGTGCAGCTAACACCACCACAGGCCTGCCAGCCATTATCTTGTTATAAAATCCTGGTCCCTGCTCAGACACTAACTCACGGACACTCTGCAGACAACAACCTTGACAATAACCCTGCAGCTGAAGGACTGGCACAAGGAGAGATTAAACAGCCCTATACAAGAGTGCAGCATGGTGAATGGTAACTAACTGAAGGATGACTAAAGAAACGAGACCGAAGTGGACCAGAGGTGTTGAAAAGCTAGAAAAGCCAACAGAGGGAGTGAGATGAGAGACTCGGGCAGGGGCAGCTGGAGGCACCGGCTGGGAATATTGCAGGGCAGGGCGGCGCGGCGACGGAGCTCTCTCGGCTGGCAGGAAGCAGTGTCTGACGGGACGGTGAGGTCTGTTCAGATTAAAGCACTTCCCACGGCGGAGGGATGAAATCCTTGTTTGCTGGGCATTTAAAACTACACCGGAGGGTACCTGCTATGGCAAGAGCAGTGGCGTGCAGAGGGACTTGCCTCGATGGTGTTTTCTAACAATATATTATATGATACTGTGTCCAGTTCTGGGCTCCCCAGTTCAAGAAAGACAGGGAACTGCTGGAGAGGGTCCAGCAAAGGGCTACAAAGATGATTAGGGGAGTAGAACATCTCTCTTATGAGGAAAGACTGAGGGACTTGGGTCTTGTTAGTCTAGAGAAAAGACGAATGAGGGGGGATCTTATTAATGCTTATAAATACTTAAAGGGAGGGTGCCAGGGGTGTGTGAACAGTCTTTTTTCAGTGGTGCCCACTGGTAGAACAAGAGGTAACGGGCACAAACTTGAACATAGGAAGTTCCATCTTAACATGAGGAGGAACTTCTCTACTTTGAGGGTGGCAGAGCACTGGAACAGGCTGCCCAGAGAGGTGGTGGAGTCTCCCACTCTGGAGACATCCAAAACCCGCCTGGACACTGTCCTGTGCAACCTGCTGTAGGTGACCCTGCTCTGGCAGGGGGGTTGGACTAGATGATCTCCAGAGGTCCCTTCCAACCCTGACCATTCTGTGATTCTGTGATACGGTAGCATGCTGGGATCGCCAAAAGGTGAATGCCTTTTGAGCGCAGTATAGCTGGAGATGCCACCATTAGCCAGCAGTCAGCACTTTTATTTTCAGCCAGGGAGTCCCCTGGGACCAATGATATTTTAAAAGCACAACAGTGAAAAAGCAGAAGCAAAGCCTGTGGCATTTCCGCGTTGGGAAAGATTTACATATTCTCAAATGACCTCCTGAGACTCCCGATGGTGATGTCCCTCCAAGGGGACAGAACAGCTACAATTAAACACAAAGTTCATTTATTTAAAAGCAAAACTGACCTCCTTATGCCAAGCAAACAGTCTTCTCTGAGTTCTGCACATTTGCCTTGCCATCTCATGAAAAATACCACATCTACATGCGCGCAGCCCTTATAGTAGGAAACACATGTTTAAAAGGAAGGAGAGTTTCTCTGAACGTGGAAATTCTTCTCCAGCCTGGCACAGCCTCCTGGTGCAACCAGATGACAAACTGGCATCAATCCACACCTTCCCCACACATGCAGAGGTGATTTGGCTCCTCTTTTCCTTCCAACCCCAAGTGGTCCCACTGCTTTCCTTGCCAGGCTCTCCAGAGGCTGGTTTAACACACCACGTTGGTGTAAAACAAGGGAAAAAGAAGAAACTTTCTGCTAAGCTGGGAGTCGAATTAACTCAGCCATGGATCAGACACGTACCAGAACTAGTACAGAGAAGTGGAGGAGAGGAAAGAGCCAGAAGCAGAGGAGAGGGGAGCAGGATTGCACTTTTCACTGCCAACGACCTGTTTGGTCCCCTCAACTGTGCTGCCTGTCTCTATACCCCTCTGGGGTACACAGCGTCGGGTGTAAAAGCAGACTGGCACTCAAGAGAGTGGGCTGACCTCCACAGAAAACCAACTCATCACAAGTGAGGTAAGGGGATAACTCCATCAGTGGCAGCCTTCATTTATGTCAGATTAATTCTGTCCATTAAACCACGCTTGTAACTCAGAACTGCGGCAGCAACAAGCAGGAAAGGCGTACAGGGTGGCAACTTCTGCCAGTAACCTACCGCACTGTGTAAAACATCAGCCCCAAACTTTGCATGTTTAAATGCAGGAATGTCTGACATTCACATTGCAAAAAGGTTACAAATGTCTCAGTGATCCAAGAAATGCAAAAAAGCTGTTGCCCTCAGAGTAATGTGAGCTTACCGGAGTTATCTGGGTTCGTTCTGATCTAACTGGAAAAAGGAAACAATGTGGTGAAAGGAGTGTTTGACCAGTAGCTTTACAAACTCAGTATGCAGTGGGATAACTGTATTTTAACTGTGTTAGAATATAGCTTGTCTACGTTAAATTTTCTGTGTTTTTTTCTAAAGAAGTCTTTCACTTCAAAAACACAGCAGAAAAAGTAAAACAGAGTCTGTAAGCAAAAGGAGGCGCCTTTAGTTGGGTTTCTGTTTCTCCAGATAAGCTGTTACAGAAGGTTCCACTCTAGACAGACAGACAGATGGAAAAAGAAGTTCCTTAGTTGCACTGCTCTTGTTTTTGACAAAGACATTACTTTTCTGCATGTCTGAAACAGGAGGAGACAGAAACTCATCCGAAAAAAGAAATTAAAAAAAACAGCTGAAGGCAGCAAGGGCAATAAGACAGAAACTCAATTTGCATCCAGTGATCAAGTGGGAAAATCTGGTATGTAAAGAAAAATTTCTGCCATCTCCACCATGAAATCCGCCCTAGGCACAACCCGTACTGGAGCTGGCATGGAAATTAGCCGCCAAGCTAAATCTCATTGCTAGACATTTCAATATTTGGGGGTGGCCACGAAACAAGGAATCTTTCTCGTTCTCAGTCTTCTTTGTCCCTTTCTGAAACCCAGCTCCACTCCAAGCTCTTTATTGGCAGCAACATGCGAGAGGGGATTCCCAGAGTGAGTTACTTGTGAGCCAGCGCTCGCTCGTGGTGCGGAGGGAAGTGTCTATTCCCCACACTCCCAACTCTCCAATAACTCAGAAAAGCTGTAGGGATTTTCCTCAAAACTTCCCAAAAAATTTCACCACTGGGAAGAAACCAAGCACTAGACTGTCCCCAGGCAGAAGAAAAGACTCCAGGGAAGTCTAAAAGAAGTACTCCATGGACAAAAACGAGGCTCGCTGGGGCCCTGCAATAAGGGCTACGCCGCGTTTGCGCACAGGGCAGGGAAAGGTCGTACTGGGTCACTTCTAGCAACATTTTCCTCCAACCAGGACACTAATACAACAAACTGTGACTGAGAACATCCTGATATACATAGGTAGGTGTGAAGGTGCAATGGCAGGGGACAAACAAGCCCATGGGGATACCAGCAATATGTTCAGACCATAAATAAATAAGTTTGTGCTGTAATCAAGGCTGTAATTGCCTTGATTCTGCCACTTTTCCACTGTGCTGTGACAGCAGGGTGTTCATGCACATCAGTGTCTCCAGCAGCGGATGACGTCTCAGAAGCAGCTCTAAATTACACTGGCATTTCAGTGGGTCACCTCAGGTGAACCTCAGAGCAGCAAAATTCAACTCAAGCGGAAACAAATGTATCTACATACCTCGGGCATACACCAATTCCTGTGAAATACAACCTTCAAATAACCCTTTTTGATTAAGACCCTCTTAAAGCCTTCTTCAGCTATGATGTAAAAATTCAGCCTAGCATTCCCTATATTACTATTTCACTCACATAGAGCATACACAGAGTACCTGCTTTCGTCCTAGCATGCTACCGGACCTTTCGGAGTGCTACAGCACGGAGGTGTGGAAGCAGCAGAACACCTGGGCTAAACCCAAGGATGCCAGATGTAGTCACAGGCTCTGGGTGCCAGCTTTGACTGTGCCTTCATGTGGTCATGCGCAGTCCCACACGGGGTCAGTTCTGTAAATGCTGGCCTTGGTGACTCGCTGAACAACGCGTGGGAAGTCACTGGCAGGGAGACGGAAGTCTCCCAGTGCTTCACCATTTTGCCACGACAAGGTCAGAAGTCGGTCCTTGTGGTCCCTGTGGGTGACCTAGGGAAGGCATCACCTACAAGTCCCAGTAAAGGTTTTACTACCACTCATTCGTGGGTACCGTACCATGTATTTTCAAGGGTCACTAACGTAGGAATACTTCTTTTTGGAGAGAAAGGTGGCAGGGTGTGTATGCGTGCACAGAGAAAGGAAGTGCATCAGCTGTGCTGTTCTTATCAGTCTGCCAAGCAACCTGCTCCTGAGGCACCAGGACTTCCGCAGACTCATTGTGTGGGAAGTATCTAACAATTATGTCCCGAAAGCTGATACAATGCTTTTTAAAAAGCTTTTTTTTTGTCTACTCCACCTCTTGCAGAATCAAACCCCAGAATTTTGTAATCGATCAGATTTGGAGAAGTAAGTTTATTCAAAAACAGGATGGCCAAACCCTGCTGGCCTACAGATTTGTGCCTTGTGTTTCGCAGCCCAGGCACCCCTACCCACACCTCCCACCCCGTTCCCAAGCCCTTGGTGCTCCCTGCAGCCTCCTCACAGCTGCCTCCTGCCCTTTCTGTCAGCTGGGCATGAGGAGGGCCAGCGTGGGCTCTGACTGTTTGGGTGCTGCTCGTGGCTAGCCAGTGGCTTCCAAGTAGAGGGCAAGGACACCCCACCTCTGCCAGCCCTGCCCGCCTGTCAAGTTTGCTTGAAACTGGGCAGAGGATTTGAAACTTAGGAGCAGGGGCCTAAGACACAGATGGAGAGACAGAAAGCAGGATAAACTATCATTCCCTTAGTAAACCATATTGAAAAAAGTACAACTATACGAACACCTTATTCTCTATTATCAAACTCCCGGTTCTAGTACTGGATATTAGTATGCATCAGACTGTACATCCAAGTATTGCCTGTCTTTGGCCTTGGAATCATCATCCTTTTTAGAGAAACTACACCATCAGCAAATTATCACACACTTGTAATTACATTAATAACATACCACAAGCTCTTACAGTACAGAGAGAGAAATAGTTCTGCATGTGACTGTTTGCCCATTGCAGGACGGGCAAAATACATCCGTGCTTGACACGTGCTTTGCAAGCACAGAGGTAGGGGGAAGACAGGAGAGCAGAGATCTCACGAGCGGTGTTTGAGGTGGTTGCTTTCTCTAAAAGTAAGCTCTGCAATTCAATACCTGTTAAATTATCTGAGTTTTGTTTTAAGATTCTGAGAAAAACTCAAAATGAAACTCAGCATCAAATAATCTCCCAGTTTCACAAAATCAGCATAAAAACCTCCTAATTTTGCAACACTTGATTTTTAATCAAAGCCTCAGTCCAGCCTGGGTTTGCTCTAGAGTATCATTAGCTGCAAGGAAACACTAAAGTTGCCAATAAGCACAACCTATTTTGCATCCACAATGAAACCCAGCTCAGAAGTGAGTTTGGTGTGGTTTCGGGGTTAACATTTCACACAGCTGAGAAGACTCATCCCAAGCCTTTTGAGGTCAGGAGGGACCTGTGGACTTCAGTGAGCTTTGAGGCAGGTCCTTGGAGAAGGATGGGGGACAGCCCTTTGCAGTCCTCTAATGGGGACTCATGTTGTTGGAGAAAGCACCTGCTGTGTGTGGTGCTGCCCAGGCGGCAGGGACCCCTCCGACCCACCACCCTGCCCCGTCTTCCCCACCACGCACTCACTTTTAGCCATCCAAAAAACTGCAGAAACCACCCTGCCACCGAAGCTGAAGCCTGAGGGGCCACATCACGTACTCCCCACAGATGTCAGCCGGCCTGAAAACACCCTCCTTCCTCTCACCTCAGCTGGGATGGGTGACCACCTTTGCCCCTCTGAGAACCGGCAGCGCAGCGCGACCGGCCTGGGGAGCCAAGAGCTCATGGGTCCTCAGCACTTGCCGCCATGGTAAGCAGAGCCAGCCACCCCAAACCCTGGCCCAGCTTCAGCCCTGGCAGAAGACACCAGAAGGAGTGCCCTGAGGGCCACCGTCCCCTGCCGACCCGTACAAGGCTCGGGCCCAGCATGCCCCCTCCCGCACTCCCACACCGGCCCGTCCTGCTTACCTAAACTCAGGCAGAGCAGCACGAAGAGCCCGTGTCCCAGCCACCTCCTCAACGCCAGCGCCGGCGGGGCGATGGGCAGGCACGCCATCTTCCTGTAGCTCCTGGGCCGGGAGGAGAGGGGGGACACAGTTAGGGGGACGGTGCCCGAAGGAGCCACAGCACCAGCCACCACACCCCTCTCCTTCCTGCCTGCTGCCGCCCTGCAAAA
>NW_009649568.1:2040056-2056662 GCF_000708025.1 Charadrius vociferus
GTGTCTGAATTTGTGAAAATATTTACTTTACAGCCAGCTATGGTGTGTGGGTCTCAAGGTGTCAGTGTTTCGAGCTAGCCAGGTGCGGGGATGAGGAAGAGCGAGACCTGGGCACTTGACCCAAGCTGGCCAACAGGGTTATTTTGTACCATCAATGTCACTTTCACTATAAATTAGAAAGTTTGCTGCGAAGTTCTCTCTCTCCCTTGATGGCTGCCATCCTGAGAACTTCGTGCCCTGGTGCCGGACCCCTGAGCCCTTCCCTTCCTCCCAAAGCCATAGCTCTCCTAGTGTCCCACATTTGCTGTCCACTGCTGGGAGTGCACAGCTGCCTACCGATATAACTGGCTGAGTATAATCTTTGCATATTCTGTATTGGTGTTGGGATCAATATTGGTTCTTTAGTGCTGTTAATGTTAATTATCTAATCTTACTCTATTAAATCCGTTTATACTTCAGCTCCCGGGTTTCCTTGTTTTTCCCGATTCCCTTTCGCAGGTGGGGAGGGGTCATCGGGTGATAGAATGATTGTCTAAATGACAGTAAATTGTTATGGGTCTCTCAAACCATAACAGCCTCCAGCAAGGGGACAGGAGGGTGTCAGGCTGAAGGGGCCCTGCATGCCAGTGACTGGAGGGCACTAAGCAGCAGTGTCGGGCAGCGCCGGCACTGGTGGGGCTTCTCAAATTGGCATCTAAAACACGACAAAGCTAAGCACCTGACGCTACTGTGGGAGCAATCCTATAAAATCATATTTGAAATTAAAAAAAAATAAAACAACCCACAACATAATTTCAGGCCCAGCTGGATGTAATCCATCAAGTCCAGTTACACAAAGAAAATTTAAGACAGACTGCTTCAGCTGTACGCGTTGGCCTTCACGGCTGAGCAGCCACCGGCCACGCCACCAGGACCAAAGGGGCTCCGGAGAGCATCCATCAGCCCTGGTGGGAGAGATGGAGGGAGCCCTTGTCTTCCTAGCGCCGGGTCCTCCTCCCCCAGGAGGCACCCACCGCTCATCCATGGCACCCACTGCTTGCCCATGGCACCACCACTCGCCCACGGCACCCACCACTTGCCCATGGCACCCACCGCCAGCTCCTTCCTCCCACCCCCCGGCTCGCCCTGGCTCCACTCGCCCTTGCTTTAAAGCCTGGAAGGGCAGAGCCCTCACAAACCCCAGCAGCCAAACAGAACCAGTCTGAAGCAAATCCTAAGCAGAAAAGCAAACCGCTCAGAAAATAAGAGCCTGAGGGAGGAAGCGTGTGCTAAGTGATGTAGATTTGTACAGATATTGCATACCCTCCTGCAAAATAAAACAAACCCCAGTGTAGTGTAAGGGGTTATATTTAGCTGTAATAATCACAGTGAGAGGGCTACACACCAATGAAAACATTATTTTCTTCAGGGGAAAAAAATAAAGCGCAAATGCAAACGAAGGTTAAAATCTTTTATTTAAATGCAGACTTCTGGCTTTACTTTGATTTAAAGCAAATTCATCCCTTTTATCAGAAATGATTTGCCACTCTGTTGCTCCAGTGTTTCTTCCTTGAATTCGATGGATTAGATGGACTGATGTAGAAGTGAATTGGGCTTATTGGATCGTAATAAAAATCAGAGTTTTATTTTGACATAATTAACCAGCTGGTATTCCATAGAGAAATCAAACACCAGAACCAGAACAGGTTGCAACTTTTCTGTAGAGAAAAAATCTTTCTATATGATGAAACGGGAGAGAGGATTTTCCTGTTGAGTTAGACTGGAACTCTGTGTTTCTTCATTGCAGGGTGTCTAGTGCACGTGTTTTGTGATTTGGGCTCTGATTTAAATCTTGTACATTTGTACTCTATCCATGTATTTTCTAACAGGACCACCAGCAGGGTTTGCAAATGCAGATGACATGAGGACCAAGTGTTTTCACAGTACTCAGAGAAGAAAAAAATATCATTAATATAGCCATTCACACATTGTTTCCCCAAGTCACAGTCCTAGCTCTCAGGCAGGGACTGCCTCTCTGCAAGTCAGATGGGCCCATGTGCTTTCTTCTAGTCTAACCATGTACCCTGCATCATTATGGAGTTACTGGCAACCCTGTTACAGCTGTACAGTTTATCATCTCACTTTCAAGCTTTTTTTTTTTTTTTTTTTCAATATTTCTACCATTAGTATGTTACAACTAGACTGAAACTCCAGCCTGTTACATCCACCTCTGCATTTTTTGCTCAGGGTTTAACCCTGCTCTGAGATGAGCAGTCCCAGGGAAAGCGATTGAGCTCATCACCTGCCAGTCTGTAGCGAGGAGGCATCATACCCCTTCTTCCTCACAGAGAAACCCAGAGCAGCTAATGGCTTCATTAAGACTGCCTAGATTTTAGATAGACAGCTGAACTCACGGGTGCTATTCTCGGTCAGAGCTCTTTCTCTTTTTCTAGGTATTATGGCTCTTGGTATCTTCTCCTTCAGAGAACTCCCCGATTGCAAGGACACCGCAATAACAGAGAGAGCATAGTGGTCAAGTGCTTTGTTCTGCTTTGATCAGAGGCAGAAGTCATAATTTTTCCATCACTTAAAGCTTCCCTAAGCACATATCCTTGATTCTTGGAAGCCATCTTCAAGGGAGGCGGTATTATGCATCCTTAGGATGCTAACAAAGTTGAAGGACTCATACATATTGAAGTCAGAGTTCAGAAGAGATTCCTTTATGTGAGCACTGTAGCGGATACTACAAAGCCCACTAATTCACAGCAAAATCCCCACAGGAACAAGCTCTCTGGTGCACTTCAATAGGCCTTCAGCATTTCACATATATGTGCTCCAGAAACAGGTTTAAACGGGTAGAGGTATTGCAGCCTGAAAAGGGAAGCTTGGATTTAATAAGAAAGGGCCTTTAAATTCTGCTAAAAGCAATTACTGTGGAAAAGAGGAAGATATGAGAGCATCACACACACCACATTTTTCCCTTGCTTTCACACAAAACCATGAGGAAAAAAGCAGAAAAGACAAGTGAAATTTTGCAGCGTATGTGCTATGTAGAGGAAATTAATTTCACTAATCAGCACTTGTGGTAGAAATCCTTTGTGCTCAAAGGGAAGGCTGTTCAAATATAACGCTGCTAGATTTCTTCTGTAGACCCACTGACATCACCAACTTTTTCCGAATGGCAGAGCCACCGCTGCAGAAATGCAGTCAAACATTATTATTTTGAACATTTAGTAAAAACAAACAAACAAAAAACAACCTTCCCTTTTCTCAGTCAACAGCTCAGAGAAATATCATAAAGGGCAGAACTGGTAAACACTGAAAACCAAAACACAGCACCTACTCTCCAGTGAGGTTTCATAACCACATTCCCTCCTACAGAACTGGGATCCCTTTTATTGGTTTTAATGTGAATGGACATTCCCATCTGTGTTAATCAGAACTAAAAGTACATCCGCATGCCTTTAATACAAGAATGTCCAGGCTGAATGGGAAGTATCCCAGATGTGTTTTCAGTGTCGTACGTCACCAAAAAGTGATTGTGTAAGTGCCGTAAAGACATCTTTGCCAGAGAAATGATCCCATTGCAAAGCATTTTTAGGAAGATTTTTTCTCAGCATTTGATGGTTCCAATATGAGCATGTGGAATACGAGGTATATGGAGTAATGAACTGAATTCAGCTGGTAACACTCATCTTTTCATCAGTGGAAGTAAATGACACCTTTTTTGCTTTTCCTGTAGGAGAAGGGCGGAGGGCAGCCTTACCACAGAGGTCCCAGCATCCTGAGAAGCTAAGCTGTTCACACAAAGGTACACTGTCTCCTATGCAATGTCAATAACAAATGTAAAATACTTTGTGGGGAAAGAGAAAAATCCAACAGTTTCAGGTTACAGAAAATCACGTTCATCTTACAAAGGAAAATAACAATAACAAAAACTTCACAGCTGAAGAGATTTCTTGTTCTCGTTTTTCCCCCAAGCCACCCCCAACCTTCAGACTGTAAAGCTGGCAAGATTTGAAGAAGTTAAATGCTTCATCCCAGCAGAGATCAGAGCTCAAGTGTTGTCTTGTTTACAGAAAAAAACAAACAAAAACAAAAACAAAACAAACAACAACAACAACAACAACCAAACAAAAAAACAAACAAAAAAAGAGAACTTTCAGGAAAGAAGAGCAGGTTTCACTTGTGCAACCTACTTTCAGCATGGCAGGACAAATGGCACAGACCCCTTGGAGCATGGAAGGGAGCCTGCCCCTCTCGTGTCCTAGACCCTTCACTGAGAGGTCTCAAAACTAATTTCATCCAAAGATGCGGCTGGGTGATGGTCCACTTCAAGGGGTTTGGCATTCGATATGCATTGGTGCTGAGGCCAACTGAAGGAGGAAACCTCAGGCAGTGTTCCTGTGCTGGGCTCAGTCTCGTCCCTTGTTCAGCAAAGGTTGCACGTGTTTGCTGGGGATCCCTCCCCTGGCATCGTCCCCTAGGTACTGTGCTTGTCCACCACCCTGGGCCCAAGAAAGTCCTCGCTGGACTTGTGAAGGTCATTTTAAACCTGGGAGATGGGCTCAGAGCCAGTGTTTGCCGCTGTACAGAGTTCTGGGCTTGGTGCACGGTTGTTCTGCAGCCTGTCCAGCATGATGCATCCTCCAGAGATCAGCGGTCTTCTGGCCTTCAAGAGTGGTTTATATGCTGTGGCAGGCCTTTCAGAGGGCTAAGAGCTTTGCAATCAAGTAACATCCAAGCTAGCAGACAGACTCTGTTTCCCATTATCACTCAGCTAGTCAAATCCAGAGATTCCTTATCTCAGTCAGCCCAAACTGAAGGGCCAAACTCTTCCCTCACAAGACCAAGGCAGAGAGTCACGGCTATCAAAGTGTGCTGGGGACGGGACAAGTATCACGAGCACAGTGCACAGCTGGGACCAGAGTCCAGCAACACCTAGGGCAGGCAGCACTGCTTGGCACCGGACTGGCCAGGCACAGACAAATAATGTGCTTTGGTGACATGGTGCATTAGAAAGCACAGGTAGTATGTCTGCTGTGCCATGGTAAGTCAGGAGTGACAAAGTTAAAAAAATCTTCTGAACTCAGAAACAGAGAGGGGCAAATGTGGCAAATTAATTCATGTAAGGTAAATGCAAAATGCACCCACGTTGTTTGGCAAGTGTAACATTGTCCCAACTACTATGTGGATATTTGATTTTTACTCCTCAAAGCACCAAGGCTTCTTGCCATAAACAAGGTTGCCTTCACAATCTGAGATTAACCTTCTTCAATCACCTTCACAGCAAACTGCTGTATGGAGCACGCTTGATTTCTGTACTTTGTTGTTGTGAGGCATCAGTTCATGTAAACACCACTCAGAAGAGCTCCGCGTTCTCACGTGTTCCATGCAGGAAAGCGTGACCGGGTCTCTGCCCCACAGCACACAAACTGGCACTCACAATTGCTCTCATCCAGCCCCCCTCCTCCTGGGCTAGTTCCTGCAAGCTCTTCCCTTGCAGCAGAGGTGGTTCATCTGCTCGTAAAGGAGAACCCAAGGATCTCCCACGGTTTCCACCCCAGTGTGTGAAGACAGAGCAGCAGATACACTGGTTCTCCTCAACAAAGCAGGCTGCACTGCTTGCAATGGCTGTGCCAGCCCGTCTGGCCAGGGAGCCACAGTCCTCAGCAGTAGCAGGCTGTGAGGAAGACATGGGCTGATTTTCTTTTTTTTTTAACATTCACACCAGCTATTTCAGCTGTCACTGGCTGTACCGTGCTGTGAGTTACTATTTATGCTGGTTGCTTTGTAGGCTTCTTATGGTTCATAAGGGGCTGAGAGCCTTGGTCCTGTGTTCACAAGCAGCTTAGCCTGCCAGGGCACGTCAGGTCTGCGGGAGCATGACCATGGCTGAGATGGCCTCATCCTGACTACCTTCACTGTGGGACAGAGAGCAGGGACAATGTGGCACCACATGCAGCAGCACAGGCTGCCACACCAGGCAAGCAATCAGGTAGACGTCGCTGAAACGCAGCACCTGGTAGTACAAGCTGGGCTGTATTTTCCATTTTTTTGTGCTATTACACAGAAGAGATTTAAATGCAGCAACGAGCAAACATTGAAAAGGGACCTGCTTGACCTCAGAGGACTGCTGCTGCATGGTAGGCATGTTTATAGCATGCTCCCTGCCCTGTTCTCCTGCCTCAGAGGGCTGCTGGAGCCCTGCCTCTCACCTGCGCTCCCTGCTCCGAGTGTTAGCAGTGCCAGAGTGTAGCTGAGGACAGCCGGGTCCCTGGAAAGCCTGCCTAATCAGGCATTTTGCTAGTTGGCACAAGTGACTGCATCATGGGGAAGATGATTTTCAGTCTGATTCCTACCCAGCTAGGGCAGTAGTGCCCTGTGTTAGCTGGGGAACAGAGCCTGCCCTTGCATTCACTGGGAAAAAAAAGTGTAAGGCTCTGCATTGGCTTCGGAGTGGACCACATGGAGGCGAGGTCTGAGGACTGCGGCCCTAGAGGTTTTGCAGAGGCCCACGGAAGTTCAAGCTGTCTTAATCATAAAACCGCAGTGACAATGAGAAAGTGGCACAGTGCAAACATAACCAAGTAAATGTTTAAGCATGTGTGTCAACATGATGACCTGCAGAGATGAAAATGCATATGTAAAAGGAATGAATCAAGGTGGGAAGTAGCATGTTTGAGAAGTAGCTCTTTAGATCTGCTTACTACATGAGATCTGCTGGGAATTTGTCCTGCCAACTTCAGGAATTTGTCAATATGACTAAGGGCTGACAACCTGTAAGCGCATTTTGCTTGTCAGAATGTTGTTTTGATTTTAGCAATCCACAGCCTATTCACATGATGCTTGGTTTCTAGATGCAGGCTTGCAAAAATCCCAAGAATTACTTCCATACTGTCAATCAGAGAGAGGGACAAATCTCACCCTGGGACATTTACCCCTCAGAGCCCCCCTTGGAATCTGGTTCAACACGCTAACCCAGCAAAGAAAATAAATAAAATCAATCTGCTTTTCTTGGCCATCTTTGTGAGTTGTGTCCATTTCCTGAATATCAGACGAGCTCAAGAACCAGCGTTAGCAGTAGAATCTGGTGGGCTGAGGGCAGAGAGGAGGGACAGGTCCCCATTGGCAAAAGCCGGGCATTAAATCAGCTCTGACTGTTGTACATAATTTCATCCAAACCATTTGTTTGGACCTCTCCTTTTTTTGAGAGTGGAATAATGCAAATCACACCTTGTGCCCACTAACAGCATGTAAATGAGGAGTTAATGAGAATCGATGAACATGCTGCTACCACACAGCCCAGCTTCCTACCTGCAATTTCCCCATATGGGCAAGCACAGCGTTTGTAAGTGTGAATACCATTGTGACACCGATTTGTATTATAATGCAATACTGATTTCAATAGAAGTCACGCCTGAAGAGCAGAATTACACCCTCTGTTAAAAGCAGAGCTGAAAGCACTACCTGTAATCAGTGCTGCTAGGCATTGTTATCCTCTGCTTTGGTTGTGGTTAGGCTTCATTTTAAACGCATTAGATCTGCTGGGGCGAAATTTCATATACCAGATATGGTTTAGACTGATCTATTAAAAAAAATCCACCAAAAGAAAAGAAACATCTATTTCTAAGACTAACAGTAAGAAAATAAGAAGCTTTTTTTTTTTTTTTTCTTGTGCTGAGGTTGTGCCAGTAAATCCTTACCGGGCTCTGGCTTGTTTCTGTGTTGGAATAAGAAACTCATTGGTCAGAAAAGCATTGTCAGGGACCCTGCTTTTTCTGTCCCTATAAAAAAATATGCCCATATGTGTGTTAAAAAGCAGTAGCTGGTTCCAGTTTACATGAGCTCAGTAGGAGGATCAGTACAGAAAGCCTCCAAAACCTCCATCTGCAGCAAGGTTGTGCTGGCAACCTGTGGACTGGCCACTCCTCACGTTGGAGTAGTTTTCTTGCCAAACACAACATTTTTTGGCAGATTTGCTTATTTAGAGACAGCTATGTATCTGTCCTTGCTGATGCACCCGCAGAGATAGCTCACTCTAGTGTATACACAAATCAGACAGCAACACGGGAAGTGCAAATTCAGGGCTTTCAGGAAGCAAAGCTCAAAAGGACTCAATTCCAGAAACCTGCCAGGTTGACATTTGAAGGTGGGAGGGGGGAGTTCAGGAGAAAACAAACAAAAGCAAAAGCCCCCAAAGCCTAAAACAAGAACCAAACCTGAAAACACTTGAACCTCAAACCTTAATGCGGTGTCCAGCTTTGGTTTGTTTCTTTTCCCTTCAAACCTAAAAAAGAGTGATTTTCTGTAAGTGCAAGGCATGGGACTTCCCCCTTTACATGGGTATCAAACTTTTTTGATGGAAACCCTCAGACCTCTGGGCATAGGTACCTTTTACTTGGTTGTGCCTTCCTTCAGAGGCGCCATCCACTTGTTGTGAGGCTCAGGTGAGCCCGTCTGTTGAATTCAGCTCCCACACCAATATATCTTGTCTTCTACTTAGGGCGCTGGGAGAGGGCAAAGGCTAAGGGGAGGCCCAAGATCTAAACGTGCTCACGAAAACCCATGAGAAGAGACAAAGCAATCCCACAGCACAGGTGCTGTGTTTGGCCTGTTTGGCAGGTGTACTGCCCGTGCCCATGCACACACAGGTTCCCTCTCTGGCATCTTACAGCCGAGCCGTGGTTTTCAGAACTTTGCAGCCTTCAGAAGAAGGCTGCACTATGGTGAGGACCTTTAGAAGGTTGCAAGCATCACCAGCAACCCAAGGATCACCTTTGGAAATAAGCCTGAAGCAAACATGTCTGGAAGCGCTCTCCTGAGCACTCAGCCCTGTCCCTACCACCATGGGAAGGATCTACCCCAGGGTAAGGTGGCACACTGAGCAGTGGACACCCGGCATCACCAGTTCATTCCTGTTGGGTGAGCGTGGCTTTGCAGCAGGCTTGTGGAGAAGCGCAGGCTCAGACTTGCTGCCCCCATGCCTTGGTGAGACACTGGCACCATGCATTTTCCAGCATCAGCACCCTGCTGTCACTGCCATGGAGATTCTCCCACCCAGCAGCCATGCCTCTGCACACATCTGGGCACTGGCCATGCTGCTTTGGTCTCTCCACACAGCGGGCTCTCCCCCCTCTCTCTGGCCCTCTTTGCCCTGTCTTCTGTCAGCCTGTCAGGGCTGCCCAGAGCCAACCTACCTGCCCACTGCAGGGACCCTGCACCTCCATAGTCACCCAAAGGTGCCTTTAAACCAGCTGGGGAGAGCTCATCTGTGGTGACCTTCTTTTTCTCGGCTACTATGGTGAGGGCACAACATCAATCAAAACTCCCCTTCCTCTGTAATTTCCGAATGGCAGTGGACAAGCTGGGAGCAAAACACCTTACAGTGACCCTCTGCGTGTGCATGCTTGCACTTTGTGCTGCTGACTTTCACCTTGTTTCCCCTATTCCAGTCCTTGGTGCCATAAGCTCTTCTGGTGCTGCAGCCTGAGTGGTCTCTGCAGTGACTAGCCCTTCAAATCTGACCGAATCTGATTAAAGCTTGTTTTCCTACTGGGTAAACAAGACCATCCCTTTGAGGAGCATCGTTAATAACCCCTTTCCACCCTGCTCGCTTCCCTTGAGGCACAACCTCCTGACATCCTTTCTTTAGGTAAATCCTTACAACACTCACATTAATCCCCTGTTTCTGCAGCTTAATGGCTTTGCCTGTAGCACTGTAAGGACTGCCTTTCTGAAGTCCTCTGTCTACACAGTCAATTATCTTATCAAAATAAATCTACTACGATAGCCTGGCATGAGATAGCATTGGTAAACTCATTTTGCACTTTATCTCATTTCCCATTTACTGAGGTCAGGCTAGTTGGCTGCCTGGAGATCCCAGCTCACATACCTCTCCAGCCTTGGTTTCTTAATGATAGCAATGACCTTTGCTATGCTCCTCTCCACTGGTAGAAATTCTTACCACTGGACCATGTTTCCACATGCCAGTTCCGGAACCTGGCGATTATGTTGCCCCTCATTTCCCCCTACCACCACCCACACATACAACCACCCTCTTTTCAGCAAGGAGTTCAATCAGCTCTTCTGGTTTGCTTCCTCCTGGCCACGGCACAAGGTGCCTACGGGTTCCTTATAACAGCCTCGTTTATGGCTGGACACATTTGTATGAGTCCAAGTGTGGCCTCACAGGTTTCACTATGGCAGCCAAGACAACTTAAGCCACGCACGGCTAGGTTACATCAAAGTGGCTGGCATGTCAGCAGAAAAAATGAGAAGGCTCTGGAGACCAAGGATAGGATAAGCAACATTTCGCTTCCCGAGCACCAGTGCCAGTGCAAGCAGATGACTGAACAGCATGCAAAAAGCTCACACTCCTCTGCCTCTTACAGCCCCCCAGCTACTCCAGTACGATGGCTGCTTTGACAGACTGGGGACCAACACGTTTCCCACACTCAGCAAACGCCTGCTCTGACACTGAGCCTGACCCCTGAGCTCATGCTCTTGTCACAGCCGTGTCAAACAAGAAGCTGTCCTGCGCTTCTGCTGCTCAGGGTTTGGAATGGAATACAGCAAAGGGGCCTTCGATACAGAAAGAAAGCACAAGTGTTATTTTCTCCTCTGCTGCAGGCAGAAGTGACTCCTTGGAGGTGGTGCAGAGCCACTGCCATTGGTGGTGGTACAGACTGCAGCAGTCCTGGACCTACAAGAGGGGCAGCATCCGTATTCCCATGTCTCCCTCTGTCTCCTGGAATTGTGATTTTCTTCACTTTCAACCGGCTTTTGACAACACATGTTCTGACACATATCACCAATCAAGTAAGTTTGGCTTTTTTCCCCAAACCAGATTCTCTTACACTGTGTTGCAGCTTTGTGCAGCCACATATCTGGCAGATCAGTGACAGACTATTTCTTCACAGATCTCAAATTCTAGCTCAGTTTTAAGAGCAAGAGGTTTCACAGTTAGCAGCTTCCTTTGCCTAGCAATTGCTATCAAGAGCTTCCTCATCCTTTCTGCCAGACCAGGGCCACTGTGGGAACACACCAGAGAGCTAACCACACAGTGGTGTCTTTGGTGGCCTCCTCCAAAGGCTTCATTCCCCTGCAAGGTTGGGTACGCACATGGGGTGAGGATGAAGCCAGAAGAGGGGAGGCCAGCAGTCAATGTCCTTGCTACACCTCCCTGCTCCTCCTTCCAGAAGGACTTCTTCATGCATCAAGGCAATGTCACCATTGAGTTGCATCACACAAAGTACGTAAGTACAGCAAGGAAGCAGGCAGATATTTTTAAGCCTTGTTAGACCAATGGATAAAATGGAGCATTCAGTGGTGTTGTTCATATGTTCCTCTTCTGTCACACACTGGCACTTCCCAATTCTCTAAAATCCAATTCATGAAGAATGAAATGCAGAAGTAACCTTTCAAGTGTCGTGTTTTGCTGTGCCTAAGCCCCTTCCTGCTAATTCTCACGCCCCTTGGTTCTTTTGGCATATGGCCAAAAGTAGGGGTCATTCCCAGGAACAGCAGTGTTTTACAGAGAGCTGATAAGGAAACAGCCAGAAAAGAAAGGCAGGAGACAAGGCTCAGGTCACAATCCAGCATCAGAGAAATCCCTGCAGTGGAAAATAACCACCCAATCAAATAACTCAAAGCCTCTACAGGGCTTTTCCTAACCTGTCATACCCAGGATTTTGCCTAGTCTCAGTTTAAGTCATTCAAGCTGAGGGAAGTCATCCTTCAGCCTGGCAGCTCCTGCTGCCATAAGTGCTCCCTGATAAGCTAACAGGAATTTCTGAGCACCATTCTCATCCGCCTGCTTCCCCAGACCTCAGCTAGTGCCTCCACCTCTTCCTTACTCAAGTTTAGCTCTCATGCCTGTACACAACCTGTGATTTCCTTAGACAGCTTGAACACACTTGCAACTTGCTGGCAGAAGAAAGAGGAGACCCTACTCCCAGCCTTACTCCTTTCCCACCCTTTTTTTTTTTACACTATCTCTCACCTTCACCTAACTCCCTTTTGGCAGGATGGAGGGCCAAACGGGCTTTACGCTGGAGGTGGATGCCCCTCATATAGCAGGAGGTGGATGCAGGCAGCTGGGAGAAGGGCAAGCCGGAGAGAAAGAGGAGGAGCAGTAGTTTTTGGAGGCGCCCAGTAGTTAATTTGCCTCTGCTGTAGTGTGGAAGCACACGCTGCCTGTGTGAACCCCACGTGCTTGGCCACATCTGCTGCTGTTGCAACACCAGGAGCCTCAGCAGAGCTGCCATCAGGATTTCAAGACGCACTGCGCTCTCTCTCCCATGAGGCTGAACTCCCTCTCCTGTGGCTGTTCTTCATATTCCTCGCACCTGACACATCTTTTCTACAGCATGGCCTGCAATTATGTTCCCCAGACTGTATCTTTCACACAGAAAGGAGAAACTTGCTCTCAAAGGGGAAAGCACATTTGACATTTTAAACGTTGCTGCTTCTGCAATGCAGGAAGAGCACCACATTTCAAAACCTATAGCATGATGAAACCTCCTCCCCTCCCATCGCCAAGCAGCCAGCCACGTTTAACCCTCCACATCCCACTAGGGTTTATCTTCATTGACAAGGGTCAAGAACCTCGAAATTTAGCCTCCCTGTGGCTGTGAGTTGACAGTGGCTGTACGGCGGGCTTAATGGGCCCCTCTGCTCGCAAGCACAACACCCCTCCAACGGGGTCCGATGGGCTCCCCTGGCCCTTCCCAGGAAGCGACACTCAGGAAGCAACACCGACGCAACTGCTAGCAGCTCACAGAAAGAAAGTGCCAGAAGGGACAGCAACGTCTTCCTTCCCACAGACGCCTTCACCCTGCAGGTGGGGAGAACAGTGCCAGCACTGGCATACAACTGAAAATGAAAATGTCACTTGATTTATATCAAGCAGCAACCTGCCTGCCAGCCCTGGAACCTCAGGTCCGCTGCTCGAGCCAAACCCCAGGTCCACAGGAGCTGGCTGGGATTGCTTCACTGATGTCCCCAGACTCGAAAGCAGGGCTTGCAGCCTGATGGGGAGGTCCTTGTCCCCACACGCTCCCGTTTACCAACAAGCCAACTACAAACCTAATGGAGGGATGGTAAAGATGAGTTTGCAGTTCCTTTTCCTAGATGTGAACACAGGAGAAGTGATCACAGCTCTCAGCTCACTGAGACCTTGTGTCACTGACCTTGCTGGTTGTCCCAAGTTGGCATTGCACTACCTCTCTCTGTGGTAAAACAATCTGCTTATCTTCTACCCTGCAGAATTATAGCTATTTGAAAGAGACTCAGCAGGGGTTTTGTTGGTTTTTTTGTTTGTTTGCTTTGTTGTTTGTTTTTTTTTTCTTTTTAAACCTGTGTCAAAGAGGGCTTTTGGAAGCATCCTGAGGAGAGTGTCAGGTGCCACAATGCATAGATCACACTGATCTTCCACTGTCTCCCTTTTGCCCTGGGCAGCAAGCCAGACCCTCTCTTGGACAGTTTGCGGAAGAAGGCAAGACTGGTTTCTCAATTAACAGGCAAAAGTCCAGTATTCCCTGCAACCAGGTTGATCACCCAGAGACACCTCCTCTGCTTCCATCTCCAAAACTTGCTTCAGCCAAGCCCTTCAAACTGTCTCTCACTATTCCCCAAATATGCCCACGTGTGATCCCATATCCAGGCAAAAGCATCTTTGCAGCTGGCTTCCCCCCAGGCACAGGCTCTCACCTTCTTTTTCAGCTGTGCCTCCCTGGACAGGATGGCGGGAGGGCGAGGGCGCCCCACGTCATTATCACGGGAAGTCAGGCAACAAGTGAGGGTCACCACCACCACCACCAGGGTTAACTGGAGAAACCAAAGCAGAAAGCACCCTGCCGTGCCTAGGGCGAAGGAAGCGCAGAGCCAGAAGCACCCGCTGCTGCTGGGTGCCCACCCCCTGCTGCAAACATCCAGCCAGAGCGAGCCCAGCAGCCCCGAGCATCCTGCAGCAGCGAGCCTCTCCCTCACACGTGCATGCGGAGTCATGCACCGCTGCCTCATCAGCAATCGCTGCCCGGGCTCCCCGCAGCGAGTCGGCCAGGTCCTAAGCAGACCTCACGTGGCATTTGCTCCCCTGTTTTGAATGCCCCTGTTATAGCGGATTATTATGTACTGGCCAGTGACAAAGACAGACACGCACCTGGGGACTGAGAATTAGGGTAAGCCCAGAAATATTCCCCACTCAAAAAAATGCCTGCTATCATTACAGAGAAAAAAAGGCACTATTAAAAGAATGAGGGACTGTTAAGAGGTTGGCACTGGTCCAAAAAGAACACACTTGTGGGCCCCAGAAGATCCCTTGGAAAGTCACCTTTTGAACTTGGGGGCAAAGAGGTGAAAAATGATAGTTCCAGATGTTGCCTTGTAGTCCCATTCTGGGGACAGCTGTAGGGTCTAGAATGGGGGCACTGCTGTGTTTAAGAGGGTGCAACATGCACTTTTAATGTTCACCTTCCTCCAGCTCTTGGCCCGAAGGCCTCGTGTAGTTCTGAGGAAACATCCCACAGGGTCTAAACCAGTATGTAGTTCCAGCGTTGCAATGCTACCCTTCACAGCCCCTCCAAATAGGAGCCCTCAACCCTCGGCTCATCTAGAAAGGCACATTTTTTTTTAGTCAGAAAGAATTACCCTTTTTTTCCAGATGAATATGAAGGAAAATTCTGAGTCTACACGAGTGCTAACCACAGTGTCCAACACATGGCAGGGGCATGTCAGTGAGCTGCTCCAAGGTGGTACTTTCCAGAAGGCATATCCTGGCCATTGGTCCACCACAGCCTAAATTTTAATTATAAAAAAAATACAACAAAAACCCCTAGAAATGTGCAACATGGTGAGTCTTTAACTCTTTGCATGGCTCAGCACCAGAAGTCCATCCTTGCCAAGAGGGATCGGTTGTGCCCACCTCTCTGTGCCATAGGGTAAGTCAGGGCAACGTGGCCAGGCACCACCTTGGAGCTGGAGGTGCTTCCTGATGGAGAGAGCTCTCCTTGCCCGCCTCATGAGCATCCTGTGGGATTCGCACAAGGAAATCCCTTTGGGATTAATGCATGCATTCTAACCTGAAAACTGCTGCCCTCCCCACCCCATGTTTGCAGGCTGCTGCTGCTGGCTCATGGTCCGTCATCTGTCAGCAAGAAGCCCTCAAAGTCTTTCCATGACACATCTCAGATGTCACTTAACTCCACTGTATGCCTTGGTTTCATTTCTTAGGAAGCTGAAAAAAATCAAGAACCAGGAAATAATTATGAGATCCAAAGATCTCACTGCCACTGGCATTTTGTGCTGATGCAGAGACATTCTCCCATTCTCCTGTCCCTTTGGGGAACCCTGCAACTTTCCTCTCGGCTCCTCTGCCCTTCGGGCTGCAGCAGAAGCCCCTCCTCACTGATAGCCAGTCAAAAGCAGGAGGGGTTTTCCCTCTCACAGGCCCAAACCTTAGGAGAGAAAACCCTAGCTTTGCTTTTAAGCACTGCGCCAACCTGTGTAAATTCAGAGCTGTTCTATATAAAGCAGAGAAGCAGAAAAGGTCAGCAGGCACCACTGGCAGTGCCGAGGCACCAGCAGCTTCTTTTCCCACTTCCTTTTCTGTTACTATTTTCTCTACCAGATGCTTCTCAAACTCCTCGTTTGCAGCGGGGTGCAGAGGAGCAGCAGATATCTGAATGGTCCCGGCATACCAAACCTCCACAGACGCCGGAGGGGGGTGGTCTGGCACAGCCCCTCTGCTCTCAAGCTACCTGAAATCCCCGGGGCCCTGCTCCAGCCCCCCGCTCTCACTTGCCCCCAAATTCCCCAGGGACTCTGCTCTGACCCAGTGCTACATTAGTGATTGCCCTGAAATCCCCCAGGGCTGCAGCTCAAAAACTACCACTGCTTTCTCTCACAGGCAAGGGGGGATTTTTTTTTCTCTTTTTTCTCTTTGTATAAGAGGCGCTGGTACCTTCTGAGGTGAACCAGGGGCTCTGGAGTGATGGTGTGCAGCACATCAAGCGTCCGCTGGTCAGTAAAAAGGTTTGGCCTCCACAAAATGCAGCCTGACCCATGCTCAATCCCGTTTCTTGCTCCTGCTGCCTGCTGCTGTCCCTTCCCTGCCCGTTCACGAGATGCCCTCAGCCACCTAACCACCACCATCATTAAAAGTGAAGGATAAATCAAAGCAATAGCATCATCAAGGGCCTCCAGACCCAACGTAAAGCCACACCACTGGAGATGGTGAGGACTAACCCTGGTTTGGAGGAGGATGGGGTGAGCCGGGGGCTGAGCTGGGCCCTGCTGGGGGCTGCAGGGAAAGCGCTGCCCCACAAAACGCCCAGGGACGGGGCAAAGGCTCCCGGTAACGGCTGGAGGCTCTGCTCAGGCTGCAGTGAGTGAATGCTGAAAGAGGATGGGGAAATAGAAACCAAGGCTGAGAAAGGAGAGGGACATCCCCAGGTCTGACCCCGGCGCAGAGCCCGCGCAGGGCCCACAGGGCCGCCCTGCTCCCACACAGGAGGCTCAGCCGGGGGGACACACACACACGACAGACTGCTCACGCAACTAGTGAACAGTTTAAATAGAAAAAGCCGGGGAAATGCTGAAAGCGCCTTTCATTTTTACTGTCCCT
>NW_009649568.1:2057466-2057859 GCF_000708025.1 Charadrius vociferus
CCGCCCGCGGCGGTGCGGGGAGGGGGGGCCTGGCTGCCCCTGGCCAGGGCTGGGCCAGCTGGGGGCTGACACATGCTGGCCGGGGGGCACAGATGGCCAGAGGCCTGTGGGGAAGCATGTGCTTTGAAGGAATACATCCTCTGAGGGGGACACACAGGTGGTAGGCTCGGTATCCAGCCTGCTGGAGCTGAGCAGTAGAGGCTCGTACTGAACTGAGAGGGGTTTTATTTTCTGTTTCCCTCTCTTTTGTTTTTTTTCATAGCATTTTCTGCGTTGAAGCAGTCCTGGGGCAAAAGTTATGTCCTAAGGCGATGGAAAACTACGTGGCGTCGATGGTGCTGAGCGCTGTTGGTGACACGCTGGGCTATTACAACGGGAAATGGGAGTTCCTGC
>NW_009649568.1:2057876-2060354 GCF_000708025.1 Charadrius vociferus
CAGCCATCCACAAGGAGCTGGCGCAGATGGGGGGACTTGGGAACCTCAGCATCCAAGGTTGGAAAGTCAGCGATGATACGGTGATGCACTTGGCCACAGCCGAAGCCCTGGTAGCTGCCGGGAAGAAACCAAGTTTACCGCATCTCTATTCCCTGATTGCAAAGAACTACAAGGAGTGCATGAATGACATGAAGGGCAGAGCTCCAGGTAACCCTTCCGTAATGCTGTGTGGTCAGGGCTGTCCTCTTGCTACTGCCTCTCCCTTTCCTGCAGTTTGGAGCTGAGGCTAGCCCTGGCTCTGCTTTTGGCTGTTCATAGCATTAACTGTATTTCATGTAAAGGTAAAAGTTTTCCACACTGAGAGCCTGTTTCAAGATGAACTAAAGAGAACAGAATAAGGCAAGCTGAAGTGGTTTGGGCTTCTCTGAACTGCATGAAAAACATCCTGTTTTGCCCGTGTTGACAAAATATTCTTACAGGCGTGTTTGAGAAGCGGCCTTGAACTCAGGGCAAGGATGCTGGCTTTTGCGCTGGGGATGTGTCTTTTCCTACACGCAATGGGTGAAAAACGCAAATTCAACCATGTATAATGTGCACCCTGAGATGCCGTGTTAAAGCAACAAATTTAAATAGAGAATTAATACAGAACTTCTTGTAATAAATGCAATAAATTACACATAAAATATATTTAAAGGCACAAAGAGCCTTGCTTGGAATAATTAAGTTTATTAAACCCAAAGTCTCCTTGTGGCTAGCTCCTCCTTTCTGCTTTCTGTGCCAGGACAGTCAGGCCACAGTCGTCTTTTTTGAACACTGTGCTTCCATCATCTCTCTTTTCTCTGCATAGACACAATGGTGCCGAGGTAGAGTCACAGGCAGCAGGGACTGGCAGTGTGTGGCAGTATTGAGGAGGGGCACCTTGACAGGCTGCAGCAGCCAAACCATATGCAGTGTGTTCTTGTAGTTTCTAGTTCAACCAGGCCTGCTGACCCAACTCTTCCCCAAGGACCCCATCTCTCTCTGTACTCGTGGCCCAGCCTCTTTTGGATGCTTGAATTAAACTTAAATGGGAGCTACTGAGGCTGGGCCTCTAATTTGGCTAGTCCAGGCAGCATGAAGTATCCAGGAAACATTCAAATTAAGCAATCCTATGCAAAGTTTATACATTGAAAAGAAATTGCCTAGATGTGCCTATTTGGAGTGGCCAGGATATATCAAGAATGTTCTGGCTTGACATTAAACATGGGAAAGGCCAAATCCTACATTGCTGTGTTAGGGTCACTGAGCATAGTGTGACAGAGCTGTGTGTTTCCAAGGTAAACCAGGCTGGAATCTTGAGCTTACCTTTCCACAGGTGACCTCCTACCCTTGTGTAAAGAACTAAACTATCAGTATTTTTTAACACAGATGGTCTCAGTTGTTGGAGTAGCCTAATTAATAAAATATTTAGGAAGGGGTAACGATGCTTGCCAGTATAGCAGGAGTTGGCAGATTAAACTTCAGAGAGACTCACTGCTGTTTTGACAAAGGAGCATCTTGTACTTCCCCCAGCTGATGGGGTCTGCTGAGGTGGACTAACCACAGCTGGCAGTGAGACAACACCTGGAAGCTATTTTTGCTTCCAATATCTAAGACTGGTGACTAAAACCTGAGATGAAAAGGAGAAGAACCGAAAATTTAAATGTTAGTAATTAATAGCTAAGGATAACAGCATACCTGCTGCAGTCCTTCTGTGAGTAACTGAGCTGCAATATGCCCAAAAGCAGTTCCTATTGGGAAGTGAAGGATTTTAAAGTAAATTTGCTATGGACACTAATCAGAATGACAAGGAGGGGTCGGGTTATCTAGGTGAACAAAGAAATGCAACTTCTTTAGTAGGTCCACAGACACTTAAGCTCGTAAAATTTTGGGGGAAGCAGGGGAAGCAACGTAGAAACAATCACAGAAGCACAGAATCATAGAATGGTTTAGGTTAGAAAGGACCTTGAAGATCATCGAGTTCCAACCGCCCTGCCATGGGCAGGGACACCTCCCACTAGACCAGGTTGCCCAAGGCCATGTCCAGCCTGGCCTTGAACACCTCCAGGGATGGGGCCTCAACAACCTCTCTGGGCAACCTGTTCCAGTGCCTCACCACCCCCATAGTGAAAAATTTCTTCGTAATGTTTAATCTAAACCTGCCCTCTTCCAGTTTATACCCATTCCCCTCATCCTATCACTACATGCCCCAGTAAAAAGTCCTTCGCCAGCTCTCCTGTAGGCCCCCTTTAGGTAGTGGAAGGCCGCAGTAAGATCTCCCCAGAGCCTTCTCTTCTCCAGGCTGAACAGCCCCAACTCTCTCAGCCTCTCCTCATAGGAGAGGTGCTCCAGCCCTCGGATCATCCTCGTGGCTCTCCTCTGGACACGCTCCAGCAGGTCCATGTCCTTCTTATGTTGGGGACTCCAGAGCTGGACACAGTACTCCAGGTGGGGTCTCAC
>NW_009649568.1:2061177-2084266 GCF_000708025.1 Charadrius vociferus
TGGCTTAGCAACTTCATCTGCCAGTTCCCTCAGGACCTGCAGATGTATATTGTCAGGTCCCATGGACTTGTGCACCTTCAGGTTCCTCAGGTGGTCTCGCACTTGATCTTCACCTGCAGTGGGCGGTTCTTCATGGAATGGAAGTCTGTTGGGAATGTTCTTGCAACAGCATTCTGGAGTGCTCCTGCTGCAGCCACATGAAAGGTGCTTGGCTCTGAGAGCTTAAATCCTGATACTTAACAGTTTAATGCCCACTGATGTACTACCAAAGGGAATAATACCTAATCCATATCCTGAAAAGCTGTCTGCTGTCTGGAGTCTCCATGCCGTATTGATAAATCCTAATGATAGAAGTTGCTTGTCAAAAATTTCTTTCAGCAGTTCAGAGTAAGTGGATTTTAACTGAGAACATAATCCAAGGTGATGCTGTTCTGGCAAAAGTAAGTACTCATGGGGGAATTTCAGCCCTTAAGGCTGAGAATGGAAAGTTGCTGCTGCAACTTTCACCCAACAGAGAAGAGATTCCCCCAGAACAGTGGGGGACAGTCACATTGCTCGCCCACGCAAGGGAGTCCAGACCCGAAAACCAAAACCTGCAGTAATAAAGGGACTCCCACAACCTTATGAGTCACCGGACAGCTATGGTGACAGGGTCCCTGGAGTATGCATCCCCAGGAGAGAACTCGTTGTCTTAATTCAATGGCAAGTAAACCCCTGCATCCATTATTGCTCTTTGTGTTGTGCCACAGCCCCAAATTCATTGTTCTTTGCAGGTAATGAAGCCAACGAATTAAGCTACACAAGCATGGACATATATTTCTTTTTATGTTATACAACTACACCTGCCTCCACAGCTCTCCAGAAAACCTTTTGCTTCAAAACTCTTTTGGTCCAAGTCCTCTCCCTGTGTAATTATTTACCACTATGTGGTTGCTTTAACTCACCTTTTTTATGTGTATTGATTGATCCCAAACAACTGTTATTCTCTGTGCTCATGAAGAGTCTAAATAAGTGGAATGGAAGCCTATTCCAGAAATAGCGTCCAGTCACACCATACTTGCAGCTTTTTCAGGTTGTCTTTCTTCACTCACTGCTTTTTGCTTGTATTTCTTCTTTCCTCAGGTTACTTTTATTTTCTTATTATTAGTACAAAGGATTCCTAACCAGGATTTGGTGGATTTCCAAAACAAAATTTCCTGATTCAAAAACTCCTACAGCAGTTTTTTTTTTTAAACCTGTTTTTAAAAAAAAGACCTGATGTGATTTCAGCTCAGTCTTCCTAAATCAGCTTTCAAATGTTTTAATATTTTAACTGTTTAAAAGGTTTAAAGCTGTAAGTAACTTTTTATTGTGAAATAACTACTCTTTCCTTACAGTTTAAATCTTGTCATCTTCCTCATTTTTTTCTCACTACAGTTAGTGCAAAAACAAGCTCACTTTTTATCAAGGACTGAGTTGCCTGCTCTCAACATGCACAAACATGTCCTGAAGAAATGTCTTTCTCACAGTTCCAGCAGGATTAGAGTTCGTTTTGCTTTTGTTATGCAGATTTTGATTTTAATCTCCCCTAGGCCCTTTGCTCTCTCCCCTTCCCTTGCCTTCCTGCCAGAAAGTCTGTTTCAGCAGGAAAGAACATATGAATAGGGTAGTCAGCACAGCTTTTTAAAAATGTGGCTTTGTTTGACAGGGTCTTTTTAATGTCCTAGTATAGGTCATAAGTGCAATGCTCAGTATACTTAGATTTTTGAAAAAATGCCTCAATTTTCTGTTAATCATCATGAAGTTGGAAATTATACTGATATCTCTCTTAACGATTATGATACAAAGCAGCCAGCACTGAATTAATAAACTACTTGAAAAGCAGATTTAGAGGCTTGAATACATTACCACTTTGAGACATCACAAAAACAAACTCTCAGGCAGTTCAGTTAAGAGGATGGTGGCAAACAGTGCCAGCAGAGCCCAGTGCTACCCACACCAAAAGCTCTGCCTACTGCTCCTTCCAGCAGAGAAACATGGCCCTGCAATTTTCACTCTGCAAATCACCAGGAAGAAGTATGTGTAAGGAACATCTGGACTGATCCAGGGGTTGGCTGGCCGTGTGACACTGCAAAAACAGCAGGTCTCATCTACTGGGAAGGGTGTGACGGTGGCGTCCAGCGAGAGGCTGGTGTGCTGGCACAGCAGGCATGGATGAGGCTGGCGAAATAGCAGGTCTGGTTTGTGCCTGGGTCACTCTGTGGGGAATTCAGATTCACAAGAGCTGAAGTGAGTCTGACCGTGTGGGCTGCACTCATCAGCAACCTGTTTTTTCCTGTGGGGGAGACTTGCATAGGCCACTTCCATTCTCAAAGTTGATTTCGGTTGACAGGCTTGCGGGGCAAGTAGCCCGACAGCCACAGGACCGAGCTGCTTTTTCAGTTTGAGACAACCTTTCATGGGGAGCTGGTCCATCCGGTCACACTGCACAGAGGGCTGTATCCTGAGCTGATCTAATAAGGCTATAATGTAACAACACTGTCGGGAAAGAAATACACTAAAGACCAGAACTATAAAAGGACCCACATGACCCTATTCCTGACAGCAGCCAGCAGTTATTTATTTTTAGCACATATCCAAAAGCCAGTCTTAAAGCTGTGCTTGGATGTGGAGGTATTTTGATTACAAGGGTGCTGTAAACTGCCATGTGCAGGTGAAACAGACTGCCAAACACCAAACCCTACTGCCAAGTACATGCGTGACAGTGCAGAAGTGAACAGCTCTGCAGAGTACTTAGTGCAGGACCTAGCTGTGATTAGCAAGCTCCTAGATCGTGGCGATCAAATTGCACCAAAAGTAATTGAATTGTAGAGTTATGTGAAGTTTCTAGACCAGGCTTCTTCCTTGCTGTTCTGTTCTACCTAGTTTGACTTTCAAAGTAACAGAGGACCTGCAAGTTTATCAGCTACCTGTCCTGGTTAGGCAGCGAAGTATAGGAGCAACAGTCTAATTTTGGGTGCATGAGCAAGTCAACCACTGCTGTTGTCCTATGGGTCTGAGACAAGACTGGGCACGCTGGGGTTAGGAGAAAGACTAGTCTTTTGAGTCCACTTTTGCTGTTGTCCAACACATTAAAACTTTAATGAAGCTGCTTGAAACCTGCCCTTGATTTACCTTTCTGCTAGAAAAGAAGTATTTTAGATTTGGCCAGAAGAGAAGTCTAGGAGAAAAAGGCAAGGTAGAAAAGAATCAAAGATAGTTTCATGTTTCAAACCTGTTTCCTCTTCCTGGCACACTAGCATTTGGGCTTCGCTCTCAAAACTTCTTTCACAGTCTTGGCTGGGGAAGCCGGCTGGGCTCTGAAATTTGGATGTGTTTGTACAGATGGCTTTGTCCTATGAATGTGCTGGACTAACAAGTGAGTTTCTCAAGAAGCAGCATGGGAAGAAGCAGAGTCATTTCTTTAAAAAGTAAATAGCAGAACTGGGAAGGAGATGGAGGTGGGCAAGGAGGAGTTACGGTGTGGTTTCCCACCAGAAGAGAAGCAAAATTGGACTACGGTGTCAGCTCAGAGCGGGAGAAAACTGACAAAGCGGGACAAAGTATATCATCTTGAATAGCGTGGAGCATGAAAAATTGTTATTTCTTGTAATGTAAGAATTGGAGGGGAATGAAAGAAAATTGTCAAATGGCAGTTTAAAACAAAAGGAAATGCTCTGCATAACAAAATCGTGGCTCTGGTTACCATGGGATGTTAAAGGAATCTGAAGGCATGCGTGGGTTCAAGCTAAGGAGACCAGTTCATGGTGGCTGGGTCCACTGGGGGTTATTGAACACAGCATTTTGCATCCATTTTCTGACTCAAGCAGGTGTGCTCCTCTGTCTGCGAGAAGCCAGGTGGGTCTTCCTAGGGAAACATGGTACTTGCCTCGTTTGTTGTAGCCTTTCTGTAGTTACCTGTTAGTGGTTGTGTTTGGAGATGAGCTAGTGGGCTGGACAGACCTTTGGTCTGACCTAGTACAGTTGTTCTTCGGCTTGTTTAAGTGGAATATTGTAAAGCCAGCTATGCAGACCATGTTGTGGTGAGGCAGATACTACACTCACTGCTTTCTGACAAACAGAAACTGCAGCAAGGGAGATCTGGAAAACATTTCGTATCAGCGAGGCAACGGGAAAGATTCCTGGGGAGCACGTGGGGTCACTGTCTATAAAGGGTCCTGCAAAGAGGCTAAACAACTGTCAGGAAAAAACTGCAGAGGTACATAGGCATGCTGTGGATCAGGGGTCAATGTGATCTGATGGCCCTCCAAACCTCCTTTATATTTATGTATGTCTAGCTAGGTATCTAGATATATGTGTACGTCATATACCCAATATATATAGTAATATGTTTTCTAGATCAATTATTAAATAAATAACATGAAATGTAAATATAAACAATGTAAATTACATAAATCAGCAGTGGAATGTTTTTTTACTCCCCTAGACTTCTTATTTTCACAAACAGGTATTATCAGGTCTGCTTGGGAATATGCAGGATCCACTGGCAATTTAAGGCAAGAAACACATGTAAGCAGGCAACTGATGTTCTTACAGGGAAGCCCGAATCCTTTAAAGAGAGTAACGCTTCCTTCCCTGCTACCCTGCCTGTCTTTCCTCGGTTCCTGAGCTATGTGACCCTGTCACCTACTGGTGTGCGTTTCTGTTTCTTTATTTTCTTTCCTTTCTTTCTCTCTCGGGCTCTGCCCTTCCTGTCCAGGTGCGATGTGTGAGAAGAATGCGCTGAAGCTGGATCCAGAGCGGCCGGATGGCTGGAGGATCCCGTTCAACCCCCGGGCTGGAGGCTGCGGGGCCGCCATGCGCTCCATGTGCATCGGGCTGCGTTTCCACCACCCTGCCGAGCTGGACACCCTGGTGCAAGTCAGCATCGAGAGCGGCCGAATGACTCACCACCACCCCACCGGCTACCTGGGGTCCCTGGCTTCCGCCCTCTTCACGGCTCTCGCAGTGAATGGCGTGCCCGCCCCGGCCTGGGGGAAGCGGTTGCTGGAGGTGCTGCCGCGGGCGAAAGCCTACGTGCAGGACACCGGCTTCTTCGTGGAGGAGAACATGGGGCAATGGTCAGCTGCGCTCCCTACACCGCGTTTTGTTAAAATTAGGGCGAGCTCTGTTTATACTTGAGCTTCAGTAATCACATTATGGTAAACTCTTAGAGCGGCACACGCCTGCCATGGGATCAAATCGATTCAGAAAGTCTCTCAAGTTCCCCAGGGAAAAAAAATGCCTCTAACTTATTTAAAAAAAAAAAAAAAAAGTCAGATTGTGTTTAGGTCATGTCGTTGTGACATTTTTTGGATCCAGTATGAGGTAGCTCGACTTGTCATCTCAAGCAACCGTGATCTGATGAAAGATGGGAAGCAAGGCTGGGGAACAGCACCAGGCTTAGGGCTGAGCTCAGTTTGAAAGTTATAACCAAATCTGGCTGCAGATTCAGCGTGGCTCTGTGCTCAGGGGCACACGCAGACAGGGGTGGAGGTACTCTGAATTTGGGAGGATGACTCAGTTCTCGCTCTGAGCCTTTGAATCCTGTGCAGTGCGACAGCAGCAGGTGCTGGGCTGCCTTCTCCCATGTGGCTGGAGGGAGGGGAAATCTTAGCTCACTGAAACATGTCCTTGTGCCTCTTACTGTAAATCATGTCCCTAGTTTGACAAACGGGGGACGCCTACCATTTTGCCGAGCTATTGCTCCGGCCTCCTGATGTGGCCGGGAGCGCCTGCGCGGAGCTCAGGTGTATGCTTCTGCTGTGGGACGTCTCCTACAGCCCCTCCATCTTCTCTCCTGTTTTGCAGGCATTACTTTGAAGAGCGATGGGAAAAATACCTGGCGCAGAGAGGCATATCAGACGGGGTCTCCCCGCCCACCTTCCCCCCCAAGTACGGAGTGGAAGAGAGAGACGCGTTCTACACCTCCCTCAGCTACGATGGCTGGGGGGGCAGCAGCGGGCACGACGCCCCCATGATCGCTTACGACGCGCTGCTGGGCGCAGGGGACTCCTGGGCAGAGCTGGCTCACCGGGCTTTCTTCCACGGGGGCGACAGCGACTCCACCGCTGCCATCGCAGCCTGCTGGTGGGGGGCCATGCACGGCTTCCGAGGGGTCGGTGCCTCCCTCTGTGCCCACCTGGAGTACAGGGACCGCCTGGAGCAGGTGGCCAAGGGCTTGTACCGCATCACCTAGGCAGGGGGGCGGCAGGGATGCCCCAGGGGCCCGCTTACTCCACATGCCGCCCCTCGCTTACTCAGGGGTTTGCAAAGTTTGAGCCAAAGCCAGGCCTGCTTTTTCTGTTTGTGTGTGTTGGCTTCAGTGGGGAGGCCGTTTTGGAGCTCGCAGCTTGGGGCTTGTGGGCGGTGGGTGGGGGGAAAGCAGATACAAGGGGGTTTTGATGGGAGCACGCAACGGTGTGTCTGTACCTCAAGCAGCCGAGCCCTGCGACATCCCTCCTCCTCAGCACGGCAGCTGCACATCGTCTGGTCCTCAGGGGGAACAGCAGCACCCACTGCCACATTGCTATCGATGTGCCAGCAGCAGGACGGGCAGCAAAACCCACGCAGGCTGCCCCAAAGCAGGGTACAAGCGTGCCAGAGGGGGTGAGAGACGCACGCCTGGCCGCAGGGAGCGTACGCCGGCTGGCGGAGATGCCTCCCAGCAAACTCGTGATGGCTAGCCCCGGCTCACCACTCTACCACTGGTGGGGACTGCCAGGGACACCACTTGCCAGCTGGCACCGAGCATGTGGAAAGCTAAAACCTGTCCGCCTTAGAGATTATACCAGGTACAGCCCAAAACAACCGAATGGCGGTGGGGGGAGCAAACAGCTAGTTGTGTCCAGGGACAACAGAGTTTTCTCATACAGTTATTTTAGCAGAGGACATTTTTTTTGTTTTGTTTTGAATGCATGTGGAAGAAAGCCAAACCCAAGCCGACAGCTGCGTCGGCAGTGCATTTTGCACAATTTCACAGCGCTTTTGCTATACAGGTAAGAATGTATTACGCTACTTCCCTAATTCAGTTAATGGGGGAGTTCAAGACTACTGACCAAACCCTTATTCAAGGTAAAAGTGGATAATGAGAATTAAAAGGTTGCATTTTACATCAACTTAAGCAACTTCTGTAGTGAACTATATTCTTCTGCTTACATCAAGGTTACTAAAGATTATTTGCTTAACATTTGCTATGGATAATTCTATAAAAAATACGTTTTTTCTTCAAATCCAGACTGTGACACAGCAAAGTACATATTATTTTCACAGCAATTTCCAACCGGTGTACCCCATTCAATAAATAGACCTGACATGCCTCTGTTAAATGTTATGTTCTATTATGGGATGAATTACGGGATGGGAGGGAGAAGTATGAAGAGCCAGAGGCTGCAAGGTGTCTGCAAGCTCCGGCTTGTAAGAGAGATGAGATGCGCTACTGGGGCGGGAGGAGAGATGATGCATCAGGGAATTGGGGTGGTGGGAGGGGGAAGAGGCTGCCTAAAAGGGGGAGCGGGCTTGGGAGTTCAGCACACCTTTATGCAGGGCATAGTGAAATGTCGCATAAAGGCATAGTGAAAGCCCAAATCTGACAAAAACCAGCAGCACTAGGAATCACAATTTCAACACAGTTTACTACAGCTCTCAGGTGTGTTGTATAAAACATGTTTTAGTGCAATATAGTACAAAGTTTTTTGTTTTTTAAAAAAAATCCCAAACATTTTTCCACATCATGCATGGATAGGGTGTCTCTCTTTCTTCTTGGGTTCGTTACAGAAAGTTACAGCAGAGAGTAGTTTGAAAAGCTTCGCGTTAAAACTCGTTACAGGAAGAGTCTGCCTTATAAAAACAGAGAGAAGTTTGAGACTGGGCAACACACTGCCAGAGCAACGGAGACATGTCACCGGCAAAGTACATTCAGGGATCACCATGGGAGCCACTTCCCGGGAAAGCCCGGGCTCGGTGCAGGAACCGCCGGGCTCGGAAGGAACCCGTTTTGGCCAGGGGGAGGACAGCCCTCTGGGAGAGCCCTGCTCCAGGGCAGACAGGCTGGCGAGGAGGAGCGTGGCTCGGATGCAGCACAGTGCTCTCCCAGGAAAGAACAGCTCCCGCTGACTTCATTTTATTTTTTTTTTTTCCTTTAAAGCTGAAATGAGTTGCAGTTCCTGCCTGGGAGCAGTATGTACAGGAGATACTACATTTATGAAACAATACCCACTGGCTGCAGCTGTTTGTGCCTCGGTTCTTCATTTCCATTCAACTTCTCATCCCACTCCTCTCTTTGCAGACGCCGCATCCAGAAAAGGGAAGACAAGTGTGTGGGTGTGTGATACATATATATATATATATGTATATATATAGGAGTGTGATATTATGCATATGCTGGGGCCAGTAAGCAGTTATGTCTTGAGGAGGCAGATTTCACAGAGGGATGAGTGAAATTTGGGCTTCCCAGCGGAAGAAGAAACCAATGCCGTTCTGGTGGAGCAGAGGTGGCTGACTTTGAACGCCCTGGCACGGCACGGTCGGCAACCACGTGGGCCCCCTCCCAGCTGGGAGAGGGGATGCATGGTGCAGATGTCCCACCTGAGGCTTCGCCACCTCTGAAACATGAAGGCATAAGGGTCTAACCAACTAGTGCTACAGAGCATCTGCTGAGGTCCCCTTCTCTTCACAAAGAGCAGTCCGAACCTTCTGAAGAGGACAGAGGCTGTGGGTATGGCACCTCTCTCTCCAAGGTTGGGGGGGGGTGTGTGTCTTGCAGCTGTGCCCATCCACCCCAGTTGGCATCAGCCATGCTGCAAAAAATAAATGGCCGTATTTGCCAGGAAGACATCAAGGAAGACAACAAAAGGCCATTTTTGGCAAACATTTTCTTCCGCCAGACATAACGCTTAGGGCGTATGGGGGAGGAGGCGGTTTCCTCCACAGGGCAGGGGTACTTGGCATTACGGGGTACGGGAGCTCCGGTGCCCCATGCGGCAAGAGCCCTGGTTTGGTTCGCGAGAGCCATATCTTTCACAGAAAGAACAGCATTTCCTGCCACAGCGACTGCCTACCAAGAGCAGGTGACTTTGCCAGGAGGGGGAGCTTATGGAGAAATGGTTTCTCCTCCTAAACCCCCAGGAATGAAAAATGGCAGATGCACGCGCATGCACAAGGGGAAATTTCTTGTGGCCCAAGGGGACAGTGAAGCCTCCAGGGCGCCAATGTGCTGCAGACTCCTTGTCTTGTCCAAGCTCACGCCCGGAAGTTGTGCAAGCCACAAGGAAACTCGTGAGACGTGGTGGCTAATTGCACATCCCTGCTGCATGGTGTGGCTGCAACTGGGATCCTTGGCTGAACCATTCAGGGGCTGTGAACCCAACCATGGAGCTTCCTTTCCCTTTCCCACTTTCTAGAGTCATTACTTTGGTCATGTTGAAGTCTTCAGAGGCTGGATCCAGCCACCTGCCCCCAGGGCGACTGGGGCACAGAGGGGACCCGCCTCGTCAGAGGTGGCAGCATGGACAGCAGGGAGAAGCACGACTCTGGTAAGCTGGACCGTATGAGGACCCTCTTTGCTACCAACAAAGTCAGGGCTTTCAGGTGTCCTCCTTCCATCTCCCCCTTCAGTTCCTGGAGACAAACTAAATTGCTTTTGTCCTGACTGCAAGCACGCTGAATAGTCAGTCTCTCCAAGATTGGGAAATGCTCCCAAAAGGTGAGTTGTCCCCTCCTGAGAGAACAGTAAGATGGAGGCAAGAAGATACTGAGGCTACAGCCAGCCTTTGAGATGGACCTCCCGACAGCCCAGCTAACCCCTCAGCGGCGTACCTGGCTTTGTCTGTTTTGGAAGAGGGAGGAGCTAGCTCAGCGCACCAAGGGAAAAGACCTCCTTCACCATGGCACTGAGTCTGACGAGGAAAACAACAGTCTGTTTTGGAAAAACACATACATTTACTTCCAAAGAGATTGCCCCTGGACCAAAAGCCCCCTGGGATCTCCTCACTGTGCAGAGGGCAGGGGAAGCCTACAGTTCTTGGAGTGACCAAAAAAGAAACGACAACAAAAAAGTAACAGCCCAAAGGACAGCAATTGGCGGGAGCAAAATTAATCCGAGAGGAACATCCGCTATGTACAGCAAGTGCAGGGACCCTCCATCTGTTGGGATGAGGCGGTGTGTTCCCACAGGCGCTGGAGGAAGCCTCGGACCTTCCTGTCCCTGCCAGCTGGGCACTCCGCAGAGCTCAGCCGCCATGCTGGAGCACAGACAGTGAAACAAATGAAACAAGAATAACAAAACCCACTCTGTTCCTTAGGGATCTCGGTGTGTCTCTGCTTCTCTCTCTCTGCATGTCTCTCCGGGTGCCTCTGCCTTTTTAGTCTATGGTTCCCGGGTGGATGCTGAGGACCGGTGGCTCTAGGCAAGTGGGAGAGTAGTTGAGGTGAGGCTCTTTGATCCACAGCAAGGGGACCCCATTCTTTCCCTCTGAGTTCTTGCTGGAGTTTCGGCTTTTGAACCGCACCAGGAGGATGGTGATGATCAAGATGCCGAAGATGGGGAAGGGGTAGAAGAACACAAAGTAGAAGAGGGCGTCGTTGGAGCAGATGACAGACTGCAGGGTGGAGCCTGGAAAGAGACACAGGATGGTCACATTTCAGAGCTTCTCTGCAACACGTGGCCTATAAACATCTTCAGAAACACAAAACCCAGATGTTCGTTAATCTGTGTCAACGTAGGAAGTGAGGCTCTGAGAAAAATACCAATATTGGTAAACAGAGCAGCAAAAAAAACCTATTGCAGGGCATGTTTCGGCTTTATTTCCCCCAGGAGTTTCATGAGTGCTAGAGAGTCCCCCCTGGACTTTCTGTGTGGATTTTCTGCTGTCTTATAAAGCCGGGAACCTTGCAAAGCATTGTTTCCCTCAGTGGTGGTACACAGAGGCGGGACCCCAGGGTATCTCCCTTCACAGCTCACAGAACTCTCATGACCTCTCTGGGGCTTCTAAACCATCCGATGGCTTCAAGAGTTGCTAGGAGGACACCCTTGTGCCACAGGTTGTGTCGTTGCGCAGAACTAAGCCAAATTCCACACGTGTTTCCCAAACAGAAAGGCTAAACCCCAGTGGGGGGCAATGTCTGTCCCCGCTGACCCAGACACACTGGGCAGTAAGTGCTGTGGGGCGGGTAGCCCTAGCACAGAGCTAAGCGCAGCGCAGATGTGCAAGCCCAGCCAAGAGCTGGGCTACACGCCACCAAGCTGACTGGAAAAGCACCGGCACCACAGATTAGCCCTGGTGCAGGCAAGACCCCATCCCACTCACTCTTTGGCCATTTTATCTTGGTTGAGCCAAAGATGCAGGGGATGCCAGGGCCATGTCCCCAAGAGGGTTGTTGCCTCTTCTCACCTGCATCCTGCACATGAACAGCGACTGTCCCTGACTCCTCCTCCGCCAGCCGGTACCACACGCCGTTGGGGTCCGCCAGCCATTCCTCCACGCGGCACGAGTAGTTGCCCGTGTCGGCACCGCCAGCTTGCAGCACCGTCAGCCGGAAAAGCACTGCCGAGAGCCTCTGGAATCGCAGGCGGCCCTCCCAGCGACTGGCCTCGGGGCTGAAGACAGCATCAGGGCCCACGCTCAGTACCGCCTCCCTCTCCTCCTCCTCCTCCTCCTCCTCCTTGTCCTCCTCTGTGCGGCTGCCTGCCTCTTTGGCCCGTAGGTTGTACCACGTCACTGCAAAATGGGACTCGGGGCTGGAGCGGGACAGGATGCTGCAGTCCAGTGGGAAGGACTCCTTCTCCTGCACCGTGAGGTTGGCGGTGGCTGTGTCTACCTGCAAGGTGGGATCTGAGATGACAAAAGGGGAGAGGTGAGCACTGAGCAAAATGCTATCATCAAAGCCACCCTGCCCTGGCGCAGACCGACTGTCACAATGCTGGTGCTGGGTACAATCCAAGCAAAACCCAAAGGCTTGATGCAACCTGCCAAGTCCCATGGGTACCTCTGTGGTCAACCCTGCAGGCTCAGCATCCTCACCTCAGCGTGCGCCACCTGGCACAGGGTCAAACAGGAGCTGGCTGTGAGCGCTGTGCTACCACCCTGCCCTCGCACACCCTCGCACCAACTGATGGGCACGCGTGTGAGAGGAGAAAGCTGCTGCAGCTCATCCAGATGTGCTAGAAGAACACATCAGGAAATACCAAGGTTTGGTGCATGTGCTGAGGAGCGACATACTACTACTCCCCAGCTACTGGTGCAAAGAGCAGTGCACTCCACGCTTATTCTTTATTTCTTTGAGAGCGCTCAAAGGACTTGAAAATCAGTATGAGCGAGGAGGAGAGGATTTTTTCCAGCAATTTGGGAAGTTATTTAGGTAAGAGGTTCTTCCATGGAGATGTCCTCAGCACAGACACAGCAAGGGTGCTTCCAAAAGTCTGCCTCTCATTTTTTTTCCTCTAGCCCTTGCAGCAAAGCTAGAGATGTTTTTACCTAGCTGAGATGCAGCGGCCAGAATCTAAGATGAGTTGATTAAAGGCTGACTTCAAGAGCAATTAACATGTGGTTTAGTCATCTTGCCAGGGAACACATACTCCAGGGATCACAATCAGTCCGGATCTAAGCTTTCATTTAAAAATTAAAAAGTCCTTTCCGACACGGGGGCTGAGACGGAAGGGCAAGCTGATAGCTCACCAAAGAGAGAGGTGCTTTCTCCTCCAGGGAAGGTAGCTGGGCAAGCCCTCCCTCGCGCAGACCCCAGGCGTCCCTGCAGGAGGGGGCTGCTGTCCCGCAGCTCTCATCAGCTGTGGGGCTCCTCATTACTGCACCTGCCCTATGCTTTTTAAATGGTCCCATAAGGAAAATCTTCATTAAAGCCAGAGCTCTACAGGCCATAGGCAACACGGGTGTTTTCAGTTCACATCTTCCCCGGCACGACTCCTGAGCAGAAACAGGAATGAGGTAAGTCCCGAGATTTCGGAGACTACTGAGGCAAAAAGGAGGAAGGGGAGGAAATGGCTTGTCAAAACCAACACAGAGCCTCCCCCACCTCAGCAGGCTAAGCAGAAAGAGAACTGCTGAAGGTGCTGAGAGGGTTTTTCTTCCAATTGCTCATGATTACAGTCCTGAAAGATAAGCATGGAGATCCTAACTACAGAGACATGAGTCACAAGCTCCGCTATTTTTAAGGTTAGTCATTTTGTTAGCTCCTGGCTGCCATGAAAGAAAAACAAACAACAACAAAGCACTTTTAGAAAAAAAAAATTGTCTTGAATCAGTGCACCCCCAACTCCCTCTCTTCTTCCCACTTTGCATCCTTCTGCAATTCAAAATAAGCCTCAAGGATTTCCCCCCTCCATCAGGGCTGGCAATTCTCAGCCTGGATGAAGAGCTGCACTTACAACCATGCAGGCATGCAGGGTACAGGGATTGCCTGGGGTTGGTCTCTGCTCAAGCCACCTTGGCCAGCAAAGTTTCCCAAGCAAGGACCTTTCCCAAGCAAGCTCCTCCTCTGCAGCAAAAATCTCCTCTGCCAGGAATGACCACTAAAATCTTTCCAGAATCTTACCCTCTTGCCAGCTCCGCTGCAGAGTGACAAGGCTGACACCTCGCTGGAATGGACAGGCATAAAGTACCACAGCAGTATTTGCAGAGTAGATGCTTTACATGCTGAAAAGTACTCAGCAAATGAGGACCATAACTGTTATTTGACCTACAGCCTTTAAGACAGACATTTAATCTTGAGTCATTTGCCTCAAAAACTAGGGAACCCGTATTTTCCAAGATAAATTGTCCTTGCAGCTTATCTGTAGTTAGAACAGACAAAACTTAGCAGAATACCCCGGGAATCTGCTTTTGAGGGCTTAGGAGTCCATGAGTGCTGGTCAGTCTTTAAGAACCACCTTTTTGAAGCAGAGGAGCAGGCAATCCCACTGCATTGTAAGTAAAGCAAGCGGGGCAGAAGACTAGCTTGACTGAACAGGAACTCCTCATGGAGTTCAAGAGGAAAAAGAAATTGTATGGTCTCTGGAAGCGAGGTCAAGCTTCACAGGAAGATTGGAGCTCTGTTTCATATGTGCAAGGAGAAGATGTGAAAGGCCAAAGCTCAATGAGAGTTGAAACTGGCCAGTGTTTTGTCAGATAATAAGAAGGGCTTTTTAAAGTATGTTAATAGCAGGAGGAGGTCTAAAGAAAACGTTGGACCGATATTTGTTGAAGATGGTCACCTGACTAATAGGCATGAAGAAAAAGCAGAGGCATTCAATGCTTTTTTTGCCTCAGTCTTTAATAATACTGATCAATCCAATAATATTACTTTAATAATAATGGGTGTTAGTATAACACAAGTGTGGAAACAGTGATTTGCCATTTGTGGATACTGAAATTGTAACGGCCCAGCTGTATCAGCCACGGGGCCTGGCGGGATCCATCCCAGAGTACTGAAGGAACACGTGGATGTTATGGCAGGATCCCTCTCAATCATCATCCAAAGGCCTTGGGAGTCTGGGGAGATCCCCACTGACTGGAAGCTAGCCCGTGTTACTCCGATTTACAAAAAGGGCTCGAGGGAAGACCCAGGGAACTACAGACCTGTTAGTCTAACCTCAGTTCCTGGAAGAATTAAGAAGATTATATACTGGGTACTACTGAAAGGCATTTAAAGAAAAATGCAATCATCAGGCATAGTCAACACGGGTTCACAAAGGGAAAGTCCAGTTTAACTAATTTAATATCCTTCTACGATAAGGTCGCCCACCCAGTGGATGAAGGGAAGGTGGTGGATGTAGTTTTTCTGGATTTTAGTAAGGCTTCTGGTACTGTCTCTCACAACATCCTCCTGGACAAACTGTCAAACTGTGGGCTAAGTGGGATCACGGTGCGCTGGTGAAGAACTGGCTGAAAGGCAGAGCTCAAAGGGTTGTAGTGAAAAGGGCTACATCTGGCTGGTGACCTGTCACCTGTGGTGTTCCTCGGGGCTCAATTCTAGGGCCAGTTCTGTTCAATATATTTATCAACAATCTGGATGCAGGAGTTGAATGCACCATTAGCCAAGTTTGCTGATGATACCAAACTGGGAGATACTGTTGACTCTCTTGAGGGACAAGATGCCTTGCGGAGGGATCTAGATAGATTGGAGCATTGGGCAATGATTAACTGGATGAAATTTAACAAGTGCAAATGCTGGATTCTGCACCTAGGACACAGTAAGCCAGGCACAAGTATAAATTGGGAGGGGAATGGCTGGAGAACAGCCCTGCAGAAAGGGATCTGGGGGTGCTGGCTGACAACAGCCCCAATACGAGTCAGCAGTGTGCCCTGGTAGCCAAGAGGGCAAACTGCATCCTGGGTTGCACCAAACACAGCATAACCAGGCAGCCAAAAGAGGTGATTATCCCGCTGTATTCAGTGTTGGTGCGGCCTCACCTTAAGTACTGTGTGCAGTTCTGGGGCCCACAATTTAAGATGTTAAGCTCCTTGAATGCATCCAGCGGAGGGCAACAAAGCTGGTGAAAGGACTGGAATGAATGTCCTATGAGGAGTAGCTAAGGGCTTTGGGTTTGTCTAGTCTGGAGAAAAAGAGGGTGAGGGGCGACCTCGTTGCTCTCTACAGCTTCCTGAGGAGGGGACGTGGAGACAGAGGTGCTGAGCTCTTCTCCCTGGTACACAGTGATAGGATGCGTGGGAATGGTTCAAAGCTGTGCCAGGGGAGCTTCAGATGAGACATTAGGAAGCATTTCTTTACCAAGAAGGTGGTCAAACACTGGAACAGGCTTCCTAGAGACGTGGTCAATGCCCCAAGTCTGTCAATGTTTAAGAGGCATTTGAATAATGCCCTTAATAACACGCTTTAGCTTTTGGTCAGCCCTGAAGTTGTCAGGCAGTTGGACTAGATGATCATTGCAGGTCCCTTCAACCAAAACATTCTATTCTATTCTATTCTATTCTATTCTATTCTATTCTATTCTATTTGCAAACCTTTGAAACTGGAGTTTCCTCCTTGGTTTGAACTTCTGTAGCACTTTTTACCCCACTAGGCCCTGGAAAAAACAAGAAGCACCTGCAGCAATCCCTGATGCCTGCCTCCCTGTGTCTGGGCACGGCTGAAACAGTGGTGTTAGGCAGCAGGATCTGCCTCAAACACTATAACGAGCAAAAGGGTGGCCAGGAAGTCCATAAGTACCCCCTTGTCCATATAGAGGCAGGCTCTTCATAGCCAACTCCCGCCCCATAAAGAAACCCGAGCCCTTGTCCCAATCAACAGATGAACCCTTGGAGCTGCACACCGCCCATCTGCTTCTTCACCCACAGAATGGGGAGCATCGGCGTGGGAAACTGCCTGGACACCAGTAAGGGTCTCGACCTCCTCTGCTGTCCCCTTTTCATGCAAGGATCCTGCCCCTGGGACACACGCCGGGGAAGTACAGATAGCTTCTCCCATCTCAGCCTCAATCAATATGTGAATAAAATCAGAAGCCTATCTTATTGAATCTGCCAAAAGTCCTGTAAAAAACTAGATTTTCAGACGCAGTGGTGACAAAATCCCAAGCCCATCTAGCAGGGCTTGCTCCACGCTCCTTCCGGAAAAGCAAGGGTTGCACCCAAGAACACATGCAAGAAAGCATCAGCACGGTCTGTAGCACAGCGGCCCTGCCCTCTGCCCGGACCAGCTGTCGATGACAGACAGATGGTGACTCATGCCTTCAGTCCAAGAGGGCAAAGCGCTGCTGAAAGTTGTTGGCACAAGATCCTCCTCACCTGGCTGCTTGACTGTGAGGGTGATGAGTCCAGAGAGGTCCTCTGCCCGCTTGTACCACCGGTCGCTGGGGTCAAGGAGCCACTCCTCCACGCGGCAGTCATAGGCCCCACTGTCCCGCACAGTGGCATTTTGGATGGAGAGGAGGTAGAGACCTGGGGATGGGCTCTCCAGGTGCAGCCGGCTCCGCAGGTCGCCCAGCCCTGCCAGGTCCCCGTAGCGCAGGGTGCTCTGCCGGCTCAGCCGGGCCACCGCCTCCTTCTCCGGGTGGCCCGGCCGCCAGACATACCACTCCACCGACAGCTGGGACGAGGGGCTAGTCCGGCTGCTGACCAGGCACTCCAGGGTCACCCACTGGTTCTCCAGCACCGTGATGTTCTTGTGGGTCTGGTTCACCTTCAGGCGGTTATCTACAGGAAAAGGCCATTAGAAATACAAGGTGACCGAGAGCTGCAAGGGTCCTTTGTCTCCCCACATGCCCTTCCAGCATGGCCACAATCCTGGGGTGTGGTGAAAGAAATGAGCAAGGGGAGAAAAAGAAAGATGGGTGAGGGGGGGAAGAGGAGGGAAAAGCAAATAGGACTTGTGTTTTTTAGGGTCTTCTGAAAATCTCAGGCTAGCCACCAACAACGCCCCGTTCAGCACAGAGAACTGGAAACCCACAATCTCCCAGTAGGAGCTGGGGGTCCTAAGTGCACAGACACCTTATGAAGGGAGGTCACACCTCAGTCTTTACTCGTACTCCTCCTGGGGCAGGGCAGTAGCCCAGTCACACCCTGACCAGTAAGCCCTCCTGCAGTGGGAAAAGGGAAAAAATCAAGGCAGAGAATGGCTGGATGGCTGATTACAGGGAACCACCATTGCAAAACGAGAAGTGGCATGAGGGCAAAGTCACATACACTGTTTTGTTTCCTTGGGAATGTCCCTGGTTTTGCTCCACAATTTCATTGATACACGGGGAGGGTGTGACTGCAATCAGCTCTTTTATGTGAAATGACGTGTTGTACACTCCTAACTCCTTCATAACTTCTTTCCAGGGGCACAGTCTGGACTTCCCTGGTACTGCCGCTGCAGCAAGTGACGGGCACTGTACTTCCCAGAGAGCGGAAGGAGAGGGCAGATCACAGCTCCCCGCTCCCTGACCACCCCACAGCCATCTTGGGACTTGCAGACAGAAACGAGGAGCTGGGACTGGCAGCAAATGGCACACCGTGGCCTGCTATGGTCCCTGTGTGACCAGGCAAAGCTGTGCTGGGTACACTAGCTGGGGACCACAGCCAGTATCCCTCTCACACCCCCGTCCAGAGCCTGTGTCTAGCCAGACGAATCCAGACAGAGAAAATGCATTAAGCATACTAGTCCAGCCCTGCTATCCTGAGTGCGTCCCTCCTGCCGGAGGGATTTTATTCTCCAGAAACAGGCACCCGGAACAAGCAGGAACAAGGCAGGCTTCCTTGTGAAGTACTGATGCTCTGCTTCAGAAGGACACATGGGGTCCAGGCTGCTCTCAAAGACAGTGCTTGCCTACCTGCCTCCCCCCTTTGCATGAAAATGTGGGCTCTGTCCCCAGATCATGGGGGCCATCTTTAGTTCCTCCAACATCCCATCTTTACAGTGATGTCCGCTGCCACGGAAACCATCAGCAGAGCAGATTTCTCCTTTCCTGGCAGCCAGCTCCCCACCTCATTAAACTTGTTACTTGCATCGCATGTGCACAGCGCAGAGGGAAAAGAGACAAGGCTCCCTGCGCCTGCCAGGATGCAGGCACAGAGTAAAATTAAACTGTGTGCAAAACATGAAAATGCTTTCCCAGGCAGGCACTACCAGTTCTCTCTCGGTAGGTCGCTAGTCGACACTCTTGCTACATGATGCTCTTGAGGATAAAGACACCTGGCTGGATACAGTGGCCCTCTAGATCGTGGTGGATGGAAAACCTTCATGTGGGGACACTGAAACGCACACCAACCCAGCCTAAATGAAGGAGGGAAAATGTCTCTCTTTGTGCAGGGACGTGCAGGCACGAGGATGAAAGGAGGGGGTGACAAGGCTGTAGCAGAAAGAAGAGCAGAGGATCTGTGTTGCCCTAGAAAAGCTCAGTGAGCTCACGAGCCATGCACAAGAGCCAATGCCAAGAGGACCCCACCAGCGTGGCACATGGTACCTGGCTGCTTCACGGTGACCTCTGTTCGCCCTGACACCTCCTCCGCCAGCTTGTACCAAGCATGGTTGGGGCTGAGCAGCCACTCCTCCACGTGGCAGTAGTAGCTGCCGCTGTCTCGGACCTCTGCCCGCTGCACCGTCAGGCTGAAGAGCCCCCCCGACGCCGAGCGCTCAAACTGCAGTCGGCCCCGCAGCCCTTCCTCCTCCGCATAGGTGCCATACTCGAAGGCCGAGCTGTGGGTGGTCTTCAGGATGAGCTTGCCGTCGGCATCAGAGGGCTTGTGGACATACCACAGCACGGCGAAATGCGAGTCAGGGCTGGTCTGGGATTTCACCGAGCAGTTGAGGGGGATGGGCCGGTTCTCCACCAGAGTGATGCTCCGCTTCGACTTGCTCACCTGCAGCTTGGTCACTGAGGGGGAGGAACGGAGAAGAAAGAGGAGAGTTGGGTCATTAACACAGAAAAGAAACTCACCCGGTTTGGGGAGGACCAGAGAGTCATAGAATCATAGACTGGTTTAGGTTGGAAGGGACCTTAAAGATCATCTAGTTCCAACCCCCCTGCCATGGGCAGGGTCACCTTCCACTAGCCCTGGTTGCTCAAAGCCCCATCCAACCTGGCCTTGAACACCTCCAGGGATGGGGCCTCAACAGCTTCCCTGGGCAACCTGTTCCAGTGCCTCACCCCCCTCATAGTGAAAGACTGCTTCCCAATATCTATTCTAAATCTCCCCTCTTCCAGTTTGAAGCCATTACCCCTTATCCTATCACTATATGCTCTTGTAAAAAGTCCCTCTCCAGCTTCTCAACCCCTCACCAGCAGCAGGCTGGCTGCTCTTGCCTGGGTCCCACTTGCACTGGACCTTTAAGACAAAAGCATTTAGATGTTATCCTAACAAATCTTATCTCTTCTTTCATCCCCCCCCCCGCTTATTCCTGGATCCTCCCACCATGTCCCTCAGCAAGAGGCTGCTTTTTCACAGTTTGACCTTTGAAAGCTTCCCTTTCTTAATTCAGTGTGGTCTGAGGCACCAAACCTAGCATGAAGACTACAGCCAAACTCAGCGGGCTTTTTCATGGTGAAATCATACCACTTGCACCTCAGGGCAATGAGCTGTTGACCACGTCCAGAGAAAACCATTTCTAGGAAGAGTGAATTAAACAAGACTTTACCGCTGTCACATGCCAGCCATCTCACTGACACGTAACCCACAGACACATAATAGATAAGGGAGCAAACAGGGGCAGAACCAGAAAAGAAAAAAGAGCACCAGACTGGAGAGGATCAGAAGGAGCAAGCTCTGCTCTAGCAGCCAGGAGCTCTGGCTCCAGGTCCATCATGGACCGCACAGCCCGGACAAGCCACAGGCATGTCACCTCCCTCGGCTCCCCAAGCATGACTGCAGCCCGCATGTGGGTAGCTAAGTGGTCACACAACACTGAAGATGACACAGCAGTGTCATTAGCTCTCGTCCCTGCAGGGAGAGACACACACTGGTTTCCGATCCCCCTCTCCCTGCAGGAGCAGGAGATAAAGCCTCCCTTGTGTGTGCTCCGGCTGTGCCTGCTGCCCAAGTCTCGACCCAGGGCAGGAGAACATGAAGCGCCCTCCTGTGACACTTGTGCTTGGTGTCCTCTGGAGCCCTGCTGGCTACAGACCCGAGGGGAGGAGCAGCCCCTGGCCGGACACACCATTTCCCCAACAGCTCTGCCACCACCTCCCCTCCTTCACCTCCCCTCGAATGGCAGCTTCCTTCTGAGAGGGGGCATGCCAGCTTGCTGCCAGGTGAAGGGATTCTGCTGACAACCGGTAAATCTCCTGACGAAACCGCGTGAGCACCCTGGGCATGGGTGGCACGACAGAAGTGTGGCACCACAGGCATGAACAACCAAAGGTTGCCAGGGCAGCTGTGCCCATCCGCACCCTGGAAACCCGTCCCACGCATCCTCCGTTTGCAGGGAAGCAATGTTGTCTCCTCTCTCTCACCAAGACATGGGCTCCTCACTCTGCATCACGCTTTGCTTCCAGCTCCCCTTGGGCCTCAGGGTCTTGGATGCCTGTCGGCACAGGCGATGAGCGACGGCACCAAGGGAGAGGACGGGCACAGGCAAACAACATCAAATGGGAGGGAGGAACTCCCACCACAGCAACGCTTTCTGCTCTAACAGCATCTAAGATAGGCATCCTGGTATCGCATTAGACGTTCCCCTGGAGCCTGGATTGCCCGTGGCTTTAATCAGTATGCTAATAAAGACTCGATGGCTGTGTCACGGGTATGGCACACAGACAGCAGAGGGAAGGAAGGAGGGAAATGGTCCCTTGTTTTTCCTCCCTGGGGACTTCAACCTAATGGGAGAGACTTAGCATCACCCTTTTGTATTTCTGCCATACCCCAGATGCAGTCCTTCCCCTTCCTTTTGCTTCAGGATGGCAGCCTTAGCCACCGCACCCACACCCGTCCCACCTTTTTGTCTCACCGTTGTTTAAGAAAGGTTATTTCAAGCATTAATCAATCTTCCGAGTCCCTGGGAGACGAACCAATAACGGGGAAGGTGATTCTGAGCAGCTTCCTTTCTCCCCCAGCCCGCTTTCCAAACAGTTTATTTTTAATTGGTGCTGGATTATTTTCTGCAACCGTTACTAAGGAAACCTCTGTTACTATAGCAACCGTGTATGTTAAGTCAGTAGCCCTATATCTATTAAAATGCGGTATATACACATGCTGTGTGTGGTGGGGTTGCTCAATATCAACACACACATGGAGACAAAGCCAGGGTACGCACAGACCAGAGCTGCTGCGACGCAAGCATTCCTCCCACTGCTCTTCCCACATCACGGCACCTCCATGAAAATGAGGGGGACCGGCACTGAGTAATTTTAAAGCCGGTGTTCGGGGTAACAGACCTGCACCTCGTATGTGACAGATGTATTTCACGGAAGCAGTGAGGCTGTGTTCCCGGGCCACGATCACGGCAATTCTCACTTTGTACAACCAGCGCGGACCCCTGAGGTCATCCAAAGGCTCTTGGATGGCCTCCATGGAGCTCTCCCTGCTTCCCTTTGACACTTGGGAAGATGTCTTCTTTTGTGGGGGTGTGAGTGATGGGGAAGTAAACTTACTAACGCCGGCAAAAATGAGATCTTAAATTCCACGCAGGCAGTCCCGCCCTCCGAGCCCTCCTTGGCAGCCGTTCCGGGCAGCGTTCAGGAATTTGCCCACGCATCCACAGAGTCCCCCAAATCTTGATGAGACGATTGCTTCTACTGCTGCTACCCGTCAGAGCGGCAGACCCTGGCAGGGAACTACAGGGCTTCCCTTTGCTAGACTGTGCACTTGCACAGGTTCATAACACCGTGTGTGAATTTTCGTCTAGATTAGAGGTATCAGTGATACGTAATGACACCCCTGCCAATGCACCTCTCATCTAACATGACTTATTTTCCTAACAGAGGCACACCACGGAAGACGCAAGTGCAGGTTTCGTTTCCCTCCCACAGAATCAGAGAGGACATTCTCAGTCTTTTCCAATCTGTGAACACCAAATGCTTCCCCGTCCAGGCACCGGCTCCTGCACAGTAAATGCGCACCTACCTCTTCCTCATTACCTTTTGCAGATCCTATAGAAATAATTCACGGCTTTTACAGACCACAGGCTGAAAACTGCTGCGTTGCAAACACTGTGGCGTGCAGGCTACCTTGGGGCAGTTTCACCTTCGGACTGCAGACTGCTTTGCTTGCTTGTGCAGGGCAGAGATCCTCCGCCTGCACTCTGGTTAAGACACGGGAAGCTTCGTGGGGCGGCTCGCACTCCTGCTTTCCCACAGGGATGACCATCAGCCACCACTCACAGATACGCAAACTGATCCAAAAGGCTCGTTTTGCCTTTGGGAAAAACAACTTAAAAGGGTGAAAAAAACCCAAAACGCTGGAAGTTAGTGCTCCAGCATCATGGTAATGGTACAATAGAACGCCGAGGAGTCCATCACTTTCCATGCTGGTGGGTAAGTCTACTCCAGCGCAAAGCGGGTGTCTCTATGCCCCATGCAGTTCGCCAGGTCATGTTTAAAGATGCCTGCCACGACATGGAAATGACTGTAGCCGCTGGTGCATGAGTGAGATTGCAAGAAGACTGACATCCCCAGTGCTGAGCCAGCCAAACCTCACCCTCCCAACAA
>NW_009649568.1:2084316-2087777 GCF_000708025.1 Charadrius vociferus
GCCTTCAAACCCTGAGTTGATCCGCTCTGCCCCAGGGGCTGGGGTTTCGGTGTGCCAGGGCAGGGCCGCTCCGGCACTCCACCGAGCAGCAGAGGCGGTGGGCGCAGCGATGTGAGCAGGCACGGTTACATGGCATTTTCTGCTGCGCTGTCAAGAGGCTGATGTTCTCTTAACAGCCTCCCGAACATCTGCTTAGTGAGGGGAACAGGTGCATGTGTCTAGGTGAAGTTATCGTGCATATCATCTGCAAACCATAATCCTGTTGCCACAATGTCTCCTGGCTCCCTGGAGGGTGCCAGTAAAGAGGATATCATACCTTGATGTACTGTAATTGGTCCTACGTAGGCTATTAAGGCTTTCAATTTACACTGGCAACAAGTCATGGTTACAACCCTCTTTTTTTTTTTTTTAAGCCAGCCTGGTCTCCCAGCCCCTGTGGAGCCAGGCAGCCCCTGTGGAGAATGTGTGCAGGCGCTGAACCCTGCAGTGGTGCTTGGGCAGGAGCCCTGCAGGCTGTGCCGGGACAGAAGACGTCAGGTCTCTGATGGCAAGCAGAGACGCTCTCCTGCAATGCTGAAGGCATCCTGCTGCATCTGCTGGAGGAGCCGCAGGAGGCTCAAAAGGTGATGACTTGCGCTGGAGCCTGGTCAGGGCACGGGGGATGTTACATGCCTCTTAGGACGGAGAGGCTGGCAAAGACGCTAGATGCCCACAGCAAGCCCATACACTACTAGGCACCTCACTTTACAGACCGTCCTCCAGCATCACAGTCCCTTTGCGCTAATTCCCAGGCCAAGGAAAACATCCCCACTCATTTGCAGGGACAAGCATTGTCTCAGGATACCTGTGGCACCCTCTGGTCCTCAAAGGTTGCACCTCTGGGCTGGGGGGCCAGCTCAGACTCACCTTAGAGCCAAAGCAGGCTATGACATGGCTACGTGCTCTACAAGCTGATATATATGGTAGGGGTTGTCTACACACCATCAAGCAGGCAATCAGTCTCCTCAAGCTGGGCATGTGGTAAGCATGGTTATACAAATATTTGGGGGAAGGGAAAGCACTCATCAGAGTAGGAGGACAGAGGCAGTGACGTGATTCACAGCTTTTCTGCTGACTCGCTGCCTTGGTGAAGCCACTTGGCTCCCTCCCCTCTGTTTCCTAATCATCAAGCAGAGGTTACAACACTTACCTTCACCATAGCACTTTGCAATCTGTACCTAAAAATGCTGTGATAAAAAGACGCTATGTCTCAAACTCCTTACCTCATCTTCCCTTGTAGGCAGCAAGAAAATACAACAGCAGGAGTTTACCTCCCACCTGGGAGCCACTCTTACCAAGTGCTGGGAATGGCAATGTTTTACTGCAGCTGAAGATACCCTCCCCCCAAAAAAGCCCCATACAAAACCCCAGCGTGCTGCCCTGCAGTGAAGGAGGAGGGGGCTGCCAGCCAGGGAAGGAGCCAGCTCCGCACAAGCCAGTGGCCATGCTGCAGAAGGGGTGGGCAGGAGGACGGCCACCACCAGCCCACAGAGTCCCCTGGGAAGCCCTGTCATCGTAGCAGGGAGGTGGTGTCCCACTTTGGAGGCTGCTGCCCTCTGGGGAGAGCTCCTCCAGAAGATGCTCTCGCCTGGAGAGAACTGATGAAGTGTTGCAAAAAGTTTTCCTGGGGCATGTCCTACTTTTAAAAGCCTCCATTGGGATTTCCCTGTGCTGAGGTGGGGGTGGGCAGGGAGCAGAAACGAGGCCAACCCAACCCAAATCCAGCCCCAGTTTAACACCAGACACGGGCTATAGCAGGCTGATCAGGACAGACTCATTTCCAGGAGCGTGGCCCCAAGGCAACTCTTCCTGCGAGGAACCCATCTCTCCCTGGCGCCCTCAGCGTACAACCCTGAAGGGCACTGGCTGAGCTTTTGGCACAAACTCAGCCGACTCAGCCTGTGGTCACAACCCAGAGGTGCCTCATCATTTGCCTCACCAGGGCCCGAAAAGCACTCAGTGCCCAAATTCTTGCCTGGGGATGTTTGCTTTGGATTCAAGGGACTTGTGTGCAGGTCACTGCCCTGCCACAGGCTTAGACATGCACTAATGCTCAGCCCCCTGCCAGCCCTTCTCCCTTCCACAAGGCAGGGCTGAAGAGCCTCCTCCACCTCCACGCACGTTGCAAGGACACCCGTATTAATGACCGCGGGGAACTGGGGCAATGGGAGTCAAGCAAGTACACGCCAGCCTCCTGACTCAGCGTGGCGAGGGGTGGGTCACTCAGGTTTACTAAGTTAGCTGAAAGCAAACCAATGTTCAAAAGGGAAAGATGTGCGAGCCCTTTCAGAGATGAGGCATCAGTGGAAAGGCATATGCAGAAGGGAAGACGAGATGCTCCTCGGAGGACCTTGCTCATTAGGCTTAACCGTGGCATAGAAATCACAGGAAAGTAAAGACAAAGACTTCCAGCGCTGGGGCAGCCTCCCCAGAGATGGCAGGAACATGGCAGCACAGCTCCCGACTCCTGTTATTCTCTTTTAACAAAACACAATTCCTCCTGAAACTGGATTAGAGAGGCTGCAAATTGCATTAGCCAACATGGGAGGCTGCTGGTGCAACAGGAGCAGGAGAAAGGGAAATAGCATTAGACTTTGCCTGCCATTATTACTGCCATTATTAACTTGTCACTTTACTGTAGTGTTCCTATAACAATGAATTATTGCCTGCAAACAGGCTGACATGATTGAATTACTGGGAGAGCAGCTCCATGGGAAGGAGAGACAACCTTAACCCTTTCCCGAGGAAGGCTCAGCTGCTGCCCCCTCCCAAGCGGGCAGACAAAAGAGCTGAGGCGTTGACTTTGAACACCAACCTGCCACCTTGACCTTCAGCAGTGCTGGTTTCAGAGCAATGCCAAAAGTTTCTATGATCCCCAAACCGCTCAGGTCCAGGTTGCAGGTGGACCGTTCTGGGCTGTACATGCAAACAAAAGCAGAATATATGTCTGTCTGCAGCAGCAATAAAGAGCCACAGCTGGAGCTCTCCTATCGTTGCGGGTCTTCCTGCAGCCTCTCTAGTCTACTAACCTCATAAAGCCAAATCCTTGCTTTTGCATGCTGCTTCTTCTTATACAGAGAAGATTGGTCCCTGGACCAGCCACCAAACTGACTGACTGCCAGTCTAGATGGATGTGGGTCACCTTTTTTCCCCCTCCCCCCTTGCAGGGTCAGTACCGTCTGCTTGCAATCAGACAGGCTGTTAATCTGTCTGCCCTCCCCTGGAAAGATGATGTGATGGCCCGTCCACGGAGGGCTGTGCCAGGGCAGAACCCCTGCACGGAGTGGGAAGGAGCATCCATGCCTTTGCTCACCCAGGCCATGCCCCTTGGCATCACCCTGGGTGCCACTCAAGTGCTACCCCCACGCCCTGGGGTTCCAGAGGCTTGAGCCTACCTGCCTTTGGTCTCTTCCTCCCTACAC
>NW_009649568.1:2087825-2105593 GCF_000708025.1 Charadrius vociferus
CCTACACGTACTGCTCATGTTTTACTAAAAATCAGCTACATGACACTTCTCTCCCAGGTTTACAGTTCCTTATATGAATGCTGCAAATAATGCCTCCTGCAGCACAGACTGGTGGGTGCTCCCAGCCCTAGAAGCAAGCCTAGGAGCTGGCTGTGACCCACCTTCTCTGAGGGACAGAAAAAAGCCGGGAATAAACCACCAAGTGATCTACATTTCAATACATTCAGCAAGTTGCTTCGAAGTCCATAGCCCAGCAGGCACAGACGTTCCCCTGCCTCCCAACCTGCTGCTGCAGCAAGAGGAGATGGGCACTTAAGTAGCTGTGCACATCCACGCTGATAAAGAGCTGTGCACATCCATGCTGACCGTTGCCCATCCCAAAAGCTCCAGCCCAAAGATTAGCCCCAAGCACAGGTACATACCCTGAGGTACCCTGTACTACTGCAACTTGGGGAAATGCAGCTTGACACGCTCAAAATGCTGCTGATGGGTGCTGTGGCAACCTGGAACGGGAATGTCCCCTCGTACCCTGTGGTGGACCTGCCTGCATCAGATGCTCCACTGTACCCACACCAGCTTCAGCCCCACAGAAGGTGAGCACCACATCAGCCAAACCTACTGACAAGCCGCCCAATGCCCCCCTTTTAGTACCCCGAAAAGCAGCACAGTCAGACTGCTGACCTACCAAACACATAGGCTGCGGGTCAGGTCCATCGCTGCATGCCACACGCTGTGGCGCAAGGACCGCCCGCGGTGCCAAGGACATCTGCTCAGCTAGGGGACAGCCTGGGATTACCAGCCGTGTCACACTGGAGCCGGCAGAGCAGCTAACAAAGTAGCAGGTAACCAAGTGGGGCCTCGGGGAAGCATGTATGTGACCCAGAAAGCCTCTTGCAAGCCCAGAGGCTCTACGTCTGTGAGCATATACAGAGAAGGTCGTGTGCGTAGCGGCAGGTATGGAGAAAGCTGGGAAGCCCACAGCCCCCATGGTCTGGCCGTGGCTAACCCAGAGACCACTGCCTGGAACTGGGAAAAGCAAGAGCTTCCCTGAGAAGCAGAAGCAGTCTCTCTGAAGGAAAGCAAGGACTCTAGGCCAATTTAAGAAATACACAATATACCCCAAAGCAAAACGCCCCCCAAACCTAAACCCAGAAACCTTCCTGCCAAACTCTGAAATGAATGTAAAAGTTCTGCAGGAGAGAGAGGAGGGGAGGGAGGAATAAAAGATTCCCAGCATGAGTTGTGCCTGCTGTCAGAAAACAATATACGGCTCACTGATCACTTGTAAATTAAAATATGGAGATAGGATCACTGGAAGATAAATTCAGCACCAAACTACAGCCACAGAGGATAAAGAAAGAAAAAAATAACATACTGAGATATTTAATCAACCCCTCATCAGAAAGACTTCAAACAAAGGAGCGCTCTGTCAATTAGGAAAAAAGTAATCAAATGTACCCGAAGAGCAAGTTGTAACACATGCGGCAGCACCGCACACAAACTCCCATGCCATTCTGGAGGCTGGCCATTAACAGCCGAATTTCCTAACACGGTGTCAGAAAAATACCTGAGAACTTTGTGTAGACACACGCTAAGAGTACAACTGCACCCTGTAGCGCATGGCTGACTTTTGCATGCACTGTATTTAACTTGAGCATTTTCAGTGACCACTGCTGAAAAGCTGGCTGCTACGCAGAGAGAGGTGAGATGCTGAGGGTGGTATGAAATGCCATTTTCTCACCATCCGGAGATCAAGCTCGCCAGACAGACCTCAGGCAGGACCACGAGATCTTTTAGACACAGCCCGCACCATCCCTGCCAGCCTGAGATTGTCAGTGCTGCCCTCCGTGCAAAGATAAAGCCCCCTGAGAAGGACTCAACCAAATCCATCCAAGAGATTGCTCGCTCCACTCACCTGTAACTGTTCCTTTCCGCTGGGTTAATTTTCTGCAGGTTTAGTAAACTGAGCTGGCACACAGTGGGATCGATGCTGGCACAAGGAATGGGAAAGGACCACAGAGCCAGCAGCATGCATCAATGATAAGGATCACCTCCTGCTGCGCAACCAAGTGCTAGATCAGCTCCACCTGCACCCTAAATGTTCATGATGCTGCTGCCTCCATAAATTAACTGCCGAATCTGTCTACTGTGTGGAAGAACAACGAAGCAAAATGAGCCATCTGTCATTTTGCAAGAAATTGTCTTCTTGAACTTCATAAGGATAGAGGAAGTATTACAGCAGAATGGGCTACAGATCCATCATTAATTATCTGGACTCCCTTCTTCTCTGTTACATGGGACAGGGAAAACTGTAGGAATTTTGTTTAACAGCATCCCAAATTCCTATTTAAACAAGTAAGATGTCCCTGGGAGACAACTTTTATGTATGCACGTTAAGGTAAAAGATCCTGAGCCGTAGGCTCAGCATGTCCAGAGCCTGCCATTTCGCAGTAAGGAAGCAGATCGCAGGTTCAGTGAAGCCAGGAATTTAGTTTTTGACTAATGTCAGGACAGGTACAAACCCCAAAATAATCAACCCCTTAAGAACCAAAGTTCTGGAAAAGCATTCAGATAAAAATTGCCCTTGTTTATTCTACTGACATGGAGATACTAATTTCAAAAGGTAAAATCGCCATGGGAAGAAATGGGTGACTTCATTTTACTCAAGTTGCTTCCTTTATGTGGGCATTGCTGTACCACCCAGCTATGCAGGTCGCTGTCACGTTGAAGAGCAAAGCCACTGTGTCTAGCCAGCTGTGCCCCACCAGCAGAAGACACCCCCAGACCATCAGTTGAACAAACGCTCATGAAGGCCAGAGGCTGAGGACTGACAGTATTTGGGGCTGGGCTACCTTTCTGCCCGGCTGTTCAGCACCGTTCTTCTCAAAACAGGACAGAGCCTGCCTGTGCAAAGGACTTACGGGGAATATGTAGTTTCTCATCTGACGAGAAGTATCTCACATGATACAGAAGCTAGAAAAACAGTAGAGGTCCCATGCACGCGTATGGACAGTCAAAGCTGCTGTTTGGGAGTGCTGGGAGGGACACCTGGGCTGGGTACCGCTCTCACTGGAGGGCCAAAACTGCAGCAAGAGAAGAATTGTGCTGCTGCAGCACTGAGCCTGCTGGCCCCGACGCACTCACCTTGTGGAGGCCAGCGGGGCGGCTGAGGGGCTGTGGCTCCATCCATGGACCGGGGAAGGAGAACAGTGGTCAACACACCTGGCTGGAAACCTGCTCATCACCAGTGCTCCCTCTCCCCCAAGGGCTGCCCCTACTGACTCTGCTTTTGAAGACTTCAAGGACATGAGGGATGCACAAAGCTTTAGAGACGCTTAAGGTCTAACCACTGTTCACTGCAGAGTATTTTAGTCCAAGGAGAGCAAACAGGGAATCAATGAGAAGCTAAAGTGTGTGGAGAGAAGACATTCAAGACAACATCAAAGCAGTTGCATGTGCACAGACTGCAAACAGGCTGACACCGTGGTTCCGTATATGCATGCTGCAAACGCGAGTGCAAAACCGCTCAGGAGATATCAAAGAGAGAAGCAGAGAGTGCTTTGAAATCAAAGTGAAAAAATTGCTCCTAAAAAAGTAACTGTGAGGACAGTTAATTTGAACAGAGCAGCATATTCTGAATACAGCCCAGGTCTCCTGCCATTGTTGGTCTTGTTAGGGGGCTGAAAAGCAAGACCGCCCACAGTGAGATCGATGGGCACACACACACAGCATGCTGAGCTGGGTCAGGGTCCCACTAGGTGCCAGGATGCAATCCCGCTCTCTTCACCCTCAGGAAACGCAACTGAGCTGCTTCACACATTTAAAATCCAACTTCTCGGGTTATGCCCTCGGGTGCATTTTCCAGGCTAAACCCCCAAGGGAAACCCTGAACATAAATGACTGCAATCAGCTCGACATGCTTGGCTCCGACAGAAACATTTCACGGGAAAACCTGCAGGGGAGCCAAGAATCACTGCTCCCAGATGGGAAACCAAAGGCAGGGGGAGGTGAAAAGCAGCTCTGGCCCTGCAAGGCCAGTGTCAGCATCCCCAGCCTGGGGTCGGGAATGCTGCAGCGCATCCAGCACGAGATCCACCCCCACCCTGTGCTGTTCAATCTGATGGGCTCGTTTCGACGTGGCAGTCTTTTTGTGGGATCAAGATGGTATTTGCTGTGGGTGCTTTGGCTCTGCTCACACCAATGTAACCTCATGCCAACACGTGACCTGCATCGGGCCAGATTCGCCTGGCTGGGTGATGTGGAAGAGGACGTCTCCCATACTCGTAAGTGCAAAACCACAGCCAACTTGACGAGGCCAGCCAGGAAGTGCCCCACTTGGAGTGGGGCAGGGAGAGCATCCTCACGTGGATGTGTGCCCACAGGGGAAGCCCCATCTCAAATTCGTATTTAGTGCCCCAACACTAGAGGGTATGTTATGCACTACAGCGGCAGTGAGAAGAGGAGGCTCTCAGGTGTGTGTGGCAGTGATGGTACATGGAGAAGACAGGGGACAGGGATGTTGGGAGCAGGGTGTGATGGCTCAGTGGGGAGAAAAAGCACCCTGGGGTGCCAGTCTGGGATAAACAACTGTGCCAAGGAGGCAGCAGCAAGTCTAAGTGGGGAAGCTGTCCCAGAGGACCTCACAAGTGTGGGACAAACCTCCCCAGGGCAAATGTGCAGGAGTAGAACACTACCAGGGGTATGAGGTGGAAGAAGCAAACCCATCTGTGCTACCCGGAAAAGAAAAAAGGCTCTAGCTGGGTGCTAATGCAGGTCTATGCAAGGGGACAGCCCTGGGTGACACAACACTGAACCCCTTCATTTTGTCTGTTCAGAGTGCTGGAAGCAGATAGGAAAGAGGAGCAACTCTGAGACAGAACAGCGGGTCTTACCTTCTTGGCGGTGAAAGGAAAGGAGCAAGTCCCCAAGCACCCAGGAGAGAGGAGAATGCTCTGTACCACAGTCACAGCTGCTGATGAACAGTCATCTCTCCTGAGCACTTCTTGAACTCCTTCATCACTCAAGCAAGAGTACAACTATTTGCCAGATGGAGCCAGGTGGCTGTAAAGCAGGGAAGCAGTGCTATTCTACAGAGCAAAACCACTCTGCAATCAAGCAAGCAGCAAACTTAAGTTTCCAGACTTCACTTCTGTAAGGAAGTTTCCACCTCATTAGCCTTCCTTGTTTAACTTTATTGCTAGATGCTGCCAGCAGCAAAAAGTGACAGGTTTTTAAGCTGGCACTTTCTGGCACTTGAAAACACTTGTTTGAGCCTCCATTCAAGAGTCTGGTCGGTACCGCACCGGCCATCCATCATAGAAAAGGCATCTTTCGTATCCATACATGAGAGGATTCCTTGCAAGCAGACATTACTAAGAAATGAGACAGCAGAAAGGCATTAACAGTAATATCTGATTTTCATTTGTTAGGGAAAGCCTCTCCTTATACTCCACAAGTGTCTTGGCAATTGTTTGAAAATCAGCGCTCCTCTCCCAGCATTAAGTGTGCCATAAAGCAGCCTGTTCCTCCACTTCTCCTCTGCCTCACCCTCTCCTTCACATCCTCCTAGCACCCCTAGCTTTCATGGTCACAACCATCCCCTGCTTGGCCATTCACTGAGCCTTCAGGGGGCAGGATGAGCAGGATATGGAGCAGTCTCCTGCGGCTGCCAGGGAAGGGCTTGGACAAAGAGGTAAGGGTCCTCTGCTCTCCACTCCTTAGGTTTCTCTGGCCACCGCTAGCCCAACGCAGCCAGGCTGCTGCCAGTGGTGGTTTCTTGTGGACAGGAGGAGAGCGGCAGAGCGCTCTGCACCCACCTGGGTGCAGGGTTTCAGGAGAAGCACAGCTCTGGCTCACCCCTCTCTCAAAGTAAGGTTCAGGCACAAGTCTCCCCCAGCTTCTCCAAGGCAAGCTTGAGGAGCCTCCACCCTCCCCTTCCACGATGGTTTCAACTTGACAGCTCCTAATAAACCAAACTTTAGGAAGCAGCCCCTGGAGAGCAGCTGGAAGCTAATTAATGCTCTAACGAAGAACCCGACTGCCTTGTTTGCTCGACGGCTCCCAGGTCAATCAATCTGCCATAGCCCGACTTGCAAAAAAGCAGCGAGGAGCCCAACACCCCTGGTGTCTGCTCAGTTATCACCCCCGCCACCCCTCCTCATCCCTCCTCCCGTGTTCATTACTGTCAAAAACCAGGCAGCAAGAGGGCAGATTTATAGAGGCGATTGCAGCTTCTCCCCCTGCGCCTGCTCCAGGATTAGCCGCGAAGGAACCGACGCAAGGATGGAGGGGTGGGAAGAGCACAGAGACATGGGGCGGTGTGTGCCCTGCAGGTCGGGATGGGCAGGTATGCGCCTGAGTATGGAAGGGGTGAGGGGGGTGTTCAGGGGGGATCTGCCACAATCTGCTGCTTGTGTGGAAGCCCTGCTTTTTTATTCCGCTGTTGCAAGAGAGATTCCCCAGCGCTCAGACCCCAGGCCCTCTCAAATCTCTGCCGAATCACCCTGTCGCTTGTGCTGTAGGGGAAAGGTAAGTGAGGTAATGCACACAAGGACAATGGCAATCTAATACAATAGCACAAATCTGCTCAAGCCTCCTTGCCAAAAGAGTCCTATCCAGATGTCCTAGCCTGCCTGGATTGCAGCACAGTCCCCATCATGCACTGTGCCGCCAGAGACTGTCTGCTGCCCTTGTCTGAGTCCCACAGATCGCACTGATGCACGCCGCTCCCAGACAGCACCTCCTGTCTCAGCCACTCCATCCCTGAAAACCTGTCAGGGAGAAGCAAGATCCAAGGAGGAGCTAGGAACAGAGCTGCCTGACAGCCCTTGGGTCTCCCCTTGACTCACATGCATCTATCTACCACCTTGCTCCCTTGGGCAGGACCCGGAGTGCGGGCACCGTTCCCCCTCCATGCTGCGTGAAGAAGGGAGCAGAGGGGGTACTGCTCAGCTGGTATCCTTACACCAAGAGCTCAGCCCAAAGCCAAATGCTTCCAGGGTCACCTGGATTCAAAAGAAACTACCTGCACCTCTGCCTCCCCTAAAACTTGAGAGATCAGCATGTGCCAGGGAGCCACCACAGCTGTCCCCTTCAAGGACAGGACACATCTGTCCTGACTGATCTCTTGCAAATCAGCCTGATAAAGTTTGCATGGAGGATGCTCTTCTCCACCTGGAAAGGGGCAAGTGTGCTAAGGGCAAGGACACTCTCTAGAAGGGAAAGGGGTGGTAAGCCCTCAGGGCAAGCGCCAGCTTTCAGGGATGAAAGAACCTGGGTTTCAGAGGCAGGCCAAATAATGCAGCGGGAGGGAAGCCCGAACACGAGGAGAAATCTCCACCCCTGCACTTGGGGCTCGCTCCAAGCTCAGCCCACTCTCCTGTGCATGGTCTCCTGCCAGCTTTGGCTTCGGGGAAGCAGCTGGCGTGAACCGAGTCGTACTTTTATTGTTCCTCCCTCTCTGCTGCAACATGAGCTCATCGAGAAAGAAACAACAGGCAGCTCGAGAGATGGAAGTAAAAAGGAGAGCACTGTGTTGTAAGCACATGAAACGGCCACAGGCAAACTAGCTAGTCTGGCCCACAATCCTGCCCAACAGACCCCCACACCAGCCTGGAGTTCTGCCCCAGCCTACAGAAGTTAAAACCCAGCACTCACCCTACAGCTGTGCAGGTCTCCCCGCAAAGCACACACGAGCTACCTGGGGCTGCGTGCCCCTACCTGTGCACAACCTTCCCTCTGCTTTGCAAGCCAAGGTGTGCGTGACATCAAGGAACAGGCCTTGAAAGGGAGCTTCAGATCCTACTGCTGCTGCTGGTGAGTTTTCACACCCCAGGAAGGGATAAACACCACGCCTTCATGATACGTAAATTCTCCATAAGCTCTCAAACGCACAGCCAGCACCCTTTATAAGGCTTTTCCTCACACTGCCAGTCCTTATAATGGCTTCATGCCCAAGGGGCCAGGAACGTCACACTCAAAGACCAAATCTGCCTCCAGATGCCATGCAGGATACCTGTACCATCCCACCTACAGACCTTGTATTCAGAACTGGGTTAATGCTGCCAGTGCCTGCCTTATTCATTCCCCCATTCAGGAGCTACGTGTTTTGTTTCTCAAATACTGCTCCTTTCTTCTCAGGAGTAGGAAACTGGAGTGTTTCAAGCTGCTAGTGCTTCCCCAAGATTACCTGCTGGCCACGAGACAGCAGCAGGTGAAATTACATTGCAGTCACATTAATACATGCAATTCAAACCAGTGCTGCCACCTCTGCAGTTACCACTGCAACAGTGCCAAGGAGAGACAACCTGAGCACTGCAACAGCAAACCAACATGCCAGGAGAAGCTCCAGCACCCTGTCCCTTAAGAATGTGGGATTCTACAAAACAAAGAGATTAATGAAGCAATCCGGTAGCCACTATGTTACCTTTCTCACCTGAACACACTTTTAAAGGCTGACATATATTGATTGCCACGTCTGCACCTGGAACCTGTCAAATAGAAAGGTGACTCTGACAAACAAGGAGCAGGGGTTTAATTGGAAACTAGAATCCCAGCATTCACTTACAATCTGGAATCACATGTTGGCTCAGTTTGCCAAAAGACCTTCTTTATCGTGTCCCTGAGTGGACTGGTAGTGCAGATAGGTCACCCCAAACACACTGGCGTATGGGTCAAGGCAGGAGCTAGTGGCAAAGGAAAGGAGAAAGCTAGGACTAAAGCATCCAGTAGCAGCCAGAAGTTATGTCAGGTTAAGGTGAGTACAGAGCCACAGACTTAGACTGACAGCATTCTCAGGTGTTCAGTCTTTCAGAGGTCATTAATGACACCTTTTGAAGAAGCCTTGGATATGAACCTGAAAATCAGCACAGGTCTGACTGTGGGGCCACTAGGACATTCATTCAGAGGTGACCAAGAAGGTGCCTCCCACATCATCCTGGATCCCCTCTGGAGATTATCCAGGCAAAGACCCAGCAACAACACGACACGACTTTCTGCAACTTTCAAAACCAGAGGGAACCACAGCAGTCACTGGTACGACTGCCAGCATTGCATTCATGGAGAATATCAACCACCCGCTCTCAGAGGCTGCCTGGGACATAGAAACAAAACACAGAGAGCACATAACCGTGGTGCTGGGGATGTTCTGAGGAGCCCTCCTCTTCTCCTCCATCCTCTTGTGGGCCATAAAACCACAAACATTATGCAAGGCTCATTGGACTGACAGCTAAGATTTGTGTAGCAGTAGTTTGTTGAGCAGCAGGGAGATAGTGAGGGGTAAAAAACACAGAGACCTAGATGACTTGTTCTGTTAAGGTATCACCTGATGGTTACTCGTCCAGTAAAGAACTGCCTGCCAGAGTATGGTTTAAATGCCCTTAAATGTCCTCTGGCCACTCTGAGCTGTGACACAGAGGCTCTCTTCTGGAAGGTGTTATCAAGGATTTCTCTTTCTCTCTGTCTCACGCACATGCATGCACAGAGATGTGCCATGAAGAAGCACATTACTCCAGGGGCCATATCCAGTCAACACTGTTTCCTAGGGAAATAAGCTAAAATGATGAACACCACCAACCTGACGTTGCGAGCAGTAAAACATGTATTACAAGGCAGGATAATCAAGATAAATGGAGAAGATTAACCTGGAGATGGGGGCAATGAAGGAGGGAGGGAGGGAAGAGAGAAGATGGAGAGCTCATGAGGCGCCTGGAGCTTGCAGCATCCCCTGACTTCTGAAGTCATGCTAAGGATTGGGGAAGGTGGAGAAGAGTATGAAATGAGCCACTGAGGTGAAAAACACCAAAACGCGAGCCAGAAGACAGACCCTAGGAAGGAGTCCATCTGCACAGGGACACAAAGTGAGGACTAACCATGCTGCAAGGACCTGAGCCAAGAGTCCTGAATGTGCTCAAAGCCTCAGTCCAGACATCAACTCCAGCCCTAAGGCCATGACAGCAATAAACTGTTCAGCTCAGCAGTGGCCGAGAGCTACCCTGACCATGTATCTTTGCACCCGTCACGGACAATAGAAGGCACCACCAAAATATCAGTGACAAGGCCTACAGAAGGCATCTAACTCTTTCCACTGGCTGTACGTAGAGCATAAGCACCTTGTAGGTTTTATGACTCTCCCTGCCTAGTCAGGTGTCTGTTGCCTAGCTGTTGCACACTCTGCGTGCACATGGCCTTGGTGACTGCTGGAAAGGGCTCAATTTCTGCTGGGATGAAAGTCAGACTCTTTGATCACTAGCTGCTTTTGAAGATGCCTCCAGCAGAGCGAGAGATGGAGCCAGTTACTAGACAAGAGCTCCAGTGCCTCACCTATGGCGCATGTGCACGTGCAGGCTGTGGTGGGAGCATCACTCTCTTCTTTGATCCTGTTTGCCCTGTCCCTTTCCTCTTTTCCCCAGGTTAGTCTGCTCTGATGAATAAAGGTGGCAACCTGAAAGCCATCTCTGTCTCACAAGAACAGCCCAAAGACCGGACTGAGCTGCGGTCACCTCACCTCCCAGAAGAAAATCCCACGAACAGCACACAGGGAGCAAAGAGAAGACCCAGTTTCCCAGAGGTGGATAAAGGGGCTCAAACATATCTGCAGCTGAAGAGCTGAGCAGTGCCACCTGAGCCACGGACAAGTGTGAGATGTCAGTTGCAGCCACAAGGGCTGTCCTTGCTCTGGAAAGACCACTGTAGCACTGGTATGTACCCCATGCCCACATTGCTCATCCCAGCCCCCCTCACACGCTCTCAGCACTCACCTGGACGCAGGACCCTGATTTCCAGCAGGTTGGAGGTCCTGTCTGCCAGCCGCGTCCAGCTGCTGTTGTAGTTCTTCCTCCAGAGCTCGGCCACGCACTGGTACTTGCCGGCCTCCGTGTCGCTCGCCCTGCTGATGCTCAGACGCACATTGTTGCTGGACTCAGCCTTCTCGATGGCGGTGCGGGTCCGGAAACCCGTGTACCTGTCGCCCCACTGGACCCCACCATCACGTGTAAAGGTGACCAGGTCGTGAAACTCGGTGCTGCCCGCCGGTTGGAAACGCCATGTCACCGACACCGGTACCCACGACGGGTAGTGGGGCTTGATGATGCACTGGAGGTCGAAGGACTCATTGTAGGTCACCCCGGGGGTGCGGGAGATAGCTGTGACAGCGAAGCCGGCCTCTGCGGAACGAAAGAAAAGAGCTTTGAGAGACACCTGCCTAATGAGGCCCTGCTGTTAGCATGCAAAAGCTAGAGCGTGGTCATCCAGCTGCAAGCCTGGAATAATCAGCTGCTCACGTTGTGTGGGTTCCTTGTTTGCAATTGCGAAGTGGTGCGAACAGCAGCAGCAAACCCACACTTCGGTGCCTGCGTAGCGGTGACTGCCTGCATGAACACTGGCTGAGGCAGCAGCAGGATCGTGCTTGATTTCTGCCCAAGGGAATGAGATCCCCTGAGACCCGGAGGATGAGCAGCCTGCCTCTACATGGCTGCCAAAACCCTTATGGAAACGCAGCAGCGTGGCGGCAAGGGAGCAATGATGGGCAGAGCAGCTGCGCAGCACCAGCCTGATGGCTCGCAGTCCCCACAACCCACATCCACCCCTCGGGCAGGGGGTCCCCACCCCGTCCCCCACCCCAGGTCTGTGGCTGGTTGTTGCAGGTGAAGGGAAGATGAGGAAAGTGAGAAGTAGCAGCCTTCGTTCATGCATTGGAGAGCTGGCAGCGGTTACAAGACCCCAGGATGGAGACAACTGAAAGAAAGAGAAGCTGGTTGCTCCTGTTCTTCACACAGTATGGCTTATGTTCTCTTCCAGATCACAGCTCCAGGACGGCTTTATGCAGTTATCCTCACACGTCCACCACTCTCCAAGCCAGTCGGTACATTTTGACTTGTCTACCCCCAGCACTTTGTTTATTTAGGGGAGTTTCCAGCAGTCTATTAGTAATTTGAAGATAACGTATTCCCAGCTGACTGGCTTACGGTTTGGGTTAGAGTATTTCCATTGCTCATTTGTTCCGAACTGCAGAGAGAAACATTTTCTTCTCTTCCAACCAGTTCAGTGCAGCCAACAGATTTAGCAGGGACCACGTTTCCCACTGGCAACATCCCCAAGAAGTGCTCCCTTCCCAGGAGGCTCCATGGGGTGTCCCACACCAGTCGCCAGCTCTCCTCCCTACCCCTGCAGCGCTGACCGTCCTGGCACGCGGCGCAGCCACCACCGCAAGGGAGAGCCTGGACAGTGCCCAGTAGAAACAGAAACATCTTCTGGATCAGTACAGAGCTTCAGCCCATCACCGGCTTGAAATTATAGTTTGAGAGATGAGCCAGGAGCTCACCGAAACCCACAGAGCTGCTGCCACAGGCCAGGCTGGCTGCAGCGTGGACACCGCTGTATCTCCACGCTTCCAGCAAGTGCCTCCAAAGCCCCATGGTGTCACTGTGCCAGAGCTCCAGGACATTTAATTACTGAGAGTCAATCAATTACTGAGGTCAATCTTTGGGATTAAAGCTTCTTGCAACATGTTCGGCGATTACCCAGGAGAGTAGAGTAAGACCCAGGCTGTCTCCCCTGCAGGACTGCTGTATCTCATCCCCACGGAATGAAGCCCTTTACCTTCAGGCCCTGCAGTAGCCCTCCTGCCTCGGCAAGTGTGTCACTGGGCCCAGCTCAGAGCACTGCTGAGCCAGCGATGGCCCTCGACAGCCAAATTAATTTCATCAAGATCAAATGACTTCGTAAAGTTTATGTCCAGTTGGCACAGGCAAGGAACCTTCATGAAGTGACTTCTCTCGACTGCCATGCGAAACCCAGGTGTGTTTCTCAGGTCCTCAATGCAACCAACACTCTCATGGCACTTAGGTTAACACACAAAGGCCCTTCTTCCTCTGGGACGTGGTACAGAAGGAGAGAAGCCACGCATAAAAGCGGGCAGATTTTCTGCAAGACCTCCCTACAAGAATACAGCAGCCCCCCCTCACCCTGCCTGCTCCTCCTTCCCTGGCCAGCCAGGGACTGCAGTCCCTGCCAGGCACTCAAGATCCTCAGAAGTTCAGGGACATCTGGTCTCCTCTGACAGCACATCTCTCTTCTGGCTATTGCTTCCGAACCACCCTGCAGATAGATTTATGGGTTTGAACATCATCTGTGCTGGTTCAGCTAAAGAGTTTCTTACCCTGGCAGACTGGCAAACGATTAGACCTTAACTTGAAATGTGAGTGTCACTAAATTTACTGCATTTTTTTCTGCTAGCAATTTCTGTAGCCATAAACCTCTCTTGCTCTTTCTTAACACCTTCCATTTGAGTTTCTCAGGATGCTTCAAAAACATTAAGCTGAAAAAAAATATCAGATTCAGCAGCAATGAAACAATACTCAATATTTTCTCCACTAAATTTTCATAAGCTACTTCAGCTTTGCTAGTTACAGGAAGAGGACCTAGGAATTTCTTAGGACTTGACAGAACGTGCTCAATAGCCATCAATTTATCTGGGACAAGGAGCGGAGGAGGAGGGACACCCATCTTTCCATCACATCTTCTGGAACTGCTAGGCAATTCTGAGCATCTTAAATTTTAACAAGAGTAAAAGTGACACATTTAAAATCTCAGCACTTAATCTCAACACTTCTACAAGTGGCAGAGTAAAGAGAAGGGCTGCTACATGAACTTACAGCAGCCCAAATACTGCTGACCTGATGAGGAAGACGCCGTTGAAGCCAGATGAGAATCTGCCTTTAGTTCTTTACAAACTAATGTCCCTACCTGGTTTTGGAAGATATATGGCAAAGATTTGGCAAAGAACAGATAGAACAGCGGCTGAAAGAAGGTCAAAAGTGAAGGGGAGGAAAGGAGGAAAAAGGCAAGATTTTAATCAGAACACGATACAACTTTGAAGTCTGGTCTCACATAGCTTGCCAAAGCTTAAGATTAATACTGCAGAGAACAAAAAAAACCCCACCCAAACCCTCAAAATATTCCTATCTTGACCTTTCAATAGAGTTCCCCAATTGTTTATAGCCTTGGCATTCTGCAAATCAGGGGCCACATCAGAGCAGTCATCCCTTCTTCAGTCACCTGCAGAGCACTTTGGGAACTAGTCCAGGACTTAATATAGCAAGGCCTGAGCGGGACCAAAGTAATTCACGATCCATGCAAAATCCCTAATGCTCTACCTGCCCTCTACTAAACTGATGTGGTTTCACTTTGTTTGAAATGGAGGAGGCCTTTGGCAGAGCAGAGTACCAGTTGCAATGATCCCAGGTCCTAGTTCGGCTTGGTCACGGACAATGTTGTGGTTCCAGGCCAGCAGCTCAGTACCTCCTTGCAGAGGCAGCGAGGACCGTTCCCAAACCACGTCTTCTGCAGGCTTCTGATGTTGTCAGAGATGCTCGCCATTTCTGGTGGACGGGCCAACAGATGCCCAGCATTTTGCTCTCCTGGTCTGGTGAGCAGAGGTAAGGTTTACCCAGGGCAGGAGGCTGCCGATGGAGCACCACCACCGTACTGCCCATAGCCCGGCTCCAATGCTGGGTGGACAACACATCATGGGACTGGTAGCCTCTCTTCTCAGAAGGATGCTGGAATCACTGCCCCTCTCCTTAGCCACCCCTGCTTTGCTCCTGCTACAGCCACCCCTCAGACTTTGGCCCCATATGCAATGGGGCATGCAAGCATTTTGCACCAACTTACCAGCAGCTGCAGGTGGGCTGCCTGGTACCTCCATTTTGCCGGCAAGCAAGGGTGGGAATGCTGAGAGCAGCCCCGGTTACTTGCAGGTGACCTCCTGGGGGGGGGGCAGACACGTGGGGAGCACGGTCCCGCAGCCCCCGCACCTTGAGTACTCACCCAGAGCAGTGATGGACACTGGGGTGCCCGCGTGCCGCTCCCCAACCATCTGCCACTCCCCATCCAGCGTCCGCGTCCACTCGGCCACCCGGCACTCATAGTGGCCCTCGTCCGCCTTGATGCTGTTGAAGATCTCCAGGGTGAAGGAGCCGGGCCGGACCTGCTCCACCTGGATGCCCCCGTAGCTGCTGCGCTCGGCGTACGAGGGGCCCGGCTGCAGGGTGCCCTCCCGATCCAGACGCACAATTTCGCTGCGCCGGTTCAGCCTGTCCACCAGCTGCCAGGCGACGGAGAGGCGGCTTTGGGGCCCGAAGCCCGAGCGCACGTTGCAGCCAAAGCGCAGGCTCTCCCCCTCCAAGACATTGCTGGCGTTGTTGATAATCTCCAAGGAGATGCTGGTCTCTAAGGAGAGAAATGCATACACACAGGGGAGATGACACACACTCGCCACTTCTCGGTCTGCAAGAAGGACGCTGCCGGCCAGAGAGGCTTTCTACCAGGTGCAGGAAACTGCCCACGCATTTGGGTCCAGGCACATCTTAACCTCACGTGTGACCACATCCAAAACCAGCTTGTGGGCAGCGAGCTGCTCCTGGTGACTTGCACACTCAAAGCATCTGTAGGCCAAAGCTGGGAGAAATCTCTCTGCCTATGGCTCACGAGACATTGCTGCATCTTCTGGTCGCAGGTCCGGGATGGAATCTCAGCAAAACTTGAGGGAAATTGTGTTGCTACAACACGCACCACATGCAACCGGTTCTGCCAAACAAAGCTTCCAGCTCCCTGGGTTTTTCAATTCACATCATCCTGATCACCATCTTGCCATGTCCATTGCTACAACACCTTTTGGGAAAAGCTCTCCCAAACTCTCACCGCTAGTGACACTGGAGGTAGCTATCAATGTCTGAAAACATCAAAAAACCCCCAACAAAAACCGTAGCCTGAGCTTCCCAGAGATGTAAGGCTTTACAGCTGTTTTTTCAGAGATACTGAGTGCTGGTTACTCCCGCTGTCTTCCATCGGAGTTATGGACACTTAGCACCCTTGAAAAATCATCACATTTGTTCCTAGAGCTGGTGATCTATCAAATAGCAAGAATGAAATCTGTCTGAAAGGTGGCTATGCCTAGGAGTGCTACATTTTAGACATTTGTCCAGTGCAAGATTTCTAGCTAGAGTAATTTTCAAAGCCAAACAAATGAGACCAAATATTGGTAGGAGAGAAAAGAAACAGAATTTCTTTTTGAGAAATGAGGAGGGGGGGGAAAAAAAAGCTAGAGGAAAGAGCTGCATTTCCCAAAAATACAAACCTAAGAGATAGGAGACAAACATCACACAAAATTCTCTTGCAGCTACCCTCTGCTTGGTCAAAGCCCACGGTCAGGGTAGCCTGGGCAACACATGTATGGCTCATCATGCCACAGCTACCTGAGTTTCAGAGAGCTAAACAAGGAATGAGTCATTGGACTCTCTCCTCTCACCCCATTTTTTCTGTACTTATCCCATTTGTCTGACAAACATAAAAGGCATTCAGGCAAGCCTCTGGCAGGGTTGTTTTCACCAGCACTGGCAGATGCACAGTGACCATGACAGAGCTCCATGCTGAAGAGCAAACTGGGGCTCGAGGAGCACATAAAACCCTGGTTTCTCCCAGTACAGCTGTCTTGCAAGACAGTCGAACAACAGCCACTGAGCAGTCTGCAGGAATCTAGCAGCTTTTAGGATAAACCAGGGCCGAGCTGGTCTCGCCGTTATGCCTGCGGACTGCTTTAGAGAACCTAGCTCCCTACAGAGCAAGGCGAGAGATGTGAGGAGCAAGTCAGAGGCTGTCACACGCACCTTCAGCTCAAGGCCAGAACAGCCACCTTGGGACCATTATCAAGGCGGGTGCATGTTTCCCCACCTATGAACCTGACACATATTCCTCCTTCTCTATCATCCCCTTACCATCAAAGACAAAATCTTTTCAGTTGGGATTTCAAGCCTCCACAGCATGCAAACTCTTATCCTCCCTCTTCCCCACCGCCGACGTCTGGACAAATCACGGCCTCACCAGCAGTGAGCCTCACCGCCCAGTAGAGCAATGGCCCCAGGAGGGGATGGGCCAGTCTCTACTTACTGAGCGGCAGGACAGTGATGGGGATGTTCTTCGGCCGCTTGCTCTCCTTGTCGATGAAGTCCCCTGTCACGGTCTTCTCCCGCTCAGTCACCCGGCAGTTGTACTTGCCACTGTCCTCAAGGCGGAGGCGGTAGATCTTCAGCACAAAAACGTTGTCACTTTCTTTGGCTACCTTGAGCTGGCCCAGGGCCTCGCGCTGGGCAAACTCGTTGTTGAGCACCGGCACAGCGTTGGGCCCCAAGCTGGCAATGAGGGAGCTGTTGAAGGCCCAGGAGATGGAGAAGTAGCGGTCAGGGACGTTCTGCGCCTCCAGGATGCACCGAAACTCCACCGGCTCACCCACAATGTATGTCCGCTTCTCTGTCTCCAGCCGGACGCTGAACTCCTTATCTGGGAAGAAAAGAAAGGTGCTCCAGTCCCCTAATCATCTTTGTTGCCCTAACAAAGAAGAGACAGACCAATTCACGTTAGCATGGCAAAGCTCACCAGGACAGCCAGCACGCCTCGTGCGAGGTATTTGCAACTTGCTGCTCTTTGTGTAGTCAACATCCCTCAGACACATGCATCCACAGGTGGAGGGGCTTGCTTTTGCTCTGAGAACCCAGATTGGTCATGCTGCAGGAGAGGCAGCATGCTGCCCAGCACACAAGAGCTGCAAGGAGTCCCCACTCAAAACCCTTTCCTCCAGCCTTTACTCCTGGAAGCAGCTCTGCTGTGACGCCAGCACGCAGTGGCACTGCGGGATGCAAGATCGAGCTTAGTCTTACTTGCACCCTGCCCAGCCTGGGTCAGGAGGCAGGGCCTTTTGCGATATCAGAGAGGAT
>NW_009649568.1:2105622-2133585 GCF_000708025.1 Charadrius vociferus
AGGAACCTGTGCTGCAGGATGGGAGAAGGATTTTGACTTGCAAATGGACCCTGTGCAATACAGAAGTGCTTGCTGAAAGTTCTTAGGGTTATTTTCTGCTGTGTCACTCTTCTCTCCTCACTTACCAAAATTGTCATTGCCTGTGCTAGCACCCAGTGGCTAAGATGCATGTTTTAGCTCCTGTGTCAGCCCCAGAGCGCTGGCCACATCAACAGACGAGCCCTGCCACCCAAGCCCCCTTGCTGCCCCACTGTCCCCTTGCTGCCACCTGCCCTGCCCACAGACAGCGCTCGGGCCCTCCTTTGCCCTGCTTCACCCTGCCAGCAGCCTCCTGAGTGGGGCACATGGCAAAGGAGGAAACCAAGCCCCAGCCGCCTGACAAGGCGCAGCCCCATCTTCCACCTCCTCCCACCACCCAGCCGAGCAAGAAAAGGCAGAGGAGACACTGACCGGTGGCTTGCACGTTGACGATGGCCCCCTGGGAACGCTTGCGGGTCATGGCATACCAAGACTTGTCTGGGTCCTGGATCCACTCTGCCGCCTCGCAGTAAAACTCGCCCTGATCCGACGGGTGGAGGTTGTAGATGGTGAGCTTTGAGGTGGTCTCCCCAACTTTGTCCAAGCGAACGTCCCCCGTGGCCTGTCGCTGGGCATAAGCACTGCCAGCCCGCAGGACGAAGTCACGGCTGAGGGAGATGACCTCCACAGGTGCCTCGCTGCCTCGCTGCCGGTACCAGGCGATGGAGACATGGCTGTGCTGGGCTGTGCTCTTGGACACCTCACACTTCAGCTCCAGGGAGTCGCGCTCCACTTTGTTCAGCGTCTGCGGGACTGCCGTCACTCGCAGCGAGTCCGGGATCACTGCAGCAAAGGGGGACAGGGAAACACAGCCCATGAGTTAGCAACGCCAAAATGCTCAGTCTAAAGCCCAGAGGTGTTAAAGGAGAGATGGGGAAGAGGTTTCTTTTTATTTATGGTTGTAATTAATCGTTAAGTATTAGCAAAGCCCTGTTGGCTCACATTTATGCCCCAAAAAGAGGAGAACCGTACCCAAAGCCCTTGGCTGGGACAAACCGTGACCTGCAGCACGTATTCCAGCACTGTGCTTAAATTCCTGCTCAACGGCCCCGGTGACTACACTGGGTTTTCCATCACGCTGCAGCACAGCACAGCTTAATACATCCGCATCCCACTGAGGGATTTTGTCATGGGTGGCCTCCCCTTCGTTGTGTGCCCCCCAGCATGCTTCACGACCCCCCTCCTGCCCACATTCCTCAGCCATTCCTTAGCCCTGGCGTGGTCTTCGTCCCTCGATCACTGCTGGGGCCAAGCTGAACTTATTTAGTTCCTTTAATCTTCCCTCATCATGCGATTCCCCTCTCCTTTGTTTATATGGTTTCATGCTTTAATGATCCCCTCAGGCCAAATGAAGGGGTTTCTGCATTCGGAGAGAAGTGGCTCCTCTGAGGGCAGCAATGCAATTGCAGCCTGCCCAGTGCCCGCTCCCGGGACACAGCCGTGTCAAGGCACTTGGTAATAAAACTGCTGGCTACTTTTCCAGTTGATTAACTGGAGGAAAGGAAGTACAGCCATTAAAATCAGGATGGAAAAGAAATTGCAGCCCCCTAGCCTTGCTTATTTTTAGCAAGCATCTTACTTTTAGCAAGCATCTTAATTTTAGCAAGAGGTTCCACCACCAGAAGACAAGACTTTCCGAAGTCTTTATAGACTTTGTTGTCTCAAGAAACATCACATGGAAAGAAGAATGTAAGCCTTCTCCCCAGCTCTGCAGACAAGGCAGTGTTAGCAAGCCTGTTAATGCCCACAGTTTTACCGTGTACTGGTGGAATATAATTAACATATTTCAGTTCGCTTTCATTGACAGCACTGGAAGGTTTGATGAAATTAGCTGAGCTGCCGAAAGCTGCATCTGTTTCATTCAGGCACGGTTAGAGAAAGCAATGAGCTGCAGTGAAGACAACCGCTGTGACTATTTATGACAGAAAAGTCAAAAGCAGAAGAGGGGAAGGAAAAAAACCATGAGATGGAGTAAACAAGAGGGAAATCTTCCCGTGTCCAGCCCGGATGGGAGCATTCGTTTTTACCACGCATTCACTACCCAAGGAATTTACTGCCCCGACAGGGAAAGTACCTGGTAAGGCCATTTACATGGCAGGCCATCGCCCCTGTCCCTGCAGCCGCATCTCCTCCTGCTTCCCTTCCCCTCATCTTCCTCGCTGGGGACCGAGGTGCATCCCCTGCCCATCGGCCATAGCATCTGGCAGTTTGCAGCCGGGAGCCCACCCCGTTTCGCCTTTCCCCCTTCCCTCCAACTCCCAGCAAAGCAGCGGTGACAGCAGCGACTAACCTTGCCAATTCATGCCGCCTGCACGATAAGATTTAAATTTCTCATTTCAAACCTTTCTGAATAATTTCCAGAGCTGTGCAACTCCTTTCTCGTTGCCTGCCAGCCACGGGCTCTTACAACTTTTCTTGCATTATTTAAATGAATTAAACCTGATCATCACCATCACCTTGCTGGAGTTACTTTCCTGCTAAGCTGTTTTGAGGGCAGAGCTCCCTGCTACACCAGCTTCTGCACAACAGCTTACGGGGTGGAAGCGGGTATCTGTGAAAAAAGTGTGCCCGTCCTCCTTCCCTCCTTCCCCCAATTTGAGAGCCTGTTGTGCCTGTGTGTCCTCCTCCCCGCCAGCCTTGCTCAGCAGCACGGCCTCTCTCTGGCTAAGCACCAGGCAGTGAGCAGAGAGCTGCCTACCCCGGGAGCCTGCCTGGCTCCGTGGGACAAGCCAGGTGATGCTCCAGCAAAGGGCAGGCACTTGGCTCGCCGGACATGAAGCTGCCCTCTCCCCGGGAGCAACGCCGGGAAGCCTGTCCGAAGGCTGAGCCTCCAGCAAGCGCTCGCCGTGCCGTTCCCCAAGCAGGTAAGAGGCTGGCAGAGGCAGGGTTTTGCCAGCTGGAACCGTGACTTTGTATTTCCAGGTCATAACCCGGCAGGAGGATTAGCATCTTTTACACTACATGGGCAAGCTATTGCAAAATGCATTCCTGGAGAAAACTCAGGAGGCAGCGGCATGCTGGTAAAGGCTGTAATTTAACTGTGGCAACACCTGACACGCTGTGCTGCTCTTTTGGTTAACAAAGGCAACCAAGATCCTCCCAATTAGAGGAATCAGTTAGACCTTTTGGGGTTGCATGCAGCCTTGAGGCCGTTCTCTTACATCAGCCTGGCATGGACATACATTCGATCAGTGTCACCTTCCTAACCAGGAGGACTGGAGATCCGCTCGCTAAATGAAAGCCCAGTTTCCGAAGGATCAGACATCGGGAGGGCCAGACAAGAGCTCTGAGCTGGCCGGGCCACTGGGAAAGCTCGGTGCTTCGCGCCACCGCCCTCTCGCTTGGCCAGTGATGCACAAACAACTGTTATAGTTATGGTGTATGATGCGCCTCGGGTACCAGGTTTGGGGAGGGAGGGGAAGCGGGTAGGAGAAAGGGGAAAAAGCCATTCTCAAGAGGCAGCCGAATGAAGCAGCCGGTCACAGCTCATTTCAGAAGCCCAACGAGCATTTCGTTTTGAGTGCTGCAGAGCACCGGGGACTCCCACAGCGGGGCCACAGGTCTGCAGGGGCTCACGCACCACGCCAAGGCACACATCCCACTGGCCTGTGCTGACAAGAGGGCTACAGGCATGGCTTAGCCCATCAGGCTGGAGCAGTTCAGCCCTGGAAGTTATGGAAGGAAAAACAAGCAGGGAAGGCCGCAAAGGGGCTCAGCAGGGCATGACACTGCACACGGGGAGGTGCGTTATCAGACGAGAAGTTCAGCCCAAGCCAGTTGTCCTTCAAGGACATCAATTTGTGTATCAAGACACGAGTAACTCTTTGCATGGTGTTCACCCGGGAGCCCTAGCTCTGCTATCAGCCATCATGCTGCCCAGCTGCCCGCACTCACCCCACAGCCTCCCAGCATGGAAAGTCCCATGGTTTCTGGGGGCACTCTGCATGCTGAGCTCCACTTGAAAGCAAGGGCAAGCTTAGATGAGAGTCATCACTATGTGAAGGGGAGCAGGGCCATGCCTGGATCAGAGCCGAGACGGATGCTGCAGGACACGTCCTCTTGCCCGCTCTTTCTCACCCAGCTCCTGCTTGTTTCTCCCCTCTTTTCAACGTGCCATCCAGGCAGCTGGCCTTGCACTCCCCGCAGCATCCAGATTTGCCTCCTCCTTGTCCCCCAGCACGAGTGCACCCCTGCAACTGTTATGAGCCCCTGAGGTGTCAGCAGAGCTTCCCTCCCTCCAGCATCAAGGTTAGGTTTGGCAGTAAGCAGATGAACAGGGAGATGAGCGGCTGAAAAACACTTTGTGGGAGCAAACCTGTTGCTCTACAGCTATCCCCCAGCCAGTCTGCCCTGGCCACAGCTGACAGCATTGAGCTTGTACTTACAGCACTGCAAAAAAGAACAAGAAATACAGGATTTCCTATTAGTCCCCAAGCTGCAGGTTACTGCAGAGGGCACTGGAAGCGGTACTCAGTAGTGGATGGCCTGCTAAGCAGAGGGTGCTCAAAAGCACCCCCAAGTTTTGAGAGCTCCTGAAATATTAAATGTAAATATTGCCACTAGAGGGTGTCAGGCACCCAGCTAGGGAGAGTCCCAGGGCCCTGCGGCCAGGACAAGGAGGAGGAGGAGAGGGGAGTCTGGAGATGCTCCTCTCTCCCCCAAGGTGGTGCCCGTGGGCATTCCTCCTCAAGAAGCCTGCACACACAGCTCCAGTCAAGCCCACCTCAAATGCACACACCCCAAGTGATGAGCACTCGGTGAACGACATAAAGCATTTACAGATCCGGAATTAAGGCCGTTTACCTTAGGATAAGGAACTGCCTTACAGTCTCCCAGAAAACAAGCAGGGAGCAGAGCCTGGAGTTCCCAGGTCTGGCCTCCATACACATCTCAAATTCTCCAGTGTGCTCTCCTCCGAGCCCCAGGACCAGCTCCATTTCCAGCAGCTCCTGGTGCCATGGGGAACTCCGCCTCAGGCAGACAAAGACAACACAGGCCCTCTTTTCCCTGGGCTGGCTCTGGTTCATCCTTGGGTATCCAAAACCCCAAGCACCCCCAAGGGGTAGCTATCAAAGCTTTTATTTGCCAGACACAAACCGGAGAGCTCCCAACATTTCATCTACTCCCAGGCAGGGCAGCAAACCTGCCTGAGATGCCGTTTCCTTGTTAAGCGATGCAGGAGGAGCGTCAGGCTGGGAGCCAGAGGCTTCCTAGCTCGAGCTGGTAAAACAATGCTGTGAAAATCACTTAGCAGCATGGTAGGTAGCCTTATACTGCAGGGTCTTCAGGAGTATAACAAGTTACACAGGCTACCTAGCACAGCGGGACCATGTCAGGTAGGACAAGCAAAACCCACCAGCCTCTTCTTCCCTTCGTTATAGCTTTTACCCACTGACACATTTCAGAGGCAGCCTATAGTGCTACCCTGTGTCCCCAGCTGCCCACTTTAGACTGACTACCTGGACAGACCTAAGCTTGCCAAGTGTCAAGTGTGAGCTATTTAGGAAGAACAAATACATGCGCTCCCTACTCCTAGGGAGCTGCTTCTGGCTGAGAAATACCGCTCTGGATTTTGCAGGGAATTAGTGCAAGAGTTATGTTCCCATCTGCCCTGTGACATCTTGTTGCCCCGCAGGGATCCCAGCTCAGTGCCATGAACCTCCTTCCTCAGCCCCTCTGGTTGTGTGTGCAAGACAGAAACAAGCTGCTCAAGAGGAACCGCAATGCCAGTGCCACCAGTCCAGAGGTTGAGCACTGGCCGGCACCAAATGGCAGCACAGGTGGAGGTGTGAGGCACAGGGACGCAGCATTTTGTTACTATCCTCTGCAATCTGCTAACCTTCCTGTAGCCCCTCCTGTGCCGTCCCAGGGAAGGAGGGTCTGCCACCAGAGCCGCCCCGATGCCACAGAATCAGCTGGAAGGGACCTGTCCTTTCCCAGCCACTGCAAGCTCTCAGGGAGCCACGGTCCTTATATCCCTCCCCAACACCGCTATTGATTTCCCTTCCTTACAGGATCCAAATACGCATGCACGCATGTGTCAGGAGGAAGGGGGTGGTGATAAGGCAGGAAAGATATCTAGATTAGCAATGTAATCCTCTCAAGCCCTCATGCCTGGCAATTAGCTGCACATGCCGATCCATACCTGCTGCAGCACACCAGACACTGCTCTTCCTCGTCAATCAAAAGCTCACGTAATGCCTTCAGCACAGAGGGAAACACATGCTGTGTTACACTGCAAAACCGATGAAGACCCTCAAATGTCACCTTTGCCAGTGGACAAAACTGAGCAAACCATGCCTCCAGTAGTGTCCTTTGCTTGCCTTATTTTAAAGTCCCAGCTAAAAGCTCACAGGTGGCCTGGGGCAGGCACAGCTGTGTTCCTGTTCTTGCCGCTTATAAGTTTCCGCCACTGCCCAAAGGCCTACCTGGGACCCAAATTTGAGGAGGCAAACCTACCACCCCAAGATGTACTTCCACTGTGACTGAGTGCATGGGGTCTCCGTGCAAAACTTTCCTTCTCCTCCTCACCCACCAACATGTAGCAACAGGCTCCTGGTACCACAGGGAAAATGTAAAGCAAGTGCTAAAATCCTGGTTGGTTTGGGGATTACATTGCTTCAGTAAAGCCCCACCTGCATTAAGAAATAAGGATGGTTTAAGACAGGTTTAAATGAAAGGCAGCTACTAATTGTTTAACTAAATTAAAAAAAAGAAGTCCTACGCTTTTCTGAATTAGTCAGGGAATTCACTTCAAGCTCCTGAAGGGGTGAGCAGAACTTGTGCTGTGGGCTCAAGAAAAGCAGTCAGAATATACTTTTAATCCTCGTGCAAATATTCAAGCCTTATTTTAAATGAAAAGTTGAACTATGAAACCGCTTTCAGTTGCTGCCCTATCAAGAAATACAGGGTGAAGCACTGCAGTCACCTGCAATTCTATCACCGCAACATTCTGCAGAAAGAGTAGGAAAATAAAATAAAATAACATAAAATAAAATAACATAACACATCCCCAGTTTGCACACTTGCAGCTTTTTAAAAGGGCAGTTTGTTACTGATTCAGCTGCTGGCAGAAGGCAAGAGGGGAGCCAAAGAGTTAAGTAAGACTGCATGGCAGTTGTTTCACAGCGGTAGTAATAAATCCTCTCATTACAATAGTATCCTTGTTTGTACATTAACCACTGGCTGGAACGATTATGCCGATAGAAATGCATCTCCCAAAGCAACTGGGTGAGCTCAAGCAGCCAGTGGGAAAGGGCGCAGGAAAAAAAAAAGTAAATAATGTAAAAGAAAGGGGAAAAGAGAATCAGAGAGAAGACGTGAGAATTGGAAATTAGGTCATCTTTCAGACTCAGGGCCTGAACTTCTCCTTGCTTGCTGCGGGCTCCATTAGTCGCACACCCAACTTGCCCCGCACGCCCGTTCCAGGCAGTCATGAGGCTCCTTCCCAGCCAGTGGCAGAAGATGCTGTTGCACAACCTGCTCCTGCTCCACGATGCACATTGCGAGAGGAGATTCCCGACCAAAGCTGTGCACTGGAGCTGCGCGGGAACCCCAAGCCCGATGGTGTTGTCGCAAGCCAGCGCGCCCGCCCCGGGCACACGGGGCAGCGATGCTCTCCCGCAGCTTCCCAAGCCCAACACAAACCCACAGGGGTTGGCAGCAGGCACCTTGTGGCCCCACCAGTAACCCCTTCCCTGTGTGCCCAGGGTGGGTGTGCAAGGGGAACAGAGGAGCCCAGCCCCACCTCCGGCTTGTCCTTGATGGACCCAGGGGAGCTACAGCTTTCCTAGCTGCTTGCGGATTCCCGAGTGCTTCAGCTCCAGGAGAAAGGACGCCCCCACCCTGCCCTTTCCCCCTGGGCTTTACTCTGGGGCGACAGCCCCGCCAGCACAGCGCTGTTCAGAACAGTTCTTTGAGCCTCCTCCCACCAGCAAGTGGTGGATGCTGCTCCCAAGTTGCTGGTCCCCTTCCCTCAACTGCTTCTGATGCAGTGTGGTGGATGCCAGGGGCACATTCATGGCTGCTGCCTCTGTTTTGCTATCCCCCGTCACCACCCTGCTCTCAGCTGAAGCAGCTTTGGGGACCAGGGGAAAGGAGGCTCCTGCTAACAAGCTCCTTTCTTCTCTCTCCACCCACTCCATCCAAAAACACCCCAAGGAGCATCTGGTTATTAGGACAGCTAATTTAGGTGGAGAAGTTTAAGTGACCTCATTAAAAGAAAAAAATAAAAAAAAAGAGAAACCAGATAGGGTGGGGGTGTGAAAGGACGAGGCAGCACCCAGCAGGGAGAGTCATCATTTTTTCATCAAGCAAAAATTAGCCGGAGCATGGGTGGAGTGAACCCTGACAACGGGTGGCCCACGGGGCAGAGATGCTGGGGATGCAGAGGTGCCCAAAGAGCACGGCGAGCCGGGTGTGTGGCAGGGGCAGAGAGCACACGCCTCACATCTGCCTTCATCTTCCCGCCACGGTACGGAGGAAAACCTTTACTCCCTCTCATGTGCACGCTTTTTTTTTTTGCAACCCTGCTCTGCGGGGTAGATGCTTTCTGTAAGGAGGAGGGTGCAAACCAGCCTGCAAGGAAAAGAGAGGCACGAGGTCGTGGCAGAGATGAGAACCCAAAGGACAGGGGTTTCCCCTTCCCCGCAATGGGGAAACTTGTGCTTCGTGACAGGCTGGGTGTCCCTATAGTTTTACCCAGCACCTGACAAGATGCAGTTCCTCGGTGGGCTCTGTATTTGAGCTCCTTGGTCGCAGTGCACCCCAGGCAGACCTGGACGAGGTTCAAGCATGCTGCGGCACTGCCCTGCTCCTGCAGCTCTGCCGAGGGCGATGCTCCCACGCTGGCCTCTGCCTGGTGTGTCCCTGGCCACGGGATCTCCCCCTGCCCCAGCCACAGTGCCCAGTGACACCCAGCCAGGCAGCACCGCACTGCCGAGTACCCTCACCGACAGCCTGGGGGACACATCCAGGGAGAGGGGGCAGTGGGCTGCAGACCACCACGCACCACACCGACCGCTCACCTGCAGCGACGATAACCTCCGGCAGCGAGCCAAGGTGAGCCAGCTCACAAATCTCTCCTTCTCCCTCTCCCTCCCTCTTCTACAATCTCACCTTTGCGAGGGTTTAGCTCTCCTGCTGATCCCAAGCGCCGGCGGTGAGCTACCACAGCTTAACGCAAGCCTAAGCCACCACAAACACGAGGGCAGAGCACATCGGCGCGCACCTCTTCCACCGAGAGTTAAGCCGATGCGTTTTTACTTAACAGCACTTGCGAGCTAAGAGCAGGGACGTGGGAATTTGCTGTGGCTTAAGCCGGCACAGGGTAACCTGCTAAGCTGCAGCCTCTGGGAGCCCACAGGACAGCCAGGGAAAGAAAAAAAACAAAACCAAAAACCACCCAAAAAACCAACCCCAGCAAACATGGAGCTGAGGAGCTGACACAGCCTGGGCTCCTCTGAAGCTGCACGTGCAATGCTGTCTTGATATTTTACACCTCTGAAGCTGAAGTTAAGGATTTATGGAAATGGGAGGCTTACAAAATCCTCTTTTCTGCAATTTTTTAAAAGCCTTATTTCATTCAACCAAGCGCACTTAGGCAGGCGGGCAGTACAAACAGCTGAACAGGGAGAGAGTAGAGTAGTATCGTTTCAAAACAATCAAAACACATCTCAGGCTGTATTCCCCCTGGACTACAATAATGTTTGTGGTGCTTTATAGTCAGGTGAGTCGCCCTTCTTGAAAATCAATTTTCTAGGAGGATTCTCCTCTACTTCAACTATACAAGGAAGAGAAGGAGCAACACTGGAGATAAGAGTGCAGAGCTGGTTTCAGAGATTAGTGCCCCTGCTTCAAGAGCTCGGCAGACATCACACAGGAGGTCAAGGCATGCGCGCGAGAGGTGTTTTTCCTTCATTTATGCAATAATGAAGGTTTTGAGACCTTGCAAGCACCTTTCTCCCATCTGCCTTCTGGGACCTGACCTGTCCCGAGAGCTGCAAAGCCCAGGACGAGTTTCCAACGACTCCTTCTGGCCAGTCACTCCTTAAGCTCAGCAGCTTTTGCCTCTGGGGCAAAATGGCACAGACGAAGACATGCTTGGGAGACAATTTTTGCAAGCAGCATTTTTTAAACTAAAAACTCTAGAGGATCCCAAATGGAGAACGTGGGTCCATCCCCTCCAAAACCCACCTTCCTGCTAAACACACAAGAACGGAGCATTTCAGCCCTCACAAGCAAAGCACTGAAGGAAGCACAGAATTAGGCTTTATTCTCTATTACAGCCCAAATTTCTGTTCAGCCCTGGTATGGGTCTTAAGTTCCCATATGAAGACAAAGTGAAAATGCTGTCATCCTGACAAACAGACAGGGAAGGAGAGACCAGAATCGCATCTTCTTCACATGCAGATTACTGAGAGACGTGGGGTAGCTAATAAGTAGATGAGAAGAAGTTTTGAAATCTAAGAACAAAAAAATCCCCCATACAAACTAAGACAGTGGAAATCTTTTCTTTCTCTAACAGTCCTGTTTAAGGCATGGAAATTGCTCATAGCATATTATACAAACATACATCTTCACCAGACAACAACCATCTACGGAGCCACAAAGTCAGCATGAACTGGAGGGATTTCTGGGAGCTGGAATGCAGGATGTCGGTTCTATTGGGTATTTCCAAGCTACCTTCCTCCAACAAGGTTTTGGCAACTCAGAACCATTATTCTAAAGCTGGCACTCCCGTGATGAATGAAAGGCATGGTCTGGCTCTTGCAGGATGGAGTCCAAGTTCCCCAACCACGAGGACCACCTGCTCTCCTCCTGCACTAAAGACTGCGGAAAGCAGAAGACTAGTAACGTAAATTCAGCCTAACAGTTGACAGACTTATGCCACCTGATCAAGGTATCATAGGTGAAACCAGTAAACATCCACTTCTGCAAATCTATTTTCCTGATGAGTTTTTTCTCTACTGTACTTCTGCAATTTTGCCTCTTATGTACATGGCTATGGTCATCTCTCTTTAAGCTCTTCATGCTTCAAGCTGCTTCTAGTTCAGGAAAATGGGAGGTGAAATGCTGTGCTTGGATGGGTTTTTGAGACTGTGCAAAAAGGTGTTCTCCTGCTCCAGCACAGTAATCAGCTAGTCTGGAAAAGCTAGTCTGGTACGCACAACAAGTTGACTTTCTGCATGAGAGTGTTTGGCATCTTTATATTGAAATCTTTTAATAAATATATTTATTTTTATATTCATTGATCTGGCCATTTCAAAGCACGTAGTACCCTTCCTTCTTCCTCCTTCTCCCATTGCACCTTCTCTCAGATTTCTGTGAACCTCTCTGGTTATCACCCCAATGACAGACGGCCACCACCAAGTTGCTCTCCCTGCAAAAAGGTCATTGTCTGCAAGGCTTGAGCAGCACACACAGCTACAGAAGGGGACATCACTTTTCCCTTCAAACCGTGCTATGTTTGAAGCAGATGAGGAAGATGACAGGGCTTCTTGAGGCAGTGGGAAGAGCTGTGAGCAAGGATCAGTTGATGGAAATAATGACAGCTCTCCATCATGAAGTTCCGCGCTACCTTGTCAAGGTGTGTGAAGAAACCATCATGTTCACCACGGTAGCAGCTCCTAAACCAGACAGACAGGCAGGAAGGATTAACTCAATAGTTAGTTCCTGCCATACAAATTGTATTCCAAATGTTTTTGGAATGGCCCTCAGACTCTTCTTATGTGGAGGGGGTGTGATGACTATCCAGGGGAAGCTTTACCCAGCAGTGAGTGCTCCACGCAACCTCAGTGAACTGGCAGCAGAGTTAGCCACAGAGAAACCACCAGGTGGTCTTCCATGACACACGCTAAATGATAAACGGCAGCATCATTTCAGAAAGAGATGGACACTGCAGCCTGTGGGAAGGACTTATGTTGGAGAGGTTCATGGAGGACTGCTTCCCATGGGAGGGACCCCACGCTGGTGCAGGGGAAGAGTGTGAGGAGTCCTCCCCCTGAGCAGGAAGGAGCGGCAGAGACAAGGTGTGATGAACTGACCGCAACCCCCATTCCCCGTCCCCCTGCGCTGCTTGGAGGGAGGACGTAGAGAAATCGTGGCTAAAGTTAAGCCTTGGAAAAAGGGAGTGGTGGGGGGAAGGTGTTTTTAGATTTAGTCTTTGTTTCTCATTACCCTATTCTGACTTCTAATTGGTAATAAATTAATTTCCCTGAGTTGAGTCTGTTTTGCCCATGACAGTAATTGCTGGGTGATCCCCCTTGTCCTTATCTCGACCCATGAGCCTTTCACTGTATTTTCTCTCCCCCATCCAGCTGAGGAGGAGTGATAGAGTGGCTTTGGTGGGCACGTGGCATCCAGCCTGGGTCAACCCACCACAGTCTTTTAGGGCACAGTGCTCAACATTTTCCAGGATACCCCAAATCCTTTGCAGGAGCCAGTGGGCATTTTAAAATAAGCATTCAGGAAATAAATCTCACATTAAAATAGGGAGAAGATGCTTTTGGTGCACCTATCATTAACTCAAAGGCACACAATGGATCAAAGTAGTGCATTAAAAAACCCACTCAAAACAGTAAAGAAAATAAGTCACGAAATAAACTAGTAAATAGGAAGTTCCCATGATGTCTCCAGTGCAGGATCAATATCACCGACTCCAACAGAATCCAGATTTTATTTATAGCACTTCCAGCCTTCTACTGGTGAAACCTCTGAGTGAGAGCCAAGCACAGACGATGCGCTGCTGTCCCCAGGTCTCCAGGCAGCTCCAGGTTTCCCAGTCAGTGCTTGTTTCACCATTGAGTGTGAAAAGGCTCTGCAAGCTGCCAGCTTCCCAGCTGCTACCTGCTACCCTGTAGGTAAATGGCAAAATGACCAGCATGAAGCATTTCACTTCCGCTGCTGCTTCTCGGGAATGCCCTTGGCGGAGGTAGGCTCTGGAGTTTAACCGGCTGAGACACCAAGAGGCATGCCTGGGAACAGCGGCGGATACTCTGTTGGCTGCTGTCTGCTCAGCAGATTGAGGAAAGCACAGCGTAATGGAAATATCGCCAACTCACGTAAGCCTGAAGAGGCTCTTGAGCAGAAGGAGGGAGAGGGAAGCTCTTCTCAGCAGTTAGCAAGAACAGGGGGTCTCTATAGGTCCTGGACTCCTATGAAAGAAACATAAGGGAGCAAGACCCAAAGATAACGCTTTTAGACTGCTGAAAGACAGGATGGGGTTCTCATCACAGCAGTATTTTTGGACAGTATGTTCTTGCATCTCTACCTTTTGTATCAGCCTCTGGCTGGTACGCACTATCAGGTTAACCCCTTCTTACAAACACTTAGGCTTCAAGAGGAGACAACAGCAGGAAAGATTTTCCTGTAAAGCTTCAGCCACCTATGTTTCACATCCAGAAGTGCCACCAGCTCTGCCTGATCTGCGCCTCAGGCTGAATCTGCTCAGGGCCTGTTTCACCTTCTCCTGCACAAAGGTAATGGCTTGTCTCACAAGTATCTGTAAAGATTGACAGCCCAAGATATCTCATGCAGATGAGCTATGGTATGCAAATGAAGAACATATTGGGATCCTGATAAGATACTTATTCTTGCATCACCCTCGCTCTGTACCATCTGTGAGGGGAATAAACTTCTCACAACTATCTGATCCAAGTGGCTTTTTTACAAGCAAGTAGAACTGGGAATCAAGATGGGTCGATCTGCAGAATTATGACCAATTAGTCAATGCGAGTTATCACCACATTACTAAAGGCAGAGTGCACCAATGGCAAGTGGTCAGAGCAGATTACCTGTTTAACGCGTGGCAGGTGCATGGACCCACAACCCATTTAATAGCTCTTCTGCCACACGGAAAAAGCCTGTGTGGGAGCCTGGCTGATCCCCTCTTAGCACTGCCATGGGAACTGGGATTCTGCTGTAACACGGTCCCTGTGCACAGCTTAGTGCCCGGGCGATGAGGCTCGTTGTGCGTGCTGCATGCTCTGCAGAAGCATCACCCTTGTGCCTCAGCTGAAAGAAGAGCAGGATACGGTGCATGTCCACTCCGATGAAATAAGACCGTGCAATTACAGTGCGAGCATGTGTGCCTGCCTTCCACCTAACTTTGGCAAGTGCTTTACTGCTTCGAGAGTGGCTAATGCTCTCAAACAAATACTGAGAGATGGACAGCAGTCTCAGAACAAATTTCACAGGTTTCATGAAATAGCTGGAGAAGTAGAGGAGATACCCACTGCGTATTACTATTTCTCTGCAGACATCAACCCTTAGACACCAAAGAAGTCACCTGGAAGATAACCCCAATCAAGGAAAACCAATGATTGCACTTTATTAGATATCTAGGAATTCAACCATGAAGCAAAACCCACAGGAAACCAAGCTTCACTAGCTCCTCTGCTCATATTTACTCTTCTTCCTTTTATAAAAGAAATCCTCTCCAAACTCAGCACTGGTATCAGCACGCTGTCCTGCCTAAAACAGGGGACCCGCTCATCCACCCAGACAAAAAACCTCACCGAAGGCAGACTCAGTAGCCTTGTTTTGTGGCATGTTCTCTCTCCCTCCTTGCCTATCAGTTTTTTGATCCCTGTAACCTAGACATACAAAGCAGGACAGTTTTAAAGGCTATCGTATTTCAGATCACAGCTCAATTCCTGTAAACACAACCTTCAAAAAGGAAGAAGAAAAGAGCTTGAGCCTGTTACTTTTTCTGTTACATTAAAAGGGCAAGAAAGATTATTTTTTCCCCTTAATTATTCTGTTTTGGTTTTTTTTCCAAACCCCTTGCTTGAGCACATTAGGTACTCAGGTCTCCTACGCCCTCACAGACTCAAGGGTGACTGAAGAACTAGTGGAGTCATGACAGCACAGAAGGGAGAGGAGGGAAAGCAACAAGGGAAGGCAGCTTCAGTCCGACTCTCACAGCTCCCAAATCCCAGCTTGTTTCTATTAACAGACACATTTGGGAGAAAGCTTCCTTGGAAAAGACTTGCTACCTGCGGCCCATTGGGAGAGATGGGGCAAGACTCCCAGCTCACACCTGAGGCTCCAAACAGCCCTTCCAGGCACATTCTTCCAAATGCCACCACTCTACAGCAAAATGAATTACACAGCAACACTGCACAGTACTCCCCCAAAAATAACAAGAAGGGAAGTGATTTAAATAAAGAAAAAAAAACAAACACCCTTTTTTAAGAAAAATGTTCATTCTTCTAGCCATCACTGAAAAGAAAAAAAACAACATAAAACAGACAGAAAACTATTTCCCCTTAAAATTCATTGCAAGTTTATTTGAGTGTTTGATCATCCTCAGACATTCTGGATCTATTAAGGACTGGTTTATGCCAGAAAAATCCATGCAAAGTGATTTCAGTTAAACTAATGCAGCCTCTTACACTTGTCTGTTAAAATAGTTTTGCAGCAGACTTTAATCCATGCAGTTTATTTTGATAATTTAAGGAATTTAAGAGTGTCCACATAGCGGGGGGTTAATAAGATTGTGCAAAAGACACACAGGCCAAATGCAAAACTCACTATCTCATACGCTGCAAGTGAAAAGCCAATTCCTTTCATGCCACCAATGCAAATTCAACCCCCAAGAGTGCTCAAAAACAGTATGATAGAAATGTGAAGATTAAATTCCTAGGAGGCTGACAAATGCTCCTCCTTTACCCATAGAGCTGCTGAGGTGCACACCACCACACTGAGAACATTGAGAACATAGCTTTCCATTGGCTTCAGCTAAGTATGATGCTGGAACCCTTTCCCATGGCCCGCAAGACGTTTGCATCCTGGAAACAGCCCTGGTTTCAGCTGGGACAGAGTTAATTTTCTTTCTAGTGATTCAGACTTGGTATGAAAGGAAAGTCAGTAATGCATATTGTTTTAGTTGCTGACAGGTGATGTTTGTATTTTTTCAAGGACCTCTTTCAGCTTCCCATAGAAACTGGGAAGGAGCATAGACAGAGCAATGGCATAGCCAATGGAATATTCCCTACCACAGATGCCATGCTCGGTATATAAACGGGGTTAGCTGGGGGGTGGATACTCGCAATCGCAGCTCGGGAAGGTACCGATTCACTGCGTGGTGAGAGTGACTTGTGTCATCATTATTATTTTCCTTTCCTGTTATTGTTCTGTTAAACTGCCTTTACCTCAGCCCACGAGTTTTTTTCTTCCTTTCCCTTTCCCCTCCTTTTCTCCCTCTTCTCTCTGCTCTTCTCAGGGGCGGGAAGGGGAGAACTGTGCGAGTGGCTGCGTGGTCCTAGCTGCTGGCTGGGGTTAAACCACAACAGAAGCTCAGGCTGAGAGTAGGGAAGAGGCAGCCACATCACCTACAAACATACCGCGTTCACCCTGAGCGCGGCAGTGGAGCTGGAGGCAACGGATGTGCAGCCTAACAGGGGCTAACAGTGATGACCAGCTTGCTAAGTTTCACCTCCACCAGTCTCCTACTTCTTTTTTAATTTTAAAATAGTCAATTAGGTCCCTGTGACTCAACATTTTTCCTTTAAGAAAAAGAGTCATACCTCTGCTTTCTACCTCTAGAATTCATGATTGCTGTGGTCCTACCCTGGGCATTGACTAAATACACTGTTCTCACAGGTTTTGAGACAGGACTTTCCAGTGAACTATGCAGCAGCGGCTCCCTCCTGAAAACGTTCTCTCTGTGGAGGGACAGACGCACACAGCCCCATCCATGCACGCACAGCATGGACGGCAGCAAGACTGTCCCTGGTGGGAGTCAAGCACACCATAAAGAGACTTCTCCACCGGGAGAGGAGGAAAGCCAAGGTCAGTAAACTCGGTCTTTCCCCGTTTTGCTGTGCACAGCTATTCACGGAGTCGGTCAGCGGTGAAGACACCAGGCAGGCTTGGAACAACCACGCTCTCCTACCTGCCTGTCTATGGGTTAGACCTGGCCACCCACAAGGGCAAGCAGCATCACACCTCCCCAGAGCAGCATGACTTCATCTATCAGAGCTGCATCCCACCAGGTTAAGAAACTCCTCACAGTGCCAAGGACCTAACGAGGGACAAAAGAGGTGACCATCTTACAAATCCTCCCAGTAGTCCAATGGGAGGTTGGCTCCTCCTTGGCAAGCAGAGTGCCATGTCCCCTCTTTCCCAAAACCCCCAACCACCTCCATCAGGACACAGCAATACAGACCAAAACACGAAAAACAGCCCCCCTCAGCCCAACGCTTTTGGGTGGAGAACGGTGGCATTTTCCCAAGGTAAGATCAAAGTCCCTTTCTTTCCCTTCTTGGCGGGGAGTGCCTTGCTGGCTGTGCAACCCCAAGCAAGCACTGAACCACTGCCTCTCCAGCCTCCCCAAATGTGGAGCAAAAGCCGGTGGTGCCCCAGGAGAGGCTGTGCTTACTATCCGCAGCAGCAGCTCCTGACATATAGTCCCCTAGGAAGGAAAGGTTGGATTGTAACCCGCAGCTGGGGAGACCCACAAAAGGAAGACACCGTCAGCTTTACATGCTCAGGAAACTTCACCTCACTGAAAAACTAATTGCAAGATTTGGGCTTTGTTTGTTTTTACAAAGCCCCCAGTAACCATCACATTATTAGAGGAGATTATGGAGCATCTCTGCTGACATCCTCAATAGCATACACCTGCAAAAAACCCTCTCCTTTTCCTTTTAATTATTTCCATCTTTCCACTTTTTTTTTTTTTTTTTGTATTTTCATTGTTTCTTTGCAGGCTCCTCATTTATCTTCAGACTCGGCCATTTAAATTTTAATAGAGGCTTCACTGTCTATCCCCTTTTTCTTCAAAGGCCCTGCTTTATTTTTCTGCCTCTTCGCGGTCCCCCCAGCCTAATTGTTGTTATTATTTTTAACCTTCAGTAGTTTCCTTTGCTTTCTTCTCCATTCTAATCTCTCCCTGCTCCGGTTTTCCCCCTCTACACTAAGTCCCTTTCATCCCTCACCTCCCTCTTGCCCCCGGCCAAGCATCCAAATACATGTGGAGCAAGCGTAACCAAGCATAAATATGAAAGGGATCATCCAATTTCAGCAAAACGCTTGCCCCTACCTATTCAAATATTGACTTGTAATGATTAAGTCCAAGAAGATCATAATTTTTTTTTTTTTTTTTTTACAGAGCTCTGCAGGTCTTTAATAAACCTCAGCCTCCGCCTCGACGGCAGTCAGGACTGCAGTTGCTGAGCTGTTTCCTATGCATTACAGCAGATTTGCTCCAAGGTAAGCGAGAGGGATGCCTGAGCCGGGAGCGTGAATTATAAGCAAGGAGATTTCATTCCCCAGTTGCTGGTTTATTGAAATTCAATGCCTGCCTCTCACCTGCTGCTTTGTTATGCTAACCTCTTCTGGCTGGCCTAAAATTTCCAGTCCACGGCGCAGCCAAGCAGTCGCACTCCCATCAAACCCGCACTCCCATCAAACCCGGGGAACCGCGTGGTGCAGCAAGACCTGCCAGAGGAGGCACCAGCACAGCCTCTTGCAGGGGACATCTCCGTCCCAACACCAAGCAGAGCGGCCACCCCCCTAAAGGGAGGGAGATATGGGGATGTCACTAAAGGGCAGCCTCAGTGCTGGGGGATGCCAGGCGATGGTCACACCATGCACCAGCTGATGAGAAGGGCTGTGGGGGGCTCCTCTCGCCTTAGGGAGGGACCTGCTGGGGTTTTTTAATCCCACTCGCCAGGATCTTGCATATTGCACACAACCTCGCTTCCCTCCAAACAGCATGAAAGACCATTTCACCCCCCAAGGGTTAGGAAGAAGAAAAGAAACCCATCTCCTACTGGCAAGGCACAGCTCCCACCAGATTTTCGCCTTCTGAAAAGCACATGGACTTGTGAGCTGCTTTTGACAGCCCGAAGAGTGGCCGAGCTGGAGGCGTTCAGGGCAGAGCTGCCAGCTGGCACCCAGGATGCCAGCTCCCCCTGGCCCAACGCCCCACAGCCCCATATCACAAGCTGACATCCGAGAAGAATTATTAGGTTGGATATTAGGAAAAATTTCTTCACAGAAAGGGTTATCAAGCTGCCCAGGGAAGTGGTTGAGTCGCCATCCCTGGAGGTATTTAAAAGACATGTAGATGTGGTGCTGAGGGACATGGTTTAACGGTAACTTGGCAGTGCTAGGTTAACGGTTGGACTCGATGGTCTTAAAGGTCTCTTCCAACCAAAATGACTGTATGATTCTAAGACAGATTAAACCCACTCACAGCTCACTGTGCCCTGAGATAAGCACGTGCAGGAGCTGCCAGCCCCTTTCGCTGCTCCTCCTGGCCAAAAATGCAGAGGCACAAGGAGGACAAAGCATGGCCCATGCCAGCCTGGCACATGGTGCAAGGAGAGCATGGTGAGGATGAAGACAAAGAACCACACTTGACATATAACAGTGCCCTTGCTGGAAATTACCACCGCACTTCGCAAACATTTCATTACAAGTAAGCCCTCCTGAAGGGAAGAAAATAGCGTCTTCCTTTTCCAAAACAGGGGAAAACGTGCAGAAACTGAATGGTACGTGCCTCTGGGTGAGACAATAAGACACAGCACATCCTATAAACACCCACCAAGGAGTACGACCGTTTTGACATAGCACTGCCATGGCACAGACAAAAATACTGAGTTTGCAAACAGTGAAATGGTACTAGAGTACGAAGTCAACTCCTAACTCTCCATGCTGTCTCCCTGTTTCTAGCAGAGACAGAAGGCTGCTGCAAATGGTAGTGAAGACTTCACATCTCACCAACCTGGGTGCACAAACCTGCCTGAAAAAGCAAACAGAATATATCTATTCTTATTTTATCAATATCTTGATTTAATTCCCATTCACCAAGGTTTAACCCTGCTCCCAGACATGGAGATGCCCTCAGTAACCCAGAAAGCCTTGGGTAAAGATTTGCTGGAGCAAGCCTACCACACCCTTCCAGATGCTGCTGCCCCAGCACTGGAAGGGGCCAGCGCACATCCCTACACCAAGGTGCTCACATTTAGTCTCCTGCAGGAAAAGCAGGTCTCACCAGTATAACCAGCCCTGCAGCAGCCAACTGCAAGCTCTGCAGAGGGGAAGTTTTTGAAAACACCCCAAATTCCCCAGCATCCCCCTGGCTGCTTTCCCACAGGGCAGACCTCAAACCGGTCTCTCTCCAGGAGGAAATAAATAAATAAAACAAAATACACCCGTGTGTGGGCTCATGCAATTTTAATCAAACTAATGTCTGCAAAAAGGGGGGTAGAGGGGCGGGGGCAGGGAGGCATTACAGTGCCACTTGTTCAAAGCGCTCCCGTTTATTCCACATCTGCGATCCCTTTTGAGCTCCCAACAGCAGCGAGGAGTACGAGACGTACAAAGCGAGCGTGTGGCGTGCGCTGAGCTGTCTCTTTGTTTTAGTCACCGTCTGCTGCTAATGTCAGCGAGAGAGCACTCCGGGGATCGACACCTCGGTGCCGCGCCAGCTAATTACACACCGACAAAAGCACCCGGAGGGGAGAAAATAAAAAAGAGAGGAAACCGAGCATCCTAAAAAACATTGCATGACTTAATGGGGGGCCAACAGCTAGGGAGACCAGACCTGCTTCTCACAGGGCTGGGGGAGAAGGGGTAACGCGTGGGGGGCAGACAGAGAGCACCCTGAGCTCCATCGGGAATGGTCTTGCCCTGCAGTGGCGCTGAGGGCACTGGCAGAGGGGAAGGGGACAGCATGACAGCCCTGCCCAGGCAGCAATGCAATGGGGTGGCAGAGGAACACTGAAAAGGCAATTGCGGGCATCTCCAGGGGTCCTGGCAGAAGGGGACGGCAGCAACACGGAGAAATGGCCTGAAAAGTTTTGGGGACTGTTTCCCGCAGAAGCGCCGGGCAAAGAGTTGGAGCCACAGGAAGGAGAGAGGAGCTGGTGGCTCGCGGGGGTATAGTGATGGTTGTGCCAGCCGTGTCAATGCCTGGTGTGTTTCGGAGGTGGAGGAGAGGAGCTCATGGCAGGAGCAGGAGAAGGGGAGCTCTGTCCCTCACCTGATGGCACAGCCCTACCAGCCCTCGGGCCTGTCCCTCAGCTGCCTGGCTCCTAAGCTGGCAATACCCATGTTCACCAGCCTCACAGGGAACAACAAATGCTTAATAACTGTGTAGGGGAAGTGGTCCATTCACTACAATACCTCCCCTGGAGATACCCGAGAGCCACTTGCCATGGGGAGAGGCAGAGGCGACAGAGCTGCTCAGGAGCAGGTTCCCGGGAGGGCTCAGGTATTAACTAACCTGCCCCCAGCCCCTGGGACCCGGCCACAGCTCCCAGACGGGGATTAAAGCCAGCAAAATGAGAATTTCAAACATGCATCCGGCAAACCCATGTGCATTCCCTGTGGCGGCAAATAATCAGGTACCAAGAAGGAGATTAACCCTGCGGGACTGAAGGAAACAAAGGCATAAGAGCTGGTCTGTTTAAGAAGCCGCTGCTGCTGCTTCTCCCAGACAAACACAAATCTGAGGGCAGCGCCTGCGTGAGAAACACTGATTGCGAGGAAATCTAAGCCCCTGATTTTATGCAGGTCCACAACAAGCAGCACAAAGAGCCCTGCAATAGCTGTTACAGCAGAGGTGGTGAGCCAGGTAGGCTCCTACCCAGGTTGTACCACGGGATGTGTTGCTTTAGCGTTTACTTTAGCTGATGGTGAGCAAGCCAGCCCCTGCTCCACTGACTGCCGGACCTACAGCACGCTGCACCCTCGGGAACCGGCTGCCATGCCCTGGGAAATGGGCAACGGCTCCTCGCTGGGGGTCAAAGCGACACAGGCTACTGACGGCGCAGCAGGGCTATGGGGATGTTCTGTGCAGGTGGCAGAGCCTGATTATTTTGGGACACACACCCCCCCCCACCCACCAGCCAAGCTGGAGAGGTCGCTGTACCTGCAGAGGTGGAGAAGCAGTGTCCTGGCCAGCGTCCCCTTATTCAGGGGCCACCTGTTCAAAGCTGAGACGGGGCATCACCCAGCACAGAAGGAAAGGCTGCTCCTCACTTACAGGCAGATGCAGCTCCTGCCTCTTTTGGGAGAAGGCTCTCCCTGCACGCTGCTGGCAGGCTAATAACTGCAAGAGACTTTCACATACTCCCTACTCAACAGCTAGATGTGTGTCATGACAGGCTTCAAGCGGCACATCCCTAACGCTCGTGCTGCTGCAGCGGCAACTCGGTTCCCAGTCGAGCAGCCTCCAGCAATACCACCTTGGGCTGTGATCTTGTCAGGTTTCATAAGCTTAATCAGGCTCTGCTCTGGCTGGCGTACAGGGGTTTCACTGGCAGACTGGCTGTCCTGTGGCTCCAGACAGCGGCCCTGAACACTCAACAGCAGCGCTGTGTCCTGGCAGTCAACAGGAGGATCTGCATTTCGGTTTTGACAACTTCAACCAGTACATAATAAGGGACAGGACGGGTAGCCCTTCAGGCATCGGCTCGGTGGACCAGTAATAGGCCAGGGACTGTGGTGGCTGGCTTAAACCCATTACACTTTAGCAGCAATGGAAAGCACCTTCTAGCCTTTGGGAGAGGGGTCCAAGGAGCAGAAGGTTCTGGGGTGGCTCCTGGGGCACACATGTCATCTAAACATCTTATTAGTGCAAACTGCCCACAGTTATCCAGCTTGACTTGGCCCTATCAGAGCAGACTGTGACACGAACACACCACAGGAGATGACAACTCCATGTTTCCATACCAATGGTCTGTGACAGGGCTGCCTACAGAAACTCATCCCACTGCTGCCACGGGGCATTGCAGCACCCTGAGCTGGCACTGCGCTTATCTACAGCAACAGGCTCTGGCTAAGCCCGACCCCATGGACTCGACCCGAAGCTATGCACTGCTGCCCAGCCCAGCATGCCTCTGGTGCCCCAGTTCCTCCTCTCCTCTTCCCTCCATCAACATCAGACCCTCAGCAGGAGCCTCTCAAAGCAGATGAGATCTGACGTGCCCGGTATCTCCGAGGATGGGCACGCAGCATGCACGGCTCTGGCCACAGGCACAAGGGAGCAGAAATGATTCAAGAGTGCCAGGTGCCTGCATCTCGTTCCCCACTGCTCGCCAGCCCTCTTACTCACAAAGTCACTTCAAAAGGAGCTCCTCAAAGCATGCCGTCGCTGCCTCTGACTTCCTGATTGCAACAGGAGAGGAGAAAGAGTAGGAGGCAGCAACGTAAAGGTAATTACTGCATCCCAATGGCCTTGATGGATGACAGCCCTGAAACCCCTGTAGCCTGCTCTGGGGTCAAGAGCCTAAAACAGCATCTAGGGCACTTGAAGTATGTGTGGAAAGGGTGGGGGAAGAGCCCCACAGAAGGAGGCCAGGGCCCATGTCTCTGGCACCTTTGAGGCCTCCTCCCATTGCAGGAGGGAGGAAGGATGCTCTTTCCACCCCAGCCACAGTCCCTCACCGGTCATCCCCACGTGCAGCTCTCCCTGCTCCAGCATCTCCAGGATGCCACCCTCCTACACACCTTGCTGCTCTTCACGACACTAAACCTCCTGTCCAAGGTCTTCCCACCTGCCACTTCCACACTCCCTCCCCCTCTTGCCTTCCCAGTGCTGCTGTTCCTTCTTTCCTTCCTGCTGCTCCCTTTTCAGCTTTCTTCCCCCCCCCGCTTTTGCTTATTTTTAACTCCCTCACCTCCAGTCTCCCTCAGTCCGCTCACTCTCTGCCTTGCACACCTCCATTCGCTCCCCTTCACGTTGCCCAGACCAGCACTGGGATGACCACCACCTTCCCGTTCCCCAGCAAGGGCAGGAGCCCCTCAATTCCACCTGACCACACTGAAGCCAAAGGGCTCCATCTTTGGCTCAGCTTACCCTGCACCACAGGACCCGGCTTGGAGACAGAAGCCCTTCATGCAAAGGGATGCTTATCTCCCAGGGCCACCTGTGCCAACCACTGTGTCCTCTGGATAGGCTCAAACACTCATGTGGCTTCAGCTGTCACACAGATTGAGTGGGGCTTTTTTGGATGATGAGCAGTGCTCCTACTTTACTTGTTAGATAAGCTCTGCAGTTCCACCGCGCAGGTGTGGCCTGAACAGCATCCCTTGCTGGTGACACATTGGCCCGGGATACCGCTGCAGAAGGGAAGAGGGTGGAAGCATCCCTGCGGCCGTAGTGTGTCTCCACCCTGTCCCAGAGCGGCTGCCCTTCTCAAAGTGGCTTTTTGGGCCAGCACCCGCAGCCAGGGAGCTCCTCCAAAGCACAGCCTCCCCAGATGAACAGCTCATGCCTTTAGCAACCCCACCTCTCCACCAGCTTCCCCTTCCCTGTAGGCTAGCATTGCTGGGCCAGCGCTCCCATCTTCCAGCCACAGTGCCAGGTGGACCATCCGTGGTGCACAACCGTCGCCTGCAGTTTTGCAAGGAGTCCTATCTGCGGACAGGTGGCATCACTACACCTGAGAGAGCTCAAAAGGTGACAACAGACTGCCAGAGTGCCTGTGGTCATCTGTGGCATGCTGATGCAATTCTTCAGCAGACAAGGCTCAAGAGCCTCACATTAACCCTCTTTGATAAGTAACTGGCTGCTTTGGGATCTTCTCTTTATTTCCATGCAGCAGCACAATACCGTAAAAAAAAAAATTGGACTCTTTAAATCTTCTCACCCTCAGTGAGTTTAGCATTACAAGTTACAGCTGTGAAATGCATTTGGTAAGGAATGGCTTTATAAAAATCTTTCTCTCTTGAATAGGCAGTTAAAAATGAAGGAGGACAGGGTCTGAGAAAGTTAAGCGCTCAGAGCACACCATGCCTAGGACAGAGGCATCCCTGTCCAGAAAACACTGCCCGCCGTGACACACCTCCCCAAGGCAGGCATTCCTAGCTACAACATTTCTTCGCAGAGCCCTCAGTTATCATTTTAACTAGTATGCAGTAAGGAATAAAGCCCTAAAGGGCTCAATATGTTGAAACACAGTGTTAGGGAACCAGAGCAGGACAGAGCAGGGACACTGAAGGGCATCCAGCCCATTAGTACCAACATAGCAAAGACCTACCCCTTAAGGCAGAGGCTCATTCAGATTTTAAATGGGCGAGCAGAGCAGCCCCACCTCTTGCCTCTGTAGGGCCAGAGGGTAAAATCACGCTTCTCTCTGCATTCAAATGTGCCTTTGTTCAGGTTCACCCTGTTAGCTCTGGCTTTGCTCTTCTTTGTAGGCTCTCAAGAAACGCCTCTTGTTGATGGCAAGGGCAAGTGGGGCGGCTAATCCCATCCCATTAGCATCCTCTGAAATACTCCAAGGACTGTGGACCCTGGTGCAGACGGCCAGAAGGCGGCTCTCACTACGCGAGCAGGACTTCTGGATGTGTGCACACACATCCAGCCCCGGAGCCATTCGCTGTCAATAAAGCCTGCTGGAGAGAGGGAGAGGATAAAGAAACAGTCCACATGTGGCTTGAAAGGAGACTTTTCTCCTACAGGCACAGCTTTTCCAATACCAAGGGTCCTCACTGCTCTTCTTTTCTGAAGGCGGCATGAAGACCTTAAATTGGGGGACACATGTTAGTGTAACTAACCCCACTGAGTAACCCGACTGAGCACCATCCCACAAGGGATGGGGAGGGGGCACAGGGCACCATGCATCCAGCAGCTCAGCCTCTGGTACCCTCGTGAGGCAGATACGTGTATGACAGAAGCCACCCCCTCCCCAAATGATGAGCCAGTGCTACCTGCAGCACTCTCATATTCCTTGCAGCTCTCCTTTCCATCACAGCTCCTATTTATAAACAGCTGTTTGGCAGTATTACTAATCAGTGCTGCGTGGAATAATATTACATTTCCCTCAACATTACTATTTTATCTTCTTTCCTCCCCACCTCCAGCTGATGCTTTCCTTCCACCACCCCCAGCCTGGAAAGCAATATTACATTCCTTCATTTTATCCAGGCTCCACTTGTCTGATAATGTAAACAATTTACTTATAACCCATGCAAAAAAAAAAAAAAATTAAATACTGTTAAACCCACTTAAAATAAATACTTGCCGAAGGAATATCAGCTGGAGACTGCTCTCTGACTTATAATAATCCCACTGCACCCAGGGAAATCCTCTTAAACCTATATCAGATAAAGATTGTAAAACTGTTATAGGGCTAAACTGTCAGGGCAGCCCCAGAATCAAGATGGAGAATTTCTCCTCCCAGCTTCTCCCTGCCGAGGGGCAGCTCCACCCCAATGCAGGTCTGGATTCCTTCTCAGCACATGAAGCAAAACCACTTGCGCTGCAGAGCTCAGCGGCGTGGGACCCTGCACCGCCTGGCAGGAGCCAGAGGGAGTGGGAAAGGCCAGTCCTGCCGGAGCTTCAGGCTGGATGAGGCAGTAGGAGGTAGACAGCCTTGGGACCAAAACCCTCCCTCTGGAGCTTCAGCACATGAAGCAAAACCACTTGCGCTGCAGAGCTCAGCGGCGTGGGACCCTGCACCGCCTGGCAGGAGCCAGAGGGAGTGGGAAAGGCCAGTCCTGCCGGAGCTTCAGGCTGGATGAGGCAGTAGGAGGTAGACAGCCTTGGGACCAAAACCCTCCCTCTGGAGCTTCAGCAGGGCAGAGACCCTCTGATGCTTTAAACCAGAAGAAATCTACCCCCGCAGGATGTCCAATAGCACCATCTCTAAATTAGCAGATAAGGAGCCCAAACCAGAGGGGACACGATTAAACTTCTGAGCCCTCTTGGGGAGAAGATGGAAGCAGTAGGCTTCCAACTTTTGTGCTATCCTATCTGATAGGACAAAAAGGACCTGATGTATGATCGGTAATGCTGCTAGGGGCTTTTGGGATTGTTGCTGCTCTGTGTTTTCTCTGGGCACCGGTCCCCAGTTTGACTTTATTTTGCTTGTTTTGTAATTCTTCAACGAGAATATGTGCATCTACACCACAATGAGCATGCAGCTTTGTGGCACAGAAGCAGACTAGCTCAGCAAAGGGCACTGCGCTTCCCCTCTGCTACACGGGGACACAATCATTCACCACCAGACCTACTTGTTCTCCAAGACGACCCGAGAAAAGCATTGGTGTCAACAGCAGAAACAGCTGCCCCTGCCTCTCAGGGCAGCAGACTGAGAAATGCAGAGCATCAAAGTCTAAGGGTAGAGAACTAGAGAACAAATAAAGCAATCCTCCAGGGAAAACAAATTAAAACACAAAAAAAAAGTCCCCCAAAACACAGAAAAAAAGGAGTGGGAGGAAGGAGTAAGCAGAGCAAAAACCTCCCCAGAGAGGCAGCATGAAAAATAGGCAACGTGGAATGTGAAATTTTCACTGGTAATCGAATAACGGGCTGCTCCATCACAGGATTTCTCAGTGCTGCAGCTGGCTGGAGCCACAGGGACCGTATTCCACTTTCAGAGTTCACTGAGCAATTGCTAAGACAGGGGACGGGTGCCATATGTTACCAGCTGCGCTCACAGTCATGGCTTTCCGCATTTAACACTGAGAGACTGTTTGGAGGCACAGAAGCAGAGAAACCTGCCCACTTGGTGCCGCTCCCTCGCCACCCGGTATTCCGGCAAAGCTGCCAGAAATGCCAACAGGCTCTGCTGGCGAGTCCTGGAGCAGGTCCCCGTGCCAGAGAGTCGCCAGGCTGTGCCGGCCACTCATTCCCACCGGTACCCATCACAAGCAGGGAGGTAGAGAGATGGGTGCCCTGCAGCCGCCCTCCAGGGAGGTGGTCCATACGGCCGGAGGCAGCACCTGGAAAGCATCTGGGCGTGCAGGAGGTAGGCGGCAGGTACCAGGCTCTGCCCATCCCACATTACAGCCCGCTGGCTCCACCACCTGCTCACCTGACCCAGCCTGGCTCCTTCTGGCTCTCCTTTTGTGCTCTTAATTTTTTTCATCTTCCAGAGCTTCTCTCAGTTGTGCATGTAGTGAAGAAGTAAATATTTGGGG
>NW_009649568.1:2133691-2147552 GCF_000708025.1 Charadrius vociferus
GGGGGCGGGGGTAGTTTGGGGGCTGCCCAGATCACACTGGAAAGAAATGTTAAATTCAGGATGGGAGGTGGTGCCAGACTATTTCTAACTCCAGATGACCTTTTGCTTCCCATGATTAGCAAGCAGAGCCCAACCTGAAAGAGCTCATCACATGCCGTGTTCACTTTCTTGGAAAGGATGGAGAACCCAAGATTTGAACCCAGGGTCCCAAGTGGTCCATCTGTGGTAGAGCTGGCCTTTGGGGAAGGATTTTTTACTAGAGAATGTAGTGATAGGATGAGGGGGAATGGCTTCCAACTGGAAGAGGGGAGGTTTAGATTAAATATTAGGAAGAAGTTTTTCACCTTAAGGGTGGTAAGGCACTGGAACAGGTTGCCCAGGGAAGCTGTAGATGCCCCATCCCTGGCGGTGTTCAAGGCCAGGCTGGATGGGGCTTTGAGCAACCTGGTCTAGTGGGAGGTGTTCCTGCCTATGGCAAGGGGGTTGGAACTAGATGATCTTCAAGGTCCTTTCCAACCTAAACCATTCTATGATTCTATGAAATGCACCAGGATCTCTGGCTAAAGATTTTTCTATCCTAGTTAAAAAACTTTACATCCTATTGGCACTTAACATCCCAACATTATGACAATCTGCACAAACAGCATATACCACTGATCACTCATCTCCGAGTGACAGACCAAGAGACATCCTATAAATCAGTAAAACATTTAGGATTACCAAATACCTCATTTTACCAGGAACCGGCAAAGCATAGGAGAAGAGTCATCAGGACAAGCATGCGGGCTGAGCAGAGTGTTGCTTTTGCAGCAACTCCTTTCAGGGCAGCAGAGGACCCCACGCCTTGTAGCCCCACTGACACTGAAGAGGCACAGGGCTTGGGGGAAGAGCGAGCGCCATGGTCCCATCAACCTGAGAGACGCCCGACTGGAGCCAAGCACGGCTGGTGCCCACGAGAGAGCAGACTAGAGGGCAAGGCTCCCAGCCTTCAGAAAGGAGGCTTTTGCAGGAAAAACGGCTTTAGTTTTCAAAAATCATTTTAACTGACTGGTCTGCTTTTACCATTCGGGCTCAGTGCTGCACAGAAACCTACCCAAGCAAAACGCTACAGCTCTTCACAGTCTGAAGGCAAGTCAGCATTTGGGCTTCTGCGCCTCCCTTCCTGACAAGTAAGAGACAGAGAAAGCCTGGAAGCGAGAGGGCTCATTCTAAAGACCAGCCTCGATTTGCAAGCAGAGGGCTGTGCAATTGCCTGAGGCCATACTCATTTACATTTTTAGAAATGCATTTTAGAATACTTTTTTTTTTTTTAACAATGCATAGGTACAAGTGTACAGACACGCATAAAGAAAGGACACATATTGTAAACCTTCTCCACATGCTAACTAAATTGAAATTTAAAGAAGTACCTCTACCTCAAAAGGGACAATGTAGGAAAAACATATGGAATACAGTGATGTGCCCCAAATGTGTCTAATGCCAGTTTTTTCGAGAAATGGGTAGGTGGACAGGGGAAAGAAAGAAAGAAAGAATTAATTCCACAACTGAGAGCCCCCTCTGCAAAGCACATCACCCCACCACTAAACTGCCTGCAGTTTTGAGGGACAGCGCAGGAAGGCGAGGGAGGAAAAACACCAACAGCTAAGAAGGGAGAGAGAGTGAATACAATGGATTATCTATTTTTTTCAGGTATGCTCTGCCTGAAATTAGTTCCATTTCTCCTGCGTAGATAGAGGTGGAGAAGCGATGTCACGTAATACAACAATAAAAAAGGAAAAATCAGGCAAGCAATTCCAATGGGAAAGAATAGGAGATGGCGTACTGCAACAAAACAGGAGTAATTGGAAGTGTTTAGCAGGAAAATATAACAACAGGGGACGAGATAAAGATACACAAAATAATGAATGAACCTTGTCTAGCAATGTAAGGGCGCATTCAGAGATTTCTGTTACAAGCTTCCAGTTATATCCTGAATGGTATCTACAAAAAAAGTGTTTTAAAAAATCCCAAGGAAGAACTAGCCCATGCAGTTCATTGCCAGACTGTATACAACTAAAGCCAAGATTAAAAAAAAATATTAAAAAAACCTGGAAGGGGCACAGAGCCTGCGGACTGGCTCACGCATGCCCACGCCGCGGGGGGCTGTAACGAAGCAGCCCCTCCTGCCAGCTTCAGAGCCACCGCCTGCGGGGTTGTCTGCACCGGGCTCCCCGGCACTGTGGACCACCGGCCCCCTCAGTCTGGCAACGCCTATTAGCCTCACAGCTTCCGCAAGGGCAAAATTGGGTGAGCTTAAGCAGCTATACTTTTCAAGACATCAGAAGTGACTAAGCAGGACTGGAGGTGAATCCTATTCAGCATCATTACCAGGCAGAGCTGAAATATAAGCCTTTGTTTCTAACTCCCCCTTATCTGAGGAGCTCAAAGCACTTCACAATTATTTAGCTTAGACTTTGTGAAAGGCTTGTATGCTATTATCCCTAATTTTACCAGCTGGAAAACGGTGAGGGAGACAGGGAGCGTCTTACCCAGGGACATGCAGCGAGCTGGCAGCATGATGCAGGACCTGATGCCTGCAGCCCCTCACTGCTCCACAGCATCAGAAACCGGGTATTCTGGGACAGCAAGTCCCCCGGCTGTGTCCATAGGAACTGTCCATAGGAAATAGGAAATATTTACCCCTCCTCATCTGCCTCTTGTTAACACACAAACACTCCCTTTCCATGCATAGCAGGAACAGAAAGAAAAAGCAGAGCAGCACAGGTAAATTTTTTTTTTTTTTCAAGGCTACTACAGAGAGCTTTAGGAATGTAAAGGAGGACAGTAAGAACAAAATACCCTGTGTCTAGCTGCAAAGGACCACCTAGGAGAATGTATTTGATTTTTTTTTTTTTAATGTCAGCTAAAGGGGAATTTGAAAGTGAAGGACATTTACTCCTCTGGGGAGCTAATTACTGCAACAAGCACAGCCCGAACAGGCAAAGATGAATGTAATTCACAAAGCAGGAACTTCAACACCACCAATCCTAAAACTCACTTTAATCAACTGGCCGCTTGGCCAAATAAAACATACACACGCTTCCCAGAGGTAGGAAAGCCACCGAGATGGCCTCAGAGAGATTAGGACATCTGAACTTAGGATCTCCAAATTCTACCTTCGTACACCAGAGCAGAGCAATAGTGACAAACTCCTGCAACCACTCTAAAGAAATAAAAATTATATGAAATACAAAAAATATGGCAGAAAAAAATATTTTGGGATGTACATTAGGTTCTTGCTGGTCTCACCTGGTTGAGGTGATTATGCCATTATTTAGCACTGACATCACCACTATATACCATTTCAAACCTTTCTTAAACACCCTCCCTTCAAAGTGCTGCCTAACAGTGGTTTCTACTGCATAGAAGCCAAGCCGTTCATCATGGGATCATAGGACAATTCAGGGTGGAAGGGACCTCAGGGGGTCTGTAGTGCAACTACAGGGTCAAGCAGGGTCAGCTATAAGGTCAGACCAGGCTGCTCAGGGCTTGATCCTGTCAGGTCTTGAAACCCTCCAGAGATGGAGCCTGTGCAACCTCTTGTGGCAGCCTGAACTGCTCTTGTTTCGATTTTTGCCAGTTGATGCTTATCTGCAAAAAGCCTGGCCTCCCCCGCACATGTACAGTGACAAACACTTTCCCCTGTCTCTCAGGAAAAGAAGAAAAAGGTAGCATAGAAAGAAGAGCCCCCAAAGACTTCTATAAAAACCAGCAGATCTTTGTCTGCAAGACTGCCATCTCTTTCTTCGACACCTCCCTCAAGCAAGGCCACCTTCAGCCCAGTTGACGGCTGGAATAAACTACCAGCCACCAAGGTCCACGTGCCCCACATGAGCAGAAGTGACTGCTCTCACTGAGCCCCCTCCAGGTTTCCAGGAGAAAACGATGCTCTCCCAAACTCCCAAACCTGCGACACGACTTTCTGACTTTCTCGCTCTGCTCTGCACGCAGACAGATCAAGTATGGCAGCACTTGACAAAGAAGAGGGGAAGCTGCTGGCAACAAGCAGCAGCAGCTAGTTCGGACTAACAAAAGTTCATTTTTTTATTTTTTGCCTGCTATATGCCCTTTAGCGCTCCACAGAGAAATTCTGGAGATTTTTGCTTGCAAGTTCAGCAAAAGAGACCTGCTTTCGTTTCTTGACTGCTTGTCTGAGACACATGCAGCTCCTTCCCTTCCAGTGCTAAGTGTCTGGCCTGCATAAATCTTTCTTCCACTTCCTGTGCCACCAAAGCCTCTCAGATACACCCTACAGCTATCCTTCCCATCCCAGCCACAGGCTTGCAGCTTGCCACGCAGTTACAAGCTAGAGTTCAAGGGCACAGAGGACCCCCTACAAGACACGCTCCTGAAGGCACAGTCAAGGTATCCGTGAGTTCTGGTCTGCAGAGAGCTGCAAGTGACTTGGGCAGCTCAGCATTTGGAGATGAGACCCGCCAAGCACAGCCACAGCCAGCACTGACCTCTGGCAGAGACGTAGCTGGCTCTTCATCCCACCAGTGCCCCTGCCCACCACCACTCCCAAGCCTGGCACAATGCTGAAACTTCATCACAATGGGGCTGCCAGCCAAAAAAATACACCCAGCCCCTGGGAGCCACCACAGCCAGGCAGGACCCAGGGGAACAGTTCAGAGACCAAGGCACCATCCTACCTGGGCAGGGCGAGAACAGTGAGAAACAGCAGAGAACAGAAGTGTGGCTGGGCTGAGAGGGTGGACAGGGGAGCCACTGAATAGTACCTAACTAGCATGAATCCTCTCTGTCCCCCTTTCACCTACACCTGGAAGGAAGGAGACACCAGTGACTGTCCCTGCAGGCACTACTAGCTCCACAGCAGCTCCTGCCAGCTGCCAAGAGAGCCATGTCTGAGTACTGCTTGTTTCTCAAGTCTGCACCAAAATTGCTCCTTCCCACTCTGCGCTACCATGGAGGTTGTGGTCTCTCCCCCTGTCCACACCCCTTTAATTTTTTTGCTTGAACTCATTTAGGATTGATGCCGTACAGCTGCTTCCCCCAAAATAAAGAGTACAAGAGCTGCGACCTCCTCAAGCGCTTTGAAACCCTTTATCCCGCCCTGTCACTACCTGTTTAAGAAAAACCTCAAAGCTTGATTTCTTCCCTCACATCACTAACTCTGAAAGAGCTTAACGTTTTTGGGAGCACAGATAAAAAAAAACCCACCGAGATAAAAGTCTGAAGCTTCTGAAAAGGCCTCTTCGCTGTTATCTAAGTAAGGGTACAGGCACACAAACAACTCGATGTAGAGATACAGTGGAGTACAAATTTGTAGTGACTCATGCACTCTGAAGTAACTGCCATGTGCTCACTTCTACCCCACAGCAAAACACAAGTTTATTTACCCATCAACATAAGATGAGAAGCACAAACCAGCATCTCTGATTGCACAGCACCCCTGGAGCTTTACCATCTAAATTCCTGCACAGAAACCTCCTCTTCTGCCCATATTTCTAGAGTTAAAACATGGGGTAATTCCAGTGACAATCTGGAAAATACTGCTGTCCTGCCAGTGGTGACACTATGTTACTGGGATGCTGCTTTCCTTCACCTGCAAATTCTTTGCTGTCCTTAACTTCTTCAAAAAGCGAAGGAGCAGCCCATGTACTTCTCACAGCCAGCAACAAGCAGGCCGGGACCTGGACACAACTGCCAGCCAGGTGTGCATGGTCTCCAGATCCCTCATTTAATCAATCCAGTTTTGTAACTCCCTTCTTCAGTATGCCCTAGCATCTTCCCAATTCAGCCACAAAGCCAAAATGTCTCTATCAGTTGCTTAAGAACCCCACGGGGGAAGTTTCCAAAAGCAACCAAGTCTTCAGCCACTACTGGAAGAATTCATTTCACTCAACATCAGCTGCCTAACCCCAGTCTAACATCTAGGTTCTCTCTAGTCAACTTACAGAAGGATGCATTTCATTTAAACAAAGATGGGCTACTCTCCATATTTGTCTCTCTCTGTCCTCTGATCCCGGCTAGTGCCTCAACATCTTTCTTAGGCAACGTGCCTGGTGTTAGATGAGTGGGAGGCCACTCGTGATCTTCTAAAAATCTTCCCCCCTCCCAAGTAAAAGAGCATGAACTAGCCTCAGCAATTTCATGTCAGCCTTGGGGAACTGAACTCTGAAGGCAAACAATGGAGTTGCAGACTTTGTACATGAGCTATTCCTTTCTCATAAATCAATCACAAGGCCACGGTTCCAAAACATCCTGAAGAGCTGCACCCATAATTTTTTTTTTTGCCACCTCCCTCAGCCCCTGCTACTCAGTCTGGATGTCCTATATTCTTCCTCCTAACACATCTCACAGCCCAGGTATAACTCCTTCCCAATGACGTAGCTCGGGAGGAGATGAGAAGAGGGGTAGCAAGATATGAAAGACTTATTTTTGAAGCAGCTGAAGTAAATTGAAGACTGGTAAAAAAGGTTAAGACTTGATACACAGTTCCCCATGGCAGAAGGCCCCTGAACCACATTACTGGCCTCATTCCTAGCTTCAGTGAGATTAGCACTTGCGTTGCATGCCTAAATTCAGATAAGAGTCTCACAAAGTGCCTGGGGAGCACTTATTACTCAGGCCATCAGAGATTTCAGGTCTTCAGAGCTGTACTAGATCCCGGCCAAGATCTCAATGAATGAAAAGAAACCTCGAGTGGAGACACCAAAAATGAGGGAGGGACCACCAACCATGCTTGCTGGTTGTGAGGTGGACAGCAGTGTACTTTCAAGCCCCACCAGTACATCTCTGATGTACTGAAGTTGGGATGTCCCGGTGCAGACAGCAGCCCCATGTGTCCCATCTAGCTCCCCTAAAACACTGAGCTCCCCCATCACAGGGCTGTATCGCCCAGGTGAAAAGGGGAGACTCTTCCTTCAGCTCTTCTCTCAAACCACAGGACACAACAACTCAAATCTCCCAAAGCAGCAAGTCTAAAATCAACACTGCTTCAAACCCATCCATTTCATGCGTAAACGGAGAGAATAGAGATGCTAACAAACCTGTCTCCCTCCAGGCTTTGCTGCTGCCAAAAAAGAGCCATTCAATCTAATGAGTCAATTAAAAATTCATAACTGGATAAAAGAGGAAAAAAAAAAGTTTGGTTCTGTTTCTGAGAAAATGAGCACAATAACTCTCATTTAGCTCTCATGTACCTCTTCTTGCATATTGTCTACAGCAAGAAAGACGGACTGAAAACCCATGACCTATAGCCTAAAGCTAAAACGACAGGAAAAGAAAAAAAAAAAGATGTGTGCTCTGTCCAGCCCTGCAGCAAGGAGCCCACTTCCCCAGCAGGACTTTAAGGGTCCAACAGGGCTAAGTTGGCCCTGATTCAGATGAACAGGAGCCAGAGGGGAGGTCCTCTATAAGGGCTTGCTGTCTACAGGTCATCACAGCAGGCACTCTGGAAAATACAGTTTCTGTTGGAGTTAGGTTAAACCACAGAAAACACCTACACAGCTACACATATTCAAAATGCAAGTGACCCTAAGCCACTTCCGAAGTGAATTTTCGGAAATGAATTAAGCTATACTAAATTAGGGCCCCAAATTCTGAGCACAAGCATCCATGAAAGGGCATAATGTGATTTAGCTAATTGACTGAAAGTTACTTTAGATGAATTTTCTTGAGCATCCTGGACACACATAAGCCCCGAAGCTGATGTCCTCAAAGCACTATGCATGGGTGTCTACAGAGTCCCAAATCTTACGTGTCTTGTACCAGTGGCAAAGGTGGGACGGAGCAAAACCATCTCACCCAGCAAGCCCCACGCTGGCTACCAAAGCAACTGCTGAGCTACAGTTAAAACCTGGAGGGCAGTGGCTCCTCAGCCCCGGGGGAGAGCAGTGGAGCAGAGCTCCATCGGACACGCCGGCCATGCTCACTCGCATCCTGTCCCACACTGGTGGCTAAGGCAGGTACGGCCACTTGCTCTAACAGCTCTTCTGTAAGGACCTCAGTTCACGGGCTGGTTTCCACAGGGTGCAGCTCCCTGGCAGAGGAACCCACCTGCAAACCAGGACTGCCACAACCCCACCCTGCCCCCAGGCACTTTTTTTTTTTTTCCCTACCCGGGTGTTGGTTTTCAATGGGTTTCACTCCCTGAGGTGACTTTACAGTGGAAGCGCTGACTCAGACTTGTTTAAACTAAAGGGGGAACCGCAAACCTTGACACCTGAAGCAAATCACAGAACTACAAAAAAAAAAGAAGAAAAAAAAAAAGAATAGAAAAGAGTATTCAGGCATCTACATCCCGACTTCTCATGGACATCAGATGGGAAAGCTGGCACCTAAATAAGCACCTGTACGCAGGCCATGAGGCTTCATGCTGGAGAATGGCTGGGCTGGCACCTCCGAAGGGAAGGAGCCAAGGCACACACAAGCGGGCGGCAAGAAGCACAGCCCAAAGGAGGGCTATTGTGATTTAAACTCACACCTCGGCTCCTTTCACAAAGGGTTTCCTGTGTCAACACAGCCTGAAACAGCAACACCCTGACTGGCTAGTCTGGATAAAGCCAAAGTGGTTTCCAAACCAGAAAACCGGAGACCTGCAGGCTCACAGACATCTCCTAAGGGAAGCAAGCCTGCTGTCTGTGGGCTTCAACTTGCTGGAAGGGCACCTCTGCTGTGGAGGAGCTCTTTTAGGAGTCCTTCAGCCAGAGAGTTTGATGGAAGCTATTTGACCACTGCTAAAGGAGTTAAGAGATTTCAAGCCCAGCCCCATTTTGAGATACAGAAAGCAAGCTGAAGCTTGAAAAGGTCAAATCATCTAGTCAGAGAGGTGCTGTGGAAATACTCCAGATTTTAAAGAACCTGGTTTTGATTTTTATAACGCAGACAAAAAAAACCCGAACCACCTGCAAACCAACTCCCCCACATTCATCTGCAGACAGCTCAATTTGATCGGTGTGCTGGTTTCAGGACGCATTCAGCACTGCCCTCTGTACAGAGCCTGAAGACAACCGTCTCTCCCATTCCCTTTATGTGATGCTCGTTATCGCTCCTCTCTTCCCCGCTCCGCTATTTCGCCACCTTTGGCACACAGCTCTCTCCTCTGCAGCTTGTGCCATCTGGAGCAGCCTCCCCTACCCCTCTCTCTCTGCGTAAATCAGTTCTACATCCCTCTTGCTTTCAGCCACGGCTTCACACATTCCTCTCCAGCTATGTTGCCTGGTTTCTCTTCTTTATAAGGGTCTTATTACTAGAGAAAGCTTGATTTCTCCTACATCAATACAATGATTTCCTACAATTCAAACCACCGTGCTGTCTGCTCTCTGCTCCTATTCTCCTCCCTAGCGTTTTTTCTGATGGCTTAATGTGGACCACATCGCACATGGGGGGTTCATGGGTTTCTGCTGCACGCCGGCTGGGAGATTCCCCATTGCCCCCAGCCATGCCGTTAGCAGGACAGCTTACCAACGAGGTTCATCTTGGCGCTGTAACTCCCAAAGTACCTCTCGTCGGTGTTGGGCGTGTGGCACTCATACTCTCCGGCGTCCCGGTCCTGCAGCTCGGTGATGTGCAGCAGGACGGCATCCCCCTGCACCCGCTCCACGTAGATGCCCCGGCTGCGCACGCGCTGGGTGTAGATGGCGTAGGGGAAGGAGGGGTCGACAGTGCTGACGATCTGCACCTCCCGCTCGGGGGCCGAGGGCAGGTAGATGGACCACTGGAAGTTCTGCTCCGCTGGGCCCTGGTAGCCGCTCACTTTGCACCACAGTGTGACGTGGGACCCCTCCGTGCGGTAGAGGGGCCCTTCCTGCACCGCCACTTGCCGCTGGGCCAAGGCCATGCCTGTGGGAGGAGAGGAGCCCAGCGTTATTTCTCGGCAAGCAGCCCCCATACCTCCCCCTCCCCGAGACGTACCAGTCCCACCCCTTCCACAGCCAAGCTAGGCAAGGCAAGCCCTCGCACCCCATCGCACAAATGGCACCCTGGGCTCTGGCACAGCACACACCCCGAGCCACGCTACAGCTTTCTTGCTGACCCAAGTGAAGTTGTTTTTTTAAAAGTCCCCATGAAAAAAAGCCGTGTTGAGATAACATGAAACCTTTCTTTGGCAGCGATAAGAATCCAGGCACGAAAAGGTACTGCACCACGTGGCAACAAACCAAAAACTCAAGCTGACAGGGCTCTGTTTTCAGTACTACTCTTATTTTCCAACCCCATCATCCTGCGATCCCAGGCACGGGTTGCTGCCGGAGGGCACTGGGAGGTGGAATACACCCGCTCCGCAGCATCCTGGTGATGCTGGTGGGGCTCCCCAGTTCAGCAGCAACTCCCGCTTCTCCTAGTGCAGCCGAACCAGGACCCTCTTCCACCAGGAGAGAGACCCACGTGCAAGGCGAGAGGCTACGCTCACTCTCCTTGGGGTTCCAGACCACCCAACAGCAACAGCATCAGCACTCATCCTCCACCAGCAAACCCGCCATAGGCTTCGGCTGGTACAAAATCCCATTCTTCCCCCCCCCCAAATCCAGCACGCCTTCTCCAGTCTCTCTGTTACACTTGTAAAGGCATACAGGGAAATACCACGTTTCTGGCACTGTCTTCCCAAGTCTATTTGAAAGGAGTATATTTAGTACATAACAAAAACAATTAAAGTTAATGGAGGGAGTGGACATATTACACTAAGACTTACCGCCCCTGGCTGCTGGAAATCGAGATCCAGTACTGTGCATTGTACACACGCAAACTCTCGCGGCACGGAACAAAGACAGTCCCGCAGCACGGCGACTGCGATCTGCTGTATTTTTACACAGATTATGGATGGCTGGCCCTTGGGCTCATGGCACATTACCAGCACAGCCCTCCAGGGGCCAGATAAATTACAGCAATCTATCTTGTTTGTTGCTACATCAAAGGCTCGAGGTCTGAAGACCACGGTGGGTGTTCATCGGTTATTGAGTTACCAGCAGCATGCGCACATGGCGAGGCCAATCACCCTGGCTTCTGTGACTGCTTGCTTGCCATCATAAAACAGCAATAAGCCGATTTAAAGCGAGTCCTGCATAATCACGTTTGCAAATTTCATCCTCTGCATGCGCCTACACGTCGGGGTGGTTTTTTTCCCCTTCCGCTCTCTAATTTTCGACAACAATGTTTGAGTCCAGAGAAGAATTCCACCTTTCAAAAACCAGCAACTTGCAGGTGGAAGAGGTAGCCTGGCATCTGGGGATTACCGACTCAATCCCGCCCTCTGGACACGGATGTCCAGGGACAAAGTTCTTCTCCACAGTCAGGCTGGACCAGAGCCAGGAGAGACGGTTCTTACCAGCTTAAAACAAATTGTGAAAAATGGGTTCAGCACATCCATCAGGCCATGCAGCTGAACAGATGGAGTGCAATTCAAACTATTAACTTGGGCTCAGCTCACTGCTGCTCCAAATTATGTTTCTTTTTACTCTTTATGAAATAATGTGATTTAAGGGGAGGACGGGGAAAGCTAGCACGGTCGAAATGAATGGGGAGAGGAACAACAGAGGCAAACACTCCCCAATGTTTGTTGTACCGATCTCTTTGTCCTGGGGAAAGATACCGCTAGAGACAGCTAACACATCTCAGGTGCAGACAGCCTCTTGTCTCACCCCATAAAGGCCAAAGGACAAAGCAAATTCTACAGCCTTTGAAGTGAACTGTTTTTAAAGCAGCAGGAAGGGCAAGATTTTTATTGCACACCTAAAGACAGCTCATAACACAATTTTTGTATGCGCATGTAGCCTTGCTACAGCAGACAGGTGCCCTGCATGCAATGACACGATTAGAATTGCACCACAAGGCAAACATGCAGCGGTAGGAATTAAAAGTTGCACACACAACACTCATCTTAGTTCACAACCTTGTTTTTTTGCAGGCTTCTAATGCATTGCTGATTTTTTTTTTTTTTACATAGGAATTCTTTGAGGCGTTTTCCAACTATCCAGTTGAAAAACGTCATTTTATCAGAGACACGTGTCAGTCCTTCCAAAGCTCGCTGGCAAGATCACAACCTCAGGGACCCATTGCCCAGATCTCTGCACCCTGATGCATGCAGCTTTTTGGCAGATGTCAAATCCCATCGCCCTCATGGCCAGCACTAACATGAGCTTCCTTCTTCCCTTGCCGGTGGTTTTTGGGACCTTGCCTGTAACCCTACAACCTGGAGTCCTGTTCCAGGTTTGGAAGAGACGCACCTACATTCCTCCTATCCTACTCCTTCTTGCACTGGATTGCTGCACCTTCATGATCCAGGCAAAAACAAGAGAGGCAAGAGCCTAAGAGCTCCTTGGTTCCCATTCTGGCTCCAGGATTCCAAGCAGCTGAGGGACAGAAGAAGCCAGTGCAGAAAAATCCCTGCTCAGCTCAAGCATGGAAGGAAAACCCAACAGTCTGTGTCTTGCTACAACTTGCAGCAAGTTGCCATTCAGCCGCCAAGAGGTGAGACACAAAGGCTCAAGCAGTGGGTTGAACGGGGTGGATCTCCAGAGGGACAGGGAGCGGCACATCGGCAGTGCTCGTACCCCTGCCTGGCCGCAAAGTCCTGCTCCAACACAGCTGGGCACAAATGCTTTTCAACACTTAAAAAAAACCCCACACGGCAGAAGCAGAGATACTTCTCCAATAAATTATTTTAACTGAGAAAGGGAAGGAGAAAAACAGCCAGCCTGAGACAGACATCCACCACTACAAGTTTTCTCCTCAAACAGTTAAATTGAAGGGTGTTTGTCAGTTTTCAAGATCTGGGAATTGCTATATCCGCGAACACGCAGTATCAAGAAAAGAACTACGGTTCTTAGCAAGCAAGCGTTCTGATTAACAAAAATAATGTGCCTGAGATCCCATTTTAAACTCTTATCTTTCCCTCTCGAAGTGAGAGAAGAGCTCACTGGAGGAGGAGCTGTGTGCTCCACACCTCCCCTAGGACGCCCAGGAGACAGTTATGGTGGCATTTGGCAGGTACTTCACTGGCACAGCTGGCTTTTAATTGCAAATCCAATATAATTTACTGACAATGCAAGAGCTGATATGGAGGAGGTAGCGAGCCAAGAGCTACTTTAAAATTAATAAGAAATGATAGGTTTGTGCATCTGTTTTTTTCCAAAAGGCAGCAAATCCCCCGTGATAAGGAGGAAGCATTCCCTGATCTTTATCCCCTACAGATGAGGGTTATTGTCGCCAGCCTTTTGAGCTAAGAGCAAGCCAAACAACAGCCAGGCAGCTCTCAAGACTTCCGCTGGCTTACCCATCTCCCAGGCCATGTTTAGAAGACAGGGGGTGCGTGGGGGAAAGAGGAGGAGGCAGTGGCAACAGGGGATGGTGCAGCCAGGCGATTAGACTCAAGGTCCCGCAGCAAGGGTATGAGGTTCAACAAGGCCAAGTGCCGGGTCCTGCACTTGGGTCACAACAACCCCATGCAGTGCTACAGGCTTGGGGAAGGGTGGCTCAAAAGTGGCCCGGCAGAAAAGCACCTGGGGGTGTTGGTGGACAGCCGGCTGAATATGAGCCAGCAGTGTGCCCAGGTGGCCAAGACGGCCAATGGAATCCTAGCCTGTATCAGGAATAGCGTGGTGAGCAGGACTAGAGAAGTGATCATCCCCCTGTACCCGGCACTGGTGAGACCCCACCTCGAGTACTGTGTTAGTTTTGGGCTCCCCACTACAAGAAGGACATTGAGGTGTTGGAGCATGTCCAGAGAAGGGCTACAAAGCTGGTGAGGGGTCTGGAGGACAAGCCTTATGAAGAACAACTGAGGGAACTGGGGTTGTTTAGCCTGGAGAAGAGGGGGCTGAGGGGAGACCTTATCACCCTCTACAACTACTGAAAGGAAGTT
>NW_009649568.1:2147643-2162779 GCF_000708025.1 Charadrius vociferus
TTTTTCACTGAAAGGGTTATTAAACATTGGAACAGGCTGCCCAGGGAGGTGGTGGATTCGCCATCCCTGGTGGTGTTTAAAAAAAGGGTAGATGTGGTGCTTAGGGACATGGTTTAGAGGTGGTTTTGTCAGGGTAGGTTGATGGTTGGACTTGATAATCTTAAAGGTCCCTTCCAACCTTAGCAATTCTATGATTCTAAGGGGACCATGCAGGACCCAGACACCAGCAGACGCCCGGTCCCGGCACTTCCCCTATGCCAGCCTGCCTAAAAGGTTCCAGGGCCACAGCCATGTCATGTGAAGTAGCTCTGAAAGGCAGGTGAAAGGCGAGAAATGCAATGTCAGAGACACCCAGTCATTTGCGTGTTCCTTGTCGTATCACAGCCAGGACTTCAATGCCTCTCCATTCAATCTACAGGCAAGAAAGGAACATTGAGCATCCCTGCCAGCCAGGCATCTCGCTCAGAAGTGCTGTAGCTCAGCTTCTGAGTATGCTTTGTCTTTGCAAAATCTGCACCCTCCCAACAATGTCAGCTGACTACGGCAAGATCTGACCTTTCCATGAAGAGACAGGCAGAGCTCAGATTTTCCAGACATGACTGGTCATTTCAGATGCCTGATTTGAAATACTTTGAAGATGCCCCATTTCAGAAAGTGCCAAACACTTACTCTTTAGGAAGGAGGTGGACCTTCAGGTCCCTTTCAGAAGAACAGGTGTGCAAAATTGCATCTCAGAACATTGATTCAAGGCTTACCACAAGGGATAGGTGAGTGTAATGAAAGAAAGGATAGCTGTGCACACAGAAACTCTGCCACAGCATTAACACACCAAAAGAATAAATAAAAATTAGGGACAGAATGACGAGGAATCTCTTGCACAAACACTCCCGTCGTCTCAGAGTTTGGGCTTATGCCTACACCACACCCAAAGGCACCACAGCAAGATACATCAAGGTATCTTAGATATCAATAATCACTGCCAGCATACCTTTAATCTAAAAGAGCAACTTGAGCTCTTAGAAGGAGTATTATCCTGGGTCTCTAATCATTAGAGAGCAATTAAAAAAAAGTCTTTATATTTTTCCATATGTTCCAGAAGCATAGGGCTGACAGTGCTGAACAGTAAACAGATTATGTAGCTTGAGGGGATGTTTCTACCCCTGCAGCTTTACAGCAGTGTTCCTTCACTTAGAAGCTCTAAAGCAGTGTTTGTCAATAAGTGGTAACACTAATCCTAAATTTCATTTAAAAATTACTTTATGCCTTTGACTACAGTTACTAGACAGAAAACATTTCCAAAGAGATCCCTCTCCTACCTCTCCTCCATCCCTTGCACAAATATACAGCGCACATTTGGGGTTTTTTGTTGTCACTGTTTGTTCAATTTATAGGTGCTTCTGAGAAAGTGTCAGAGAAGAGCAACAATGATGACAAACACCAGGGAATGGGTGCTACGTAAGAAATAATGGAGCAGGTGAGGACTCTGGCCTGGAAAAGAGATGACTTTAAGAGGATCTGGCAAAGATCTATAAAAATACGTGTGCCATGGAGAGGACAGTAAAGAATTGACCGTTTACCATCTCTTCTGGTTTAAAAACCAAGGGCTGTCAACTGGAACTGGTCAGATCCAGTTCTATAACAAGCGAGGCAGTTCTTGCAGCTGCATATAGCGGACCTGGGGACATTCGAGACGAGGGATGCTGTGGACATAGAAAATTTACATAGGTCAAAATGTGGGTGGGACAAGTACTTGAAAGGGGACTACTAAATAGGTAGATCACACCAGTTTGGGAGGCTCCCAAAACAAGCTACAATTGCATATCTGTCTGCCTACAGCTTTTTGAGACGTGGCATTGAGCTAGGTGGAGGAGCCTTAGTCTGAAGTGGTACAGCTGTCCTCATGCCCCTTCAAAACCCGTGTCACTATACTCTTCAGCCATACAGATCACATCTGGTCTGCAGAATATGCATTGACTATAATACAACAGAATCTAGAAAAAGAGACCATTTTAGCTTTTTCTCTAGAAGCATGGCTATCTGCTCTGAACACAGCCAACTGAGTTGGTTCCCTCAAAACACCCTGAGAAGTGAAGCAGGAGCCTGTGCCCGCGTGCAGGGAAGGGAAGGGGAGCATGCATAAATCCTATTTGGCTATGACAAATTAGCATCTGCAGCAGACCACAGGACCTGGCAGAAAGTCCCGCGTAATGAAGACAATTCAGATGCAAGTGCTAAAGAGCAGTTATGCCAAAGCGCCTACTTCCTAGCTTGAGAGATGCTCTGGGCACACACAGCCCAAGAGCAGGTGCCAGCACCGAGTGCATCACAGGCGGTGGCAACTGCTGCCCTCACGCAGGTCTGGGGCTCACTCAAGCAAGAGTGGCACGGGAGCCTGGGCTCGCCACCCGGCTGGCCCTGGCTTTCCGAGGGGCACGGCGTGGTTTGCGGCAAAGCGAGTGCCAGCAGACTCTTCCTCCAGCTGCTCTCAGCGCCTTCAGCCCTGGCCTGGCACCACAGGAGGCAGCAGGCATACCTGCACCCTGCCCCAATCCCGGGGGCGAGGAAAGGGATGCCGTGCCCACAACAACAAAACAGTGTTTCCATCCACTCCAAGGCCGCCTTTGCTTTATTAGCCAGTGCTGTTAATTTGTTGCTTGCCCCCTGCCTCCCATACGCTGGCAGCCCACCCCAAACAAGGACAGCGGTGCTGCGGGGTGATGCCACAGCCTGCAGCTCATGGGCCACAGGCCACGGGCAACAGCGGAGTTGGCAGAAGCAGCCTTCGCACTGCAGCGGTTCGTGCCTTGGCCGCTTTCACAAAGTAACGGGGCGCACGCGGTTAATTGCAGCCCAGCAAGCAGGGCTCCCCCGCAACTCGCTCCTCCTCAGGGTTTCCATTCCCCTACCCCAAAACAGGAGCATCGTGCCCTGAGCAGGCCTTTGCTTCCAGTGAGTTGCTCAGGGACGGTTAACATCCTCCAAGTTCATGTTCTGTCTCATTTCAGATTAATTTTCCAGTCTCCTTTAGGCATGATGCTTCCCAGGGGATGGCCCTTCCTCTCTCCCTTCTGTCTCTCGGGGAGGACGCAGACAGCTCTTGCCAAGACCAGCCCCTTACTTAGCCCTGCTCTGGAGTCCAGAGAAAAATCAGGGACTGATATCCACACAACAGTGTTTCGTCTCAAGAAGGTTCTTCCAAACTCACCGCTATCCAGCCACTGAGAACACTTCCCCAAGCATCCGTCTTATTTTTCCTCGGCTGAAGACTAAGGTAATCTCTATGGGAGACTCTGCCCCAACAGACAACACCAAAACAGAGACACATCTTCTAGCAACACGCACCTGCTATTCTGTGAAGTCTCCTGTTAATGCACACAAATAAAAATTAGGTTCGAGCTTAATTTTTGCATAAATGAGTCACGGCAGGGACAATCTCTGTACACTGCAACCTGCTGCCAGATGGAAAAAAACAATGCTATCAGAAGAAAACATGTGGTAACCCACCCCCACCCCCCCTTATTACTGTAAAGCCTCATTCTGGGAAAATACAGTATTTTGCTTGATGTATTTTTTTGTCATGCCAAGAGAGCTCGCTGTACTGAAAGGCTGGCTGGAGCCACCTGCAGAACAACTATGTCCCTATCCTCCACCCTTTTGCTTTGATGTTTAAATCATGCTACCAAGGGTGCCTGATCCCCTATCCTCCCCCTTCACTCCTGCCACCATCCCACCACTCCCAGCACATGGACCGTCCTTCCTGAACTGACTCAAAAAGCTATTCATTCCTCATTCAAATTCCTCCCACTGCTGAGCCAACTAAGGATGGCTAAGTAGGGAGGTCAGCCAGGAACAATTTATACAATAATTGGTATGGAAATATCACAATCAGTGGGGAAATATCAAAGCACGGGCAAACGAGACAGGAGCCGCCAATGAAGCTCTTTGTTCTTCCAACACAACTGCTTTCACTCATCTCTGCTAGCTGCTCCGTCTCACAGCCCCTCACTTCCACAGCAGATGTTTACTGTCTTTTAAGAAAAATGTTTTCAATAAATATGAAAGAGGTGACATTTCTTTTAATCACCATAGATTGTTCTGGCCTGTGACTAGCTTCCCAAGTTCTGACTGCAAAAGAGGTCTTGTACCTCTGCTATAATTATGCATCCAGTCAGACATCCAACCCCCTCGCCAAGATCAGAGCCATTTTTCATCCTTTGGTTCTTCTCAGAACTGGTCCTCATATTGACAGACGACTTCCTTACTTTCCCCAGTACAGCATTGGTATTCTACAGCTGCACAGTGTTAAATGTGATCTGCCCTTCTGATTTTTTCTTTTTTTATTTTTTTTTTTAAGCAAACCTCATACTATATGGATGTCACATTCCTCTAACTGCTCCTTCTCTGTGTCTACAATTAGGCAAGTTAAAATACGCTAGCTTTAACACCACAGAATGGCATATTCTTAAGCCACAGATCATCTCTGTTACTAAAACCTTTTAACTTCTGAAAATGCTGGAAGGAGGAAAGAATAATTCATTATCTATGTTGGATACTGAGAAGACAAGACACAATAGGCTTGGACTTGAACAGCACAAATTCAGGTTGGACATGGGGGCTAGGTATATTTTTAACTTCCCAGCAGCAAGGAAAGTGAGGCACCAGAGAGAGTGCTTTGTGAAACTGAAGTCACTCACACTGCAGCTCCCTCTGACAGACATTTACTTTAGAATCATAGAATCGTCTAGGTTGGAAGGGACCCTTAAGATCATCAAGTCCAACCACCAACCTAACACTGCCAAAACCACCACTAAACCACGTCCCTCAGCACCACCTCTAACATGTCTTTTAAATACCTCCAGGGATGGTGATTCTACCACTTCCCTGGGCAGCCTGTTCCAATGCTTAACAACCCTTTCTGTGAAGAACTTTTCCCTAATATCCATCCTAAACCTACCCTGGTGTAACTCGAGGCCATTTCCTCTTGTCCCATCACTTGTTACTAGCAAGAAGAGGTCAACCCCCACATCTCTAGAATCTCCTTTCAGGTAGTTGTAGAGAGTGATAAGGTCTCCCCTGAGCCTCCTTTTCTCCAGGCTGAACAACCCCAGATAGAATACTTTCTGCAGAAATAGCATAGGTGGAGATGAACCTGCCCCAGAGGATAGACAACACAGGATCTCCCTGCTCTTACAGTTCTATCATTCTTGATCATCCCATCAGAATGTAGGTTTAAAGTTACTTGGCTGCACTAATGTCTGAAACTACTCTTTAATCTAGTACAGCTTTGAAAAGTCACAGAGCCAAGCGTCCAGAAGCCAGGCAGCCACGCCTGTGGTCAGAGAATAGAGCGATACCCCATATTAACAAAAGGCAGGAGGATGGCAGGGCAGCCTTTCCACACACAGGCCCCGGACCTCAGCAGCTCATGCCGCTCACCCTGCTTACTTCACACAGGCTTTGAAGAAGCTGGTAGATCAAAGTGTACCTGATGTAAAAGGTGAATAACAATATGTGCTGATGTACCAGGGAAAGACTGAGCTGACTGTCCTGCTGGTTCAGATTCATAAGGCAAACAAATGTTGGAGACTCAAATATGCTTGTGCAACACAACTATTGCTTATTATAGTTTAACTATTTTCCTTCAAAGATGCTGAGAAAGAGAGTCCCTTATAATCTGCAATCCTTGTATTCGCCAAAGGAGATACCAGTTTGGACTAATCCCACAGAACAGCAGAGCACTCCAGTAGCACTGTAGGCTCTTTTCTGTATGTAAGGCAGAGCCTGTTCCATGAATCTATTTAATCAACTATTTCTCTTCCTTCAAGGTCAGAACAGAACCTTCTCAGCCCTTTTCCAACTCTGAGATCAGCGTGTTCTTCATATACTATACCATCATTACCCTTATCATTATGGGAAAAATACGCAAGCAGAAGCTCCCTGGCAGATTATACTTATATTGGGAATATGCAGGCAGGAAGTGTTGGTTTGCCCACGCACTACTTCTAGCTTGCACTGCTCCTTGTGTCTTAGCCTCAGGAGCTTCTTCTTTCCTACAGCCCACTGAATACACGTCCTAGTGACTTATATCACTACTGCTGTTTCCAGGTCTGGTTAAGCACAATGATACACACCAGCATTTACAGTGGCCTGCTGGAATGCCCAAGGCAATGCCTGCTTTTATATCTTCCCATGAAAAGCAGTGATGGCTTCATTACTGCCTTCCCAGCCTCAGCTTTGAAGCTGTAGCCACAGGTAGTCCACTGTAATATTTAGTGTAGATCTGCACAAAAAGTGAAGTCTCCCAAGATTCCTACGTGTGTTTTTTCTTCTATTCATTTAGATCTTAAAATACATGTAAGGACACACCATTTACCCTAGTGCCTCTAGTACTGCTCCCAGACCTCTAAAAGATTCAGCATTGTCGTGCTAGTACCAAGCTATGAAGCGCCAACAGACATTTCAGATTGCTGAACTCTTAGCCAGTATGTGTTCCCAACCTATCAAGGGGAGGGGGGGGAGCGAAATGAAATTGTTCGAGCGACAAAGCTAGGCAGGAAATTTCTGACATAGTTCATTATGCCCTGCAGCCTCTGTATTTCTTTTTATTATCGTTCTTTAGTCTTCAGGTCCTACATGTTCAACAGCCAGGGTCACTCTTAGAATTGTCAAACGTTATTCCCTGCGCAATCACTCACTCTCAGACAATAAGAAACTTCATTTTGTTTCACAGTCAATAATGTTTTAATGTCACTTCTTTTTTCATTTTCCTGCATGCTCTGCAATCCCTCCCAATATTGAACAACTGAATGCCCCTGTTATTGCTTTAATTCACCTCATAACAACCCAGATGCTTAAAATACTCTCCCAGGAGAGAAGACTGTGGAGTCCCAAATCTCACCTTCACATTATCCTTGCCAAAAGGAAATAGCATTTACTACCCAGTCTTTCATTAAAGGAATTCCCTCTCTTTTATGAGGAGGTCTCTCTAAGTACTACTGATCCACGGAGAGCTTGCTTCCTTACCTTCCCTCAAATTTGCTTTTCCTGAAGAAAGCAAAGCTGCTTGCTCTCTTCATTTGAAACAAACGGAGGGAGGGAGCACACAGAAGTGCCTCCCTTTAACTCCAATGAGAAACTCCAGTGTTTTGGTCCATCTTTCCATGCTCCTGTAAGTTGCTCCCCTCCCCTTGCTCTGTGTGACACTAGGTTTTCCCTTACTTTGGTAAGAATGACAGTTAGGAGTTGAACACCCTGGCTTTCTCTAGGACCTTTACCTGCATGCTTGCTCTTCTGGGACAGGGCCAGAGTACCTCCTTTCCAAACTCCAAATTGGCTCCCTCAATTAGCCATTTATGAATTGCTCAACTCCAAATCGTTTGCTTTTTAAGAAGAGAGACTTAGATATGGACAGGTCTGAAGAGCTGATGACAAACAGCATTGCTGCACACTCCTTTCTCCTTCCTTCCCTCCCAAAGCTCACTGCTCCTCCAGCACACCCGCCGTACCCTTAGGCACAGGCTCCGCGTCTGCTCCCCACCTCCTTTTGAGCACACTGTTCTGCAGAAGTGCCACTGCAAAAAGTTATGAAGTGTAATATCTAGAAATGAATGCAGCCACGAGCAATCTCTCCCGCTTCCTTCCAGCATACTAAAGAAACATTTGTGCCCTTCAGCCATGGCCATTAGCATGTGAGAACATCCAATTTGCAAGGCAAAGCTCTCATCTTGCACATCTTCTTCAGCAGAAAGAGCTTTCAGGTAAACAGTAAATTAAGTTGTCCCTAAAGTCAAGTGTATTGGCTAAAAGCAGGCATTTCTCTAAAACAATTTTCCCACACCACCATAAAGGATCACAAGAATACAAAGCATGGTGGTACAACAGCAGACAGCTTCCATTCCCCACTCCCCACCCTCCCAATTCTTCTGGTTTCTTCTCCGTTCAGTAAGCACCAGCAAGATGCTACCTCTCAAAACCTCTGTGATTCACTTCGACACCATCCCTGAAAAAGAGATACAGATCCGGGGAGATTCTTCAGCTACCTGCTGCCTCTTATTGCTAATTAAGATGTCAGAACTCTTCATCTCCTTACACTGTAATTCATTAGTTTGACATGCTACAGAGACTATCAGCAGTTGTCACCAAATTACCAAGGCTCACATTTCAAATGGGAGGACAGGTGCTTTCTGGTATTTGGAAAGGAAAGGAAAAAAAGAAAAAAAAAAAGAGAGGGATTCAGAAGCATTTACTTTACTATTGATTTCAGTCAGGGAGCGAGAAAGGTGTGATCATTCCCTCTACGCACATTCATAACACAATACTATTACCAATGAGTAAGAAGGACAATCAGATGCGATTCTCCTCTCTGGGGAGGAACAACCCCACACACCAGGGGTACTGACCAGCTGGAAAGCAAAAGAAAACACTATTTTTTTTATTTTTAAAAAAAAACAACTGTGAGGGGCAACTCTGCACTGGCACAGGTTGCCCAAAGAGGTAGTGGAGTCTCCATCCCCGGAGATACTCAAAAGCCATTTGGACATGATCCTGAGCAACCCACACTAGGTGGCCTTGCTTGAGTAGAGGGTTGGACCAGATGACCTACAGAGGTCACTTCCAATCTGAACTATTCTGTGAAGAACACTTCAACAGGATTACATTTGCCACTGCTGTAGGCTCTTACCTTAGCTCAGCATCAAGCACCTGCTCAGCAGCCTTGCCATGCCAGCTCCCCCACAGAAAAAACAGCAGCAGAAACACCCTCATCCCAGGAAACTCAGTTTAGGAATGTGGTTTCACAATGCAGTTTAAGCTGATCTAGGGACCAGCTGCCATGGAGAAAAAAAAAAAAAAAAAAAGCAAGCAGTCTTGCTTTCTCACTTGCTTTATTGCTAGCAACATACTCTCCCCATGCTTGACCCCCATAGTGAGCTGAAAGAAGAATGATCCAAGGAAAGCGTTATTTGTTTCCACTAAGACAGCCAGAATACTTTTTTCTCTGGGGTTTGAAGAGGGGGGGAAAAGAACGCTTTTCATTAGCAGCTGGGATATTCCACCCGCTCAGCCATACTGTGAAACGGCACCTCCAGACAGGCAGCAGATGGGTCGAGAGAGGCCAGAGAGCAGAAGAGAGCAAGGCAGCGTATGTGCGAGTGCCATGGTCTCTCTCTGCTGGGAGACCCTGATGGTGGGTCTCTAAACAGGCCTTGCGGCAAGGCATCAGGTGAAGATGTGCTGCAGGTGCTTGCTGCAGGTTACTCCCAATCACACAGAAGAAAATAAAAGGGCTCCAAGCCACCATTTTTAGCACACAACCCTAAGCGAAGGAGGCTTAATGAAGCCTGGCTTCCTGTGCCTTCAGGAGGGAGGTTGTCTCTGAGACTAATGATTTGACCGCAAGCTTCAGCTGGAGCTTCTCCTACAGCTGCCACAGTCATCTGGAGGCATTGCTAGAGCCCTTGAAGAAAACAGACTCCTTCAGTCCCCCCCCACCCTCCACTCCCCCCAGCCTCCCCCCCGACTCAGCTACCTACTCTTCACAAGACTTGCAGGAACTCATTTATCTCCAAGCCTTCTACTCCCGTCAAATTTGCGTGAAATTGGCCAAAGGGCTGCCGAGTTATCCGGGAAGGGGCGGCAGAGGAGGCAGCACGATCAGATAAGCCGTCTTTCTCTGAGAACCCAGCCTGAGGAAACCCAATGAGAGGCAGAGGCTGGGAATCAAAAACCACACAGAGGGAAGAAGCACTAGAAAAGACAAGGTAGAACAAGGCTAAGAAGGGCTTTTAAAGGGAAGACAAGCATCTTGCATTTGGCAGGGCAGAGGAGGAGGAGCTAATCTGAGAGTTCAGGGGAATGAGCAGACAAGAAAAAAACCTGAACAAATTTCAGAGGCAGGGATGGATAGGACGTGCTGCAGCTTACACTTCTTGGGCAGAAAGCCTCAGGTGTGGGCACGTAAGTAAGCACCACAGACAGAGGTCAAGATTTTAATTTGTACAGAAGTAGGAACTGGTAACATCGGCAGAGAGAGGGCAGCTCCATTTTTATTAGTGGGTAAAATTACCAAGAGGCAGGGACTGTAGGAAGAGGTGGACAGTGTCACAGAATAGGCCCCTTACAACCACAAAAAACTAGATGCTGAAGCTGGGCAGGGTATACCCATGAGGATGTAAAAAAAAAGCTCTGTCAGAGAGGCAGGAGAAGGCAAAGACAACAGGACTCAGAGGAAACCGATCCAGAAACAGAACAAAACTGGTTATCGCAAGGGCAATTGCTAAGGAAGGTAACACTGGATCATGGCTGAGATGTAAAGCAGTGGGGGCTATTAAGAAAACCCTTGCAAAGTAAATCACAGAGACAGACTAAACTGGCAGAGAGCTGGGAGGCAAGAGCTCCAGACAGAGCATCCCATGGGGTTTGTGGAGGACAGAGCAGCTGCTGAAGGAGGAGGGGATAAAGCAGCTTTGCACCGAGGGAGAGAGGCTACCACTAGCAAGGCAAATGACAGAAACAAGGGAAAATGAGCTGGGACCCTTAAGGCACGCAAAATGGTTAGAAAATCTACCTTCGTGAAAAGTATGGAGAAGGAGAGGAGTGCAGGGCTAACCTCTAGGTAAAGGCAGACTCATATCTGTATGCCAGTCCTCTTTGCACAGTCACTAAGGTTTGAGAAGCAAATCTGAAGGTGGAGAAGGGGCTATCCAGGCCGGGGGTGGGGAAGTATCATTAGCAGTATTCCGTGAAGCAGAAGTTAAAGTGTTTATGAGGAACATGGCAGAGGGAAGGAGCCAAATGCTCTCCAAGATGGGGTGGCTGGTGCAGTCAGGGGAACTCATGTCGGCTTCACGCCACTGCACGACAGCAGGAGCAGAGGCAGCAGATGGTGGGGCCGGGAGAGAGGGCGGAAAAAGTGTCCTGGGGGGTGGGGGCAGATGCCACTGCGTCGGTGGTGTAAACAGGTATGGGACACAAACACTGACAAAAGAAGAGAGCTGGGGGGAAATCCAAGCGCAGGGTGCAAGTAGAAAGGTGGCACCGGGGGCAGCAGGGGAGGGGGAAAGCAGAAAGACCTCAAAGGGGGAGAGTGGTGTTGGCTGAAAAGCAAGACAAGCGAAAGCCTGGCTGGCAAGCCAGGTAACTCATTACAGCACGGGTGGTCTAGACACAGGGAGGAAGGACCCTGAACTAATCAACAGCACTTGCTGAACGAGAGGGGGCCCATCCTCCAGCACAACAAGAGCTACATATGAGAGATGCAACAGAGAAAGGGACGTGCCCTTAATGACCGCAAGTCTCACTTGATGTATGGAGTCTGGAAAAAGCTGCAAGTTGGATTTTTTCAGGATTACAGCATGAGCTCAGCAACACCACACCTCGGGCACCAGTCCAAACGCCCTCTTGCCTCCCAGAGCAACGCGTCTCGTCACACACACGTGACAAGATGGGGCAGCACGGCCCAAGAGATGCTCCAAAGGCAATACACCCCGACTTCAGCAAGAGCAGACTTGCCCCTTCATAACGCTGCAGGTTTATCTGAAGGTCTGGAAGAAAGCACAGTCCCAGTTTCTAGACACAGAATACGTGTCTGAGGGTGACTAAACAGCATTTGTCACTAAACAAAAAAATCTTTCCCCATCAACTGAGAAAAGCAGGGTGTGAGATTGGTAAACCTTTCCTCCACCGATACACCACACTGAGCGTCCTCCTGCCTAAACTCCCCGATGAGCAGACGTATGCAGAAGTTTTGATCTTCAGCCGTTTACTTAGCAGAGCCTAGTCCCCTCTGATCAGGGAGTTAAGGAAAGGCTTACATAGCTACCAGGGAGGGAGGGAGGCTTTTTATTTATCTGATTTCAACATGCCCAAGTTATCAGACTCTAGAGGAATTCAATTAATGAGAATAAAAATCTTGTTTGATGCAAGTCTGGAAGGGTGGTTTGGTTTGTTGGTTGGTTTGGGTTTTTTTTCTGTAAATAGCTGCACCCCAGAGATTTTACACTGATTATAAGCCTTAACAGCGACTGACTGATACAAGTTGAACAGATACAGCAACTGCACCAAAACACCACACACACTCGAGACCTGTTGGGGACGTACAGAGCTAGATAAGACCAGCACAAAGATGGGGAGAAGGGCAGGAGGGAGGGAGGGGAAGGCAGGGCAGGGAAGCAGAGGGGAACGAGCCCAAAGCAGCTGCTGATGCCATTCCCCCTCCCCAGTTTACCGCAGTGGGCTACAAGTGGTGAGCATTGACACCAGTTGCATTTAAGTCCCCACTAGTACAGCTTTGCAAGTGCTGGCCCATGGCAGCAATGTAATAACCACCTCCAAACATGGAGGAATAATTAAATGCCCCACACAACCTCGCAAGGCAAGGCCAGGGCACAGCTGGTGCGTGGCTGCTCCTGGTAAATGTCCCAAAGCATCTGAAAGCCACCCCCGGTGCCACAAGCTGGGTGCCCCTATGGAGGCACCCTCAGGCCATTGCCACCACCACATCCCCTGGGTCTCCCCGTAAGGAGGGAGGACAACCCAAGGAGTGAAGGGACCATGGCACAGGTCGCCCCAGATGTCCGTCTCGGGCCAGGCCACCAGGGGGAATGCGCTGAGTGGATGGAGTACTGCCATGAGGGGGGGCGGGGGCTGGAGGCCCTGACGCAGCTCCCACACCCTTGCTATGGTGAGGGGCTGGACCCAGGAGGGGACATGGCACAGCCTGCCACCACCGCCCTCATCTAGGCGGGAAGGAGGACACTGCCACGTCAGGGTGCCTGTGCATGCACCCCATGCCAGCGACAGACCCTGCTTTGTGTTGAGGGCTGCCTTCCCTGAATGGCTCTGGGCCCTGTGGGGGTGGATTTACAGCCAGAGACAGCAGCACTGAAATAAGTTTTGCAGCCATGATGGTGTAACGAAGTCCGATGCCTGCTCTGCTCTGTGCCCAGGCTAAAAGGGTGACCCAAGCCCCCTAGTGTATGGGGCAGGCAGCCTGGCTGGCCAGGGCCCTGTGCCACGTGCTGGTAGCCATGCTGCTGCAGCTGCCGCCCAGCGGGGTGGGGGACCCCTTCGAGGCCCCTCTGCGCCCATGCGAGACAGCATCATTTCTGTGAGGGGCCGTCTGAGCAGGCACGGCTGCAGGGACATGGGGGTCAAGCATGTCACGGGGCGAGACGAAACAGAGCCACTGAGACTGCTGCTGCGTGCTTGGGGTTTCTTTTTAAAAATGAATGTTTCCTGTACCAGTAAAACGCACACAGAAGCATGGCCCCACATCCCTCCCACGAGCACTTCGCAGGAGCCAAAAAGGAGAAAATTTCAGCAGTGACCGCCCGAAGCGGTGAGGGTGCAGAGGCGGCCAGGCTGCCATGCTGCGCCTGCTCCGGCCTCACTCAGCTGCTGAAGGGCCATGAATGGGACACAATCCCTCTTCCAAGGTGGGACCATGGGGCTCCGGCAAGCCCAGGGGACAACCTCAGCACATTAGTCCAGCAATGGGTCACACCTGGGCCCGGGTTAGCCATCGGCACCATGGAAGTAGGGGAAAGAAGGAACTCTGATGGCAATATAGGCTTTGGAGAATGTTACTCTGATACTCCTCTCCTCAGGTCGGCTGGAAGAACATTACAAATCACTGAACCGATGGGAACCAAACACAGGGTGCAAAACTCTTCTCATACAAATGTTGTTTTAAAATCCTGCCATGAAGATAAGCATGGCTCCTGACACCAGCTTCCAGGCAGCTCTTGTCCTAGGAGATTTACCCAATGTTTATTCAATGCACATTTGACTGAAACTTGCATCCTTATATCCAGCCAGGAGACCAAACAAACATCCATAATTTCCTCTGACACCTCCTAGCTACACTGCTCTGACAAAAGCAACCAGAGGCATCCAGTACCATTACATGCCAAAGAGAAAAAAAAAAACCTCCAGCTCCCTTACTAAACCACTTCAACACAGCTAGCGAGACGGAGGAATCGCAGGCAGAACCAGCTAGAATTCATCGGCTGGTTAGGACAGCACCAATAATACCTCCTGGCTGTATACTTGGGAAAGACACGTAGGTATTTCTATAGTCTACTTACGCAGAAACCTCAGGAACTCTTCCTCCTCTTCCCTAAGGGAGATTCAAGACATTTGAGGTTTAACAGCTGCAACAAACAGTCTCCTCTTACAAGAGAAAATATTCAGGAACAAGATAACAAGAGACACAGTTACTGAAACAGGATGAAAACACAGAAAAAGCCTCTGGGGTCTAAGCACTGGCCTAATGACTGCAGACTGCTACTCAGAAAATCTGAATTCGAGTATACAGCTCTCATCACCACTTGCAGATCAAATAGGAATGGCAAGATGCAATTCTTGCCGCCTGCGAGAGAGGTAATCTAAGCTACCATTTGTGAGCAACCTGCTAGCAATGCCACAGTCCCTGCAAACACACAGAAATAAAAATCTGCAAATGCCCTTGATCTTGCATTCATTCCCCAGTAGATCACTGTGCTTAACACAAACGTTACTACTTTTCTGTTTTGGGGAGTTGAGGGCACGGTCCTTATTACACTTAAACCAGCAAGAGAATACATTCTCTATTCAAATTTGATTGCAGACATGGGAGATGGTTTAAAAAAAAGGGGAGGGGGGTTAGAAGGGAAATAATGCCAGCTATGCTCCTTTAAAATAGTTTTAAGTATCTTACTTATTTCACGGCCAAGAGGTATAGCAATTCTACAAAGCCAGCTCAAAATCAGCAAATACATTTTGCCTGTACACTAGAAAAGAATGCAGATGCTAAACCCATTATATAGACAGCGAAGTGTCATCAGAGCAAAGAAGGTAAAAATAGCAAAAGTTATCTGTAAGATGACTAAGCAAATGGGTTTTCAAAAATACGCTTTCAAATACGACACCCTTTTCTTAGAGCTGCATACATCCGTTTAGCTTTGTTAATTTCTCAATTCTTTCTTTTGATAATTTATTTTTGGCCTACTGCTAGCATACTTCCCCAGAAGCCTCACTTCACCCTACCCACACTCAAGACTCGCATCCATGTACGAAGAACGATTTAGAAACTGATGCTGATCACCCCAGTAACTGCACCGAACCTCTACTGCAGCACTTCTAGGACCACATATTGGAA
>NW_009649568.1:2162816-2172752 GCF_000708025.1 Charadrius vociferus
CATCACCCCCAACTATCTCAAGGGTCTTCAGGGCTCCACTGGCAACTTCCAGGACCGATGAACCCTCCTTCCTCACACGACTCTTGCTTCCAGCACTTTTGCAGGCAAAAAACAGCCCACCTCTTTTCCAGGCCACCACCAGTGCTGAGGTTGGAGTTGTGTCCCCCAGCACCTCTCCCTCCCACACGTGCTGCCAGCAGCCAGGCTTAGAGGCAGCTGGCCTCGGCTACAGCCGTGCTGTTCTGCACATCTCCCTCTCTTCCACCAACACCCAGATGTCTCCATAAAGAAAATTACCCTTTCTTCAGATTAAATCTCTTTAGGGACTTAGTTGGCCTCCAGACAGCTGCAATCGCTGGTAATCTACATTTCCGAGGTAACAGCGGTAGTTGGTGCTTGGCCAAGCCTCCCAAGTCATTCCTCTGCCATGCCAAAGCCCTGCACATGGCTCCCCTCCAGCTCCTTCTCACGGAGGGATGGGTACCTGCCGGCACCCCGAAAAGCCAGCTCGTGCTGTGTGCCCTGACCCCTGCCAGGAGCCCAGCCCTCCTCCTCCTCCAGGAGCAGCGCACAAAGTCCTGGGCTGCCCTTCCCAGCAAGCGGGTTTCCAAGGCTCAAACCTATTACATCAAGATCATTAGGATGCTTTTAGCAACTTATCCCAGTGGATCTGCTAGAGCAGCTATTAGGTATTTGACGCACAGTAAATCTTCCCTCACACTCACCCCTCTCATCCCTATATCCCCCCCCAAAACAAACCAGCCAAAAGACAGGGACAGAGTGAACTACACAGCTTTGCAATCCACATGAGAGCCAGAAGAAGCAAGGTGGCACCAGTCCAGAATGGACAGGGCTCTGAGAAGAGGTGACAGACCTCTCCCTGACCCCTCAGCTGCCCTACGCCTCCCCATGTAGCTCAGGGCAGTCTCAGATGGTGTGACCACACAATAACTCCCCACCCCAGGAGGAAACCAACCTCCTTCCCACCACACATTCACTGCTACTTTCTCCCTTGCAAGGCTGGGAAAAAAAAAACCCAAAAACAAACCAAGTCAGCCCGAGCATCAGAATCGGGCACAAATCTGAGTAAGTGCTGCCCTTCCTTCGCACAGTGGTCGCAAGGCAACAAGGGTCCCCTGCCAAGCTCCCTGGGAGCACTCAAGCCAAAGTAAACGGACAGCAGAACCATAAGCATAGCAACTGGCAGTCTTCATCCTTTACTGTTTGAAAAGTTATTCTATTTAAAAGATAAATGGGATGATCTCCCATGACTTGCCCCACAAAGGCAGAGGAAGCTGCAGTGGCAGTAAGTTTTTAGCCTCACCTCTCCAAACTTCAGCAGCAGAAGGACGTGTACTTCCAAGCACATCATGGGAGAGCTCTCACTATATAGGGGAAAGGGGTTAACCTGGGGCCGCAGAGGGACCCTGCAGGCACAAGTGGAAAATTCAAGAGGAGTTGATGGGGTGTAAGAGCAGTGGAAACCAGAAAAGAACAAAACAAAAGTAGGCATCTTAAGCGAGACTTAAACACATCCAAGAACATCCATGAAGGACAGGGTCCCTCTATACTCTAATGATGATGGCAGTACATGAGAGGCCACCTCTGAACACTCACTTCTCCTTACACATAGGCAAGGGGGAGGGGGTGGGAGAAAGAGTAACTTGAGATGAGAAAAAGGAAAGTGTTTTGATATCTACATATGAGGACAAGCAGGTAGATTAACACCCTTCTTGCAGCCCTTCAGACTCTGGACAACCTCTGCCCCTCTGCAGCACATGCATCCCAGGCTGAACTCTGACCCCTGCTCGCAGGCAGGGCACCCGAAGCTGATATTGTTCAAGTCTGCCGTATTTACAGCAGAAAGGAGCCAGTGCTTGGCGACTTAAAGCATTTGGCAGCTACACACTCTGGATTAGATTTAACTGCTGACTAGCTCATGGCATGGGACTGATTAGACATAACAGCTCCTTACATGCCACTGACCCATAGATTAACTGTGCTGCTGGAACACTGATGGCTGGAATGAATCACAGCAGCTCCAAGTTACAGTCATGTGGGCTATGCCCCAAGAGCATAACGGGGTGGCAAGGAGAGGCTGGTCCCATTCACATAGGGTAAGTGAGAGAGCTTGTGCAGGTAAGTAACACCATAGAGCTCAAAGTAAAAATCAATTTTCTTCTTTTCCTAACACCAAGAGTGAAATCAATTGGGGCATAACAATCCCTTCCATGCTATGCTCCCAATATGCCTAAGAAAAAAGCAGCCTACTTGCTCAACGACAGCAAGTGAAACCTCAGCCCTAACACTGCACTTTTCCTCAAAAAAAAATCCCATGACACCTTTTAAGCCACTCTCTCTACTTCAAGGAGCCAAGAGCAGAGACAGAGCGACTTGCCTACAGTTACATCACAAGTCAGAAGCAAGCACTGGAATTTGCATGCTGTGACTCCTGCTGTAGGCGCCGGATAACACTGCAGGCACAAAGGTCAGAGCCTTCAGCAGGAGCTCTTAAGATATTGTCTGCAGGCCACAAGCAGTCAGCAGAAAGCTGGGAGATGGCACAACGCCAGCTCGGTTTCTCTTGGTATCCATGCCCTTTGTTGCAAAGCGCCTTAGCACCTGGTGGGGTAGTTAAACCATCATCCCCTGCAAGACGGAGCAAACATCCCTCCTCCATAACAGGATTAGACAGCAGAGTAAGAAGATGGGGTATGGGAACCTCCAGGAGACGAAAGCACAGCTTGACAGCTTATTCAGGAAGCAGAGGAAGCTGAGGACCAAGGATTGTATGAGAAGGGAGGGAGCAGAAAGCACTGAGCCGGGGAGATGAAATGATATGGTGAGAAGGGGCAGAGTACTTTGAAAGCACACCAGAGATAAACGCATTCAGATAATTGCTTAGAAGGGAATAAATATTAGTAAGTACTATAATTACCTCGAATGCTTTACAAAGCTGTAAGAAGAAACATAACTAGAAGAAGGGCTGGCACACACGCTCGTTGTGAGCTCCTATTTCAAGCTAGCAAGAAGGAACCAACAAGGCCTGACACCCAGGTTGGTAATTTCAGCCTGGCAGACAGCCACAGCCCTTTGGCTAGATCCTAGGTATGGGGTAACTGGAGTTAATAAGTACCAGATTCCAGCAGTACAGTTCTCCAGAGTAAAGAGCTTCTGGACAACTTCTGGCAACAAGCACCTGCCTTCTCCTGTGGCTCTTACTCAAGGTACAGTTCCACTTTCAGAGAGATCTGGAGGAACCTGGGCAGATCCCTATGTCCCTGGTAATGACACTGAATGGAGACAGAAAGATTCATCCAAGAAGTCAAAAATCTCAATTTATCTAAGCAGCCAAATCTTGATACCCATGCTCTAATGCGAGGCCGAAGCCCTTCTTCACTGAGGGGCAAGTAGAAACCTTTTTGCTTTTTTAGGGCTCTGTATGTCATCTTCAAGCCTCCATTTCTCTAAAGGCCTCAGAAACTATCCGTTTCACACAGCAGCCTGGGTCAGTGTTGAGCTCCTCTCAAACACAGGACAGACATATAGCACTACAGAGTCCATAGAAAAATGCATGTACCTCACCCTGTCCTGCCAGCTCCTTTTACCAAGCTTATCTACTTCCATACAAAGCCCAAAAGCCATAAAAGTGACAGTGTGCCTCAGGCAGAGAGATCAGGGGCAACCACCAAGAAAGCAAACAAAACAAAACAAAACAATCCCCTAAAAACCCAGATGCATCACCCATTCCCTGCTATTCCCCTGTAAACACAGCGACTCCAGAGGGGAATGCACTTGCTGGGAAGTGAGTCTATCCGCTTTTGTGTGCGGAGTAGGGAACACCAGGCAAATGATACCAATTCCAGTCTCATGCCACTAGTTAAAACAAAACAAAACTTAGCAGCCCCACAACAGCTGTACATCAAAATCACCTCCAACCATGTCAGACACGGATGAGCTGTTTTGCAAGGGCCAGAAAAACAAAGCCCAGAACATCAAACCAAACAACCGGCATCAGAGTAATGCTCAACGCTGCTAATGGCCATGCAGTTGCTTTGCAGCATATGCTCAGGATCCGGATGGTTTCTGCTATCCCGACGGGGCCAACTTCGTTGCCAGAAACTGCACAGGAATCTCCTTATTCCTGCACTTCAGCAGCAGCCTCAGCCCTTCCCACTAACAAAGTCTTACAGCTGCAAAGATCAGAAGAGACAAGAGAAGCGCGAGATGGTTTTTCAAGTCCCAAATGGAACCAATAGCTTGGTAGGAAAGTAGAAGTCAGCCAAGAGGGGTGGTGAGCACATTATTCAGGAACAAGAGAACAAATACGGATGAATCCCCACTACATCCGTTTCTTTTCTACTCTGGAGTCTTTGACGCTTTAAAAGCTATGGGTGTGCTGGTTGAAGGCCAGCGCCTGGTAAGATCCATCCTCCAGAGCCTGTTCTCATCTATCTTTCTTATCAGTTGGGTTCTTTACCTTCATTCTCCTAGTGCTTTCCCTCAACTCATCTTTTTCCCCTCTCCTCCACTTAACAGTTGGCCACCTCTTTCTTTCCTGTGCACGTCTCACCCAACAAGGGCGGGAAACAGACCTGGAAACACCAAGGAACCAGCTGCAACAGACTAAAATCAGGAAGAAGGAGCCATAGGAGGGTACAGGCAGTGGCTTCAGCCAGAAACTGCAGATTAAACACTACGCAGGGCAGAGCAGGCAGCCTCTGCCAGGAGCCGGTAACACTTGAGAGTGGCTGCAGTCAGACCCTGGACTCACCTCACCCCTTCGGCAGGGCTGAGCGACTGGTCGCACCGCCCGGACCCATGGTACCAAGGCCCTGGTGCATGAACAGCAAACTGGGGTAACCCAACAAAATGAATCCAGTGTGCCCTCCGGCCACCTGCCTCCCCAGCCACCCCCCTTCCCTTGGGCTCCTATAAACATCTGCAGGACCACATGAAAAACAGATCTACTCTGAACTCAGACAAGCTGCCCAATCATCACTGTATTTACTGGTTTTGACAAGTTATTTTTCAATCCAAGCAAGTCCTTCCAACCAGTTCCTCACGTAAGCCCTCTGGACTGCACCCTCCTCTTTCTATGCCAGGCAGAAACCAGCCTGGAACAACTCCTTTCAGGAGAGCGCTGCTTTTTAGCATTTCTGCAAATGCCATGCAGCAACAGTAGAAGTCCTGAGTGTCAAAACCTCTCCCTTTTCAAGAAAAGCTTCCCATCACTTAACTGAGATGGTCTGGGTTTGTACTCATGTTCAATTACTTATTGAAATGTGACTTTAGCTAGAAAGGCAAGATTTCCTCTTGTCTCATTGCCATTTGCTAATTACACCTCCTAATGACAAAGAGCTTACTAACATACATCATTGGAAACATGTCCTCAGTACCCTGATGGAGACAGGGTGAGCAACAGGTTCAGAGCCAGAAGCGACATATACGCAGGCAGACATCCTAGACCCACCGAAGGCAGCTGCAGACTTAATTTCTTTGTCTTGCCATTTGATCAAACCCCGCTTTGTCAAAAATGGCTCCGTTTTAGCCTCTTCAGAGCTGATAAGAAACAGATGCTAAACGTCTCCTAACATTTAACCAGAGAACCATTCCTTAAGAGGATTTTATCCAACTAAGAAAGAGATGCCAATATAAAAATGGAGTCGAAACCAATTTAGTAGGTTATCATTAAGGAGTATTTAGCAACTTAAAAGCCAGAGGCAAATCACAATACTGCAGTTTTCCAGACAGTGGCTGGAGGGCCTAAACGTCCTTGATACCAGCAGACAAGCCAAATCACGAGCAGAAGATCCCTAGCAACAAAAAGAAAACCCAATTGTGCTTGAAAAACTTCCCCCTTCTTTTCCAGTAATCTTGCTGGTGCTCTAAGTTTCTGGGCAGGGTCTGCAGATTGCTAACTATCAGCCAGCAAAAAGCACTCTTTCAGGTTATAGCATACTCCGATTCATCCGAGTCAAACCGACTAAAACACCTCTGGCTTCATACTAGACTATATAACCTTTAGGACAATGGCTGAATCCATGACTGATTTTGTAGGGCTAAGAAAGAAGCCAAAAGGAAGAACTTTAAAAGATTTTAAAAAAAAAAAAAAAAAAAAAAAGCCGTTTCCTGGTTCAAAAAATTCAATAAGCGTCCCAACACAGAAGCGACATTCTCCTTCTCAAGCTCCCTATGACCCTCTCTCTCCGGCCCCCCTCTCCATGGTCTGCAGGGCTGTTTATTCTGCCTTTCACTTTATATAATGGGTCTGGTAAGAGTGTTCCAAGTACACATTCGATTTACAATAAAAACTGCTTTAATAAAGACATCTAACTTGACGGAAGGTCAACTAAAAGACGACAATTCACATAAACCAAAACCTCCTGTGTAAATAAACAGGATTTGCAGGAGCCTCAGGATGTCAGGCAGTCTGGCCAAGACTGCAGGGATGGAGTCTTCCTCCGAAGAATTACATTTAGGGATGTGCAAGAGCGGAGCCTGCCAGCCCGGCACCGACAGGGCAGCAGGGCATGGCGAGGCAACCTCCCACCGCACTCGGGCAACCCAGAGGGCCAGCTGAACCTCTGGGTTCAGGTGACAACCTGGTGCCAGGTGACAACCAGGGCCACCTGCAGAGCCCCCGTCCTACACGATCCCCAAACACAGCCCACCCTGGCCCACAGGATGAGTCCGGGTCCGACACCGCACACCACAGTGATCTAGAGGCAGCAAGGACAGGAGGTGACGGCAGCACAATCCGCTTGCAAAACGAAGCTCGCAGCAGAGCGCTTTGGGCAGACGCAGATGGAGAAAGCACGATCTTGGCCACCGTCGCTAACAATGCGTCGAGGAGCAGATGAGGCGCCGGCAACATCCCTGGGCCGCTAGCTTCGGTAAACAAAAACAACCCAAAACCCCATTTTTGCAAACACCCACTCTGCCGTTTCATCCGTCTGTTCCCCTCCAGCCAAGCAGCCTTCAGCCCTATGCATCCAGCCTTGCGTTTCGGCCGCTGACCCCCTCAAACCCCTGCGCCCGGGCAGGCGGCAGAAGAGCAGGAGGGTGCGACAGCAGAGCACTGGAGCAGCATTCAAGGGCACACTGCTGCTCCCCGGCCAGCAGCCTTCCCCTCCGGGAGACGGGCCTTCGAGATCATCCCTTCTTTCTCCAAGAGCCACCCCTGCATCATTATTTCACTCCAACATGCCATTTACAAGTGAGCTGCAGTTTCAAGACCTTACGAAGGCTCTACTCCCCTCTAGGAATCGCAAATAAATCACCAATTACTATGCATGAATAGAGAGAGGAAGAGGGTAATGAGTCTATGTACATATATACATATGCAATGTTTGAACACAAAGAGCTGTAAATTGCATTCACAGGTGGTATTCTGGAGACTGCAGGAGACTCAATAGCAGAACTATTCATAAACCAGTCACCAACATGAATGAATTCAGCATTCCCCAGAAGCCTATTGTGTTTCCTATATATTACACTATAAATATGAGGAGTATCAGACTTTGCATCCCTGCAAAAAGGAAGGTAAATCTTGCCACTACACACAGGATTAGCACTGGCTGGCAAAAGTATTAATGGTCTCATCGCTGCATGAGGATTATTTACAGCACTTGCTCTATTTTCCCGTTTTGTACTTGCTGTGATGAAGTGCCACTTGTTTAAAGAACCCTGTAACAAACACGGCAGCAAGAGGGGAAAAAACAGCAGAGATCTACAAATGTTACACCCACATGCCAGATGTGGGTTTTCAAACCCTGGTTTTGCAGTTACTTGGATTCTGGTAGCTAGTTAGTGCTTGGTATATTACATTAAATCATCCACCGGCTCTTTCCATAACCACGATTCCTCCTTCAGCAATTCAAATGAGTTTGCAAAAAAGGATAAGGAAAAATTGAGTCGCGTTTCTTTTTCTGCATATTCAGCCCATAGTACCTTACTGTATCTTCTAGCATTAACATTACTTGTTTGGAAAGCAACAGTCTTTTTTTTTAGCCAGAGATCTGTGTTATGACAATAAGGCTTTTTACTCCAGCCTCTTGCCCGCTAAGTCAAACGATGTCTCAGTTTGACAAACAGCAACCTAAAGCACTGTTGCGCAATTGAAGGCTTTGAGGCATGGTCACACATCCCCGGCTTTGTTAAAACCAGGAGCTGGGCAAACGCAGATCAATCGTCTAAAGAAATCCAGGTGATAAAACACCAAAAGCAAACTAACTCCAAGCACACACGTGGCAGGCTTCCTACCCTTAAAAACAGCCTCACGTTTAACGCACGGAGACCAGCACAATGTTTTTACAAATGAAGCATGTCCCTGGGATTTGGGGACCTCTGAAAAGCAACCGGTTCTCCAGGCGATGGAAGGCACCTCGCAGCTCGTCCCCCGGGGAGGGCGAAGGCTCGTTACAGCCAGTTTGAGGTCAAACCCAGAAAGCCAGTTCCCACAAGCAGGGAGTTGGAGGCCTGCGGGTCCCACTTCTGTACCACCACGGAAAGCCTTCGGCAAGACGATGCCCTCTGCTGCTATGCCGCTGCATCAGCCGGACGCGCTTCGGAGCGGCGCGCAGGCAACCCACCGCTCTCGCCTGCTCGCTCGCTCGCTCCATATTAGGAAGACTTAATCCAGAATGGTGTTATTGTTCTTCAACCGGAGGGATTGAGCCCGCAAAGCAAAGGCAGAAAGGGATTGCCGTTCAGCTACACCCATCTTGCAGGCTATGACAGACTGCCTGTACTTGCGGAGCAAAGTCACCCTTGATAAACTTAGCTTTAAGATGGCTTTTTTCAGGGAACCCAAGGAAGCAAGCTACTGGTTAAGGGAAGTTTGAACCTCCTCCAAAACCATTTCAAAGAGTTATCTCTCTTCCTCTTTCCTAAAGACTGACAGAGAGCATGAAAAACCACACACACACGCAAACTGGAGACGTGGAAGCACGACTGCAATTCAAGTAAAGATGTTGCTTCCAAATTGGCAGAGCAGGTATGTGACAATTCTCAAGACAGTAAAATTGCCAGCCACGCTGCTTCTTCCCTCAACAGCATTAATGCCAGCAGAAAATCTTACCAGCGAAAAGGGAAATCAAAACAACGCCGAGGTTGCTCCGTACACGTACAAGCAGCGTGAGGGTGCCCTACTGTATTTTCCACACCAACTCATCAGTACTCAGCCAGGCACATGGGCTGCCACAGCAAAAAAAAACCCTAAGAGGCATTTTGATTGTCTCGTATGCTGCTTTTCCCAAATTTGTAGGGAAGGATCTTGCATAGCTACGGCTACCCAGCAGTGGCAGGTCCCAAAGGACTTGACAGAACTGCATACAGTCGTCCCCAGGGCAGGCACTCGTGGGATGGGACAAAAACACACGTTTAACGGTTCACAGGGTACAAAACGCGGGCAGGCAGAGAAAAAGGAGTTTGGAGAGACAGCACAAAGCAAGCAAATCGCGTTTTACGACAGCAGGGACTGCCTTCCCTCTACGTTTCAACCTACTCTTCGAGAACCAAGGAGAGGACTTAGTGTCTGCTGCCTTCCTGACCCCCAGCATTTTCTCCACCGTCCCCGTACCCGCCCAGCACCGACCCGTACCTCCCTGCCCTCACGATTCCCCTCCGGGACGCCTCCCGACCCCAGCAGGGAGCAGTCCTCGGGCCCGGCCGCTCGCCTTCCCAAGTTGATGCCGGAGCCCGGCGCGGAGGAGGTACCGGTGCCGGTGCCCGTCCCCTCCGCTCCCACGCCCCGGCAGCCCGCTCCGGCCGGACACCGGCGCCGCGCCCCGGGGCTCGGCGAGGATGGTCACCGGGGTATCGCAGCTGGAAGATGAAACTCTCATTTGCTTTTAGATACATATTTATTTTATTTATTTCTTTATTTTCCCCTGAATGCAGAAACAGCGCGGGCAGTGACAACTCCCGGGGGAA
>NW_009649568.1:2173570-2196893 GCF_000708025.1 Charadrius vociferus
CGGCGGAGCCCGGCTTTTGGAGGGTTGTGGAGCGGGGCTGGGAGGCCGGGGGGGAAGCTGGGGTCGTAAAAGAGCGCGGGGACGAGCCGGGTTCCTTTGTTTTAAGGGGGGGAAAAAAAAGAGAGTCCTCGGGCGCTCCTCGGAAACCCGGCTGCTTGGGAGACGGCATAAATGCTGCCTTTTGTTCCCATGCAAACCAAAAATAACAGGCGGGTTTTCCAAGTTTCGACCAAGTCGTGACCGTCCCGCTGCGATGCGCTGTTCCCGAGGCCCGAATGCAGGGCTTGTACTGGTGCCGGGTTGCCAGATGTGAGCCCTCCCTGTGTGCGGGTGCTGCTGCGCTTGGGATGCAGCCCAGGCAATCAACACTACAATGTGTCAACGCCAGAAATGCATCGAAAGAACATCCAGGAAACACTGAAGTGCATAAATATGGCAACACTGGGGACTGGGTTTTATGTTGTTTGTAAATAAAAAATGAATGAGAAAGCCCTTCTCAAGGGTGCAGATGTTCAAATGTCCTTGCAAATGAAACCCCCAATTGCTTGTTTGCTCACAAGAATAAAAGGTGCCAGGAGGGACAGCAATAGCACATTGAGGTACCCTCCAAGTGCTCTGATCCTGCAAGGACCCTTTGCAGGAGAACCTTCTGCCAACACGCAGAGTCCCCAGTGAAGTCTCGGTGATGCAAATGCAGGAACCCAACCCTTCTGTGCCACAGAAAGGCAGACACCAGCGCAATCCCAAGCCTTGTAACAGAAGATTCCAAGTCCTTCAAAACCATACCCAGCAGAAGTCAGAAGCTGTCTGTATTACCATATGGACTCGCTTCGCAACGTGGCTGTCGTGGCAGATGCATTGGTAACCAGCTCTTGGTGACCCAGCAAATTCTGTTTCTGCAGGCTAATAATGTTAAGCCCTGCCATTTTCGGAGTGGGAGGTTTCATTTGCAGCTTTGTCATGCTCTCTAAACGGAGAAGCCAAGGAACAGAAGAGCCAGAGACGTGTGGGAGAGAAAGGGTTAGCGTTGTGTTTGCACTGAAAATGAAACTCACGCTTTTGGCCCTTAAGCTTTAATTACATCAAGTCTGCCTTCAATGAGACTTGGAAAAGGAACAGAGGTGATGATAAGAGCTGATAGAAAATACCAGTCTATTTGCCTTTTCTCTTAGGTGATTTGAGAGCTGAAACGTCATCCAGTGTAATATCGCTCAGCTTGCTCAATATTTTTCACGTGCAGTCTTCTATTATAAGTCCTCACAGACAAGCTTATGAGTATTTAGGGCTACTTTGAAGTAAACTTCCAGCATCTTTAAATGGATGCAGGATAAAGATCATTTAATGCTTCAGAAGACGTATAACTAGAGAAATAAATAATAGCAAAAGAATCAAAAAAAAGGCAAATTAAGAAATACAGGGCACAAGCAGGAAAAAGCCTTTTCTTCAGGATAAACGCAATAAAAAGGAAACATTAAAGCTTGGTAATACAAGAAAGCTTTTCTAGATGGCAAGGGATATAGACCATGGACCCACTACATTCCTATAGGGACAAATTATTTCCATCTCCAGCTGAAGAGACGGGGAGGAAAACTGCCACCATTCAGGTGAGCTCCTGGCACAGGCCAGGGACAAGCTGGGAGCAGACCCCTGGGTTCTTGGCTCTGAATACATTGCTTTCACCAGCAGAACCTGTCGCAAGGTAATTCAAGATGAATATGGGTGTATCCTTGCTATTTCCAGGCACTGTGTGACTTTACAGCGCACGAGCCTAACAAGAGCACAAAAATGCCCTGCAAAAATGTTACTGGAGATTCACTAAACATTCACATCCTCTTCTCAGAGCTCTTGCAGGGTATTGCATTAATGCATAGTAACAATAAAAATATAAAAAGACCATGGAAATGACATTATAGCATTATAAGATTAATCCAATTCCAGTCAAATTAGATTATAATAAGAACTGCGTGTGCTAAAGACTATTAATGGGAACCTGTGTTTCAAAAGCTTCATCACCTTTGCGCGTGTTCTCCTACCTGACCCCAATAATAAAAATAGCTTGGCGTTCACGAGAGTGCCCTTCTTCAGAGGACTTCACAAACACTCTCTGGCCTTTTGAAAAAAACATTGGCCTCACTCCTGCATCAGTGGGGAAACCGAGGCTCGGGCAGGGTGGCTTTCTCAAACCCAGGGAAGCATCCAGCCCTCCCTCGGGCTCAGCTCCAGCATTTCAAGCTCCCGTGGTTGGGCTCTGACTCCCTGTGGACGTCTGTCCGTCCACGTGGTTTATTCACGCGGCTGAATGGGAACGAATGCCACAGTCGCCTCAAAGACAAAACCGTTTCAAGCACAAGGTTACTGCAAAGCAGCTTTCCAAGAAGACAGATCTGGGCTGCCTTGTATTCCCAGCACAACTGAGTCATTCAGGAGCGCCGTCCTCAGCAGCAGCCGGATCATTTTGGTTGGGCCATGCGGTTGCTCTTTGGCAGCGGGATCGCTGTAATAGCTGGAGGCAGACGGGCGTGACTCAAGCGAGCGATGCTGATGATATACACATTAGGTCGCAACCCACACCGCTTGGTCTTGTTGCTCGGTCACTGCCAGCAGTCTGCTCAGGCTTGCTTCCCCATTGCTCGCCTCGGTAGGCAAAGGGTAGAGGCCAGACAGCGGGAGCTGGCTCTCGGGGCGAAGGAGAAACGATCCTGCCTGCTGCCGTTTGCTGAGCTGCTCCGTGCTCGTACCGAGTCACAGGCGCTTTCTGTCGGCCCTGCCTTTTCTAGCAGGGGAAGCACAACCGAGGGTGCCCACAGCCCGGGCAAGAGGCGAGACTGGGCGGCTGCTGTGTGGCCAAGGACCATCAGGGTAGATGTCTCCCAAACCTCTGGGCTGCCAGAGGCTGCTGTAATACGACAGCTGTGACTGAGAGCTGCATCCTTTGCCCTAGGGAAGCAAAGTAACGTCAACATCCAGTCACCGAACACGCTGCTCGCCCGATGTGCACAGGCTTCCCGTGACCCACAGATGAAGAGTGGTTAGACTGTTGTCCGCCCCTCGGAGAAAAGGAGTTTGGCAGAAATGCAACATATTTACACTATGAAATAAGAATACCGGTCCTTCTTCAGGACAAAACACTGCACGCCCTCAAGTAGTGGGCCCAGTGGGTATTTACCCCACTCCTCGGATCAGCCGGCAGGGGAGGGATCAAGGCACAAGACAGATTTGCAGCCTTTAGATTTTGGAGCAGGCAGTAACTTGTGTGGCTAGTGGTACAGCAAAAGGGGACTGAGCTCAACCAAGCAAGGCAAGCCCCTGGCTTGTTTTCAGCAAGGCAGGAGACTCCTGACTCCTCCGTAAGTCAGGAGGAGTGATTTCCTTCCTGTGCGGGAGTAAAATGGGTATGGGGGAAAAAGAGGAGGGGGGGATTTAACTGCAGTTGCAGGAATGACTCCCTCCCTGAGGGCAGCAACTCCAGCCAGAGCTGGAGAGCAGTTTAAAAGGCTGTATTGCTCAGAGAGAGGGGCGTGCATCCACGTCTCCCTCCTCTCAGAGGCCACCTGAGTGTTTCAAATTGAGCAATCAGAAATCAAACCATCCAGAAACAGAAAGCACTTTTAAAAAATTGCCCTGTGTGATTTGCCCAAGATCACGCAACACAATCCACAGAACTCAGGGTCTTCTGGTTATTCCCAGCCTGAAGACGTGCTTGGGGGAAAGTCACAATCAGGTCAGAGCTCCTCTGCCACATTGTGAAAGGGAGAGGAGACACACCTAGAGCTTGGGGCTAAAGGCGGGGAGGAATGGCCAGAGCCATTTAGTTTGACTGAAACATTGCCTAAAACATTTTCTGCAGACCTTATTTACGCTGCGAAGTTTTGAACATCAGTTTCACCCAGAGGAAAAAGAAGATATTTATATTTAATGGCCAACATTTAAGCTCCTTTAAAATGAGCTGAGAGGCTGCAGTTGGAACAGAGAGAAAATCCTAACTGCCCTGGCCCAAAGCAGCAGTGCTGCCGTTGCAGGGAAGCTGGCATCTCTAACTAGACTGAGGTTTTGGGTCCAGCTCAGCTTAGATTGCAGCCCAGGACCAGTGTGCCGGTCCATGGACGGCACCAAGGCAGTTCCCAGACAGCCCCGTGGATGTGAATGAATCCTCATTTGTGTGCCCTGGGCAGAGGGATGAGGAGAGGGAGAAGGAGGGAGAACAGAAAAAAACGCTGTGTAAAGATAGATCGACACATTTCCAGATTTTCAGGACATCTGTCAGCAAGCCCCAGAGTGTATGGCAGCTAATCCCTCTGCAGATTTTCTTTTAACTGTTGCTTGACAGAAGAGTATGCCAATTTTTTTCATAAACGTGCCCATGTCTGAAGTTGCGCTCCGCCTGAGGTTATGATCTATCTGTGAGGAAAAATATTACACTGCCAGCTTGGGAAATGACATTAGGGAAACATCTCACTGAAAACACGCAGCAGCTTCATGCTTTGGAGTACGTGCAGACCAAAAGGTGTTTTCTGAAGATGAAGAAGGCCAGATGCAAGGCGGCTACCTGACTAGGTAACCACAGTGCTCCCACCTTCTCCGACACCCCTGCCAGCTGCTGGCTCGCTCCCAGGCTGGGCAAAGCCAGCGCAGGGGAGAGGGATGGTGCTGCAGGGCTGGGCTGATGGTCAGCTGTGGCTTCAAACCCCTGCTAGAGAGCTGCAGAAGTTGCCCATGTGGCCCCTCCAGACACAGCTGGAGAAGCAGAGCAACTTGGTGCACACTTCAGGTTCTTTGAGAGTGAAGAGGTAGAATAATGCAAAGCTTCATTTGTTCCCAATTTAATTCTCAAACACTGTGTTTTGTGGAGTTCAGCTGTTGCATCGTTCATCTGCTAAGGGCAGGCAGAAAGCAGTCCATGACACTACGCTTCTATACTGCAGTGGTAAAATTCCTTGGTCCTGACACGGGCACGCACAAATTACAGGGGCAGAGAGTCCTTCAGTGCCAAGAAGACTGGGCTTATTAAGCACAGATGACACAGGCAAGGCCCCAGGTACTCTCTTGGCAAGCTGCTGTAGACTCTGCTCTGCGGCCAGCCAGACCTGCAGCTGCTGCTGGGACCTTCCAAGCTTCTGTAGGCTCTGTCTGAAGTACATGCAGGAACGAACACATTGTTTTTCTGATTTCTAATCCTACCTACCAAAATTAAGCTCAAGTCCCAGTTTTGTGATGTTTTGCTGCTTAATTCAGACCTTCCCCACACTTTGAGTGTGTGCCAGAATAAGGCAAGTGAGTAAAAGGTTGACTCCAAGTGTCATGATTACTGATGGAGCAGCAGTTTATCTTTGTTTTCTTTCCTCCCTGGGAAAGAAACGGGAGACTTGGTCACCCGGGATATGGACAAGGCTGAGGTACTCAACGACTTTTTTGCCTCAGTCTTCACTGGCAAGTGCTCCAGTCACACCACCCAAGTCGCAGAAGGCAAAGGCAGGGACCAGGAGAATGAAGAACCACCCACTGTAGGAGAAGATCAGGTTCAACACCATCTAAGGAACCTGAAGGTACACAAGTACATGAGACCTGATGAAATACATCCGTGGCTCTGAGGGAACTGGTGGATGAAGTCGCTAAGCCCCTATCCATCATATTTGAGAAGTTGTGGCAGTCCAGTGAAGTTCCCGCTGGCTGGAAAAGGGGAAACATAACCCCTGTTTTCAAAAAGGGAAAAAAGGAAGATGCAGGGAACTACAAGCCAGTCAGTCTCACCTCTGCACCCGGGGCAATCATGGAGCAGATCCTCCTGGAAACTCTGCTAAGGCACATAGAAAATAAGGAGCTTATCAGTGACAGCCAACATGGCTTCACTTAAGGCAAATTGTGTCTGACAAATTTGGTGGCCTTCTATGAGGGGATTTCAGCATTGGTGGATAAGGGAAGAGCAACTGACGTCACCTACCTGGAGTTGTGCAAAGCATTTGACACTGTCCCACATGATATCCTTGTCTCTAAATTGGAGAGACATGGATTCGGTGGATGGACTACTCAGTGGATAAGGAATTGGTTGCACTCAAAGAATTGCAGTCAATGGCACAATGACCAGTTGGAGACCAGTGACAAGTGACATTCCTCAGGGGTCAGTATTGGGACCAGTGCTGTTTAACATCTTTGTTGGTGACATGGACAGTGGGATTGAGCACACCCTCAGCAAGCTTGCCGACAACACCAAGCTGCGTGGTGTGGTTGACATGCTGGAGGGAAGGGATGGCATCCAGAGGGGCCTTGACAGGCTTGAGAGGTGGGCCTGTGCCGATCTCATGAAGTTCAACAAGGCCAAGCGCAAGGTTCTGCACCTGGGTCAGGGCAATCCCAAGCACAAATACAGGCTGGGCAGAGAATGGACTGAGAGCAGCCCTGCGGAGAAGGACCTGGGGGGGTTGGTTGATGAGAAGCTCAACATGAGCCAGCAATGTGCACTTGCAGCACAGAAAGCCAACTGCATCCTGGGCTGCATCAAAAGCAGCATGGCCAGCAGGTCGAGGGAGGTGATTCTGCCCCTCTACTCTGCTCTGGTAAGACGCCACCTGAAGTAGTGCACCCAGCTCTGGAGCCCCCACCACAAGAAGGACATGGACCTGTTGGAGTGAGTCCAGAGGAGGGCCACGAAGATGACCAGAGGGCTGGAGCACCTCTCCTATGAAGACAGGCTGAGAGAGTTGGGGTTGGTCAGCCTGGAGAAGAGAAGGCTCCAGGGAGACCTTATAGCAGCCTTTCAGTACCTAAAAGGGGCCTACAGGAAAGACGGGGAGGGTCTCTTTATCAGGGAGTGTAGAGATAGGACAAGGGGTAATGGTTTTAAACTGAAAGAGGGAAGATTTAGATTAGATATTAGGAAGAAGTTCTTTACTGTCAGGGTGGTGAGACACCAGAACAGGTTGCCCAGAGAACAGGCTGCCCCATCCCTGGAAGTGTTCAAGGCCAGGTTGGATGGGGCTTTCAGCAACCTGGTCTAGTAGGAGGTGTCCCTGCCCAAGGCAGGGGGAGTGGAATGACATGATCTTTAAGGTCCCTTCCAACTCTAACCATTCTATGAGTCTATGATAGGAAAGGTGACATAGAAAAATGGGCAAATGGACTTTTCCATTATCAACTTTTTTCAATGGCAACCAGCAAAAAATGGGTGCTCCAGCAATAAAAAGAAAAAAAAAATCACCTTTGCTAAGAAGACTTTTAGGTGCCCATCCCACAAGACTTTTAGCTCCTCGTGGCACTTCACATTTTTCCACAGAATCATTTTGAGGAAAGAAAATCTATTTTCTGGCTTGATCTAACAATGTGAGACTCTTTGGGTGTGTCTGAATTCTTTCTAAACAGTCCCAGGCAACTGTACCAAAAAAAACCCACAACACAACAGCACTCTCTCAGCTGCTGTCATTTATCTTAAAACATTTCTTTCATCCATTTAGCTATGATAAGCACTTTGATTGTTACTCTGGAAGAAATATGTAATCATTAGGTTTCAGAGTCCACACCTTAATTTCTGTGATTGAAGCCAATTCATACGTCTCTCAATATTGGCCTGACAGCAAGATAGCAGCTGATATTGGAAGATAGCAGCAATTCTGCTTGCATTTTGCTGTGGGCGTTAGTCACCTTTATGTAATAGCCAAATTATTTGGGACTTATCTAGGAGGGAGAAACACAGGACATCATGCCCTTACTCCCAGGATTGTTTTGCATTTTACATTTAAGAATCATTATATAAACACTAAAATATTCATGAGAGCAGAAGTGAAAGCCCAGGAGTCTCACCTTCTAGCAAGGTTCCTGAATGCTAAATTATGAGACTTGCTCCCCCGTTCATCCCCTCCACCAGCTTGTTCTCTTTCTCCCTCAGCATTTCAGCTCCCACTCCAGGGAGCACACCTCCATGGGATCACCATTCCAAATCAGAGCAGGCTTTGCTATCTTGCTTCCAATCCAAACCAAAAGCACACAGCGCACAGGCTGCCTGCAACACGAGCAGGCAATGAATGGCTTCTCAACTACACTGCAAATGACTCATCACCTCCGACTTTTCAGCTCCCAGAGTCTCCCGAGGGAGGCAACAGGTTTTGTGCATTAGCGCTGCAGCCAGGTATTTTAAATTAGTGCACTGGCAGAGCGAACACTGCCCCTTCTCCTTGCGGTGAGCTATAGGTAGGAGCTTGCCCAAGCGTCCCTGCGCCACCCTTACAACAATAGAGCAGGCAGGCCTGCAGATGGCAATCAAACCTACACCCCCAGAACAAAATGGAGTCAAAAGCCCTTTCCAGAGAACCAGGAATACCTCTCTCCCCCTTGTCTTTTCCATCACCCCCTTGAAATTCTGTGCAAACGAGAAACGATGTTGGGGACAAAGCCACTGGTTTCAGTGTGGAGCAGGGGTGACCTTGGTTCACCGCTTTCCATCTTGCCCACCTGACAATACCTTGCACACCTAGAGGCATCTTGCTTGGGGGAGACGAAGGAGCCATCCCGCTCTAGGGCTTCCTCAGCCCTCTCTGCTGAGCCTGCCAGCAACATGCCATCGAAATGTCAACAGCCGGCACAGTTTTGTGCTGATTCTTCACTTCCCAATGCTGTTTGCTTGTGTGCTGAGAAGAGCTCCTCCACCACACGTGTGATGTGATATTTGCTGCTCAAGAATAAGGAAGAAATAACTTCCCAAAAGCTTGCTTGATGTCATCCTCCCCCCCCTGCATCCTGTCACTTCTTCGTAGAGGCCCCGGCTGTGGAGAGGAGAGAGCCCAGGCAGCCTTCTGCTGCTGCCCTCACCATGTTCTGCCTCCTGCCCCAGCAGCGGCTGCATCGCTGGAGACGAGGCGGGCGCAGGGCGAAGCTGGGAGAAGAGGCAACAGGTCTGCAGGATGCTCATTGCCAGGCTGATTTGCTGTCCTCAGCAATTTGCTGCCTGAAAGCAACTGCTGTGACTAAAGCTGGCCCCGATACAGACAGTTACCAAATCCCAGGGATATTATCTTACTCCCACTTTACCCCAATGGAAAAGGCAGCTCAAGGGACAGAGCAGGAGAGAACTGAGGTCCTGGGGTCCCCCATGGTAGAACTGAGTCATGGTCCCCTCACTAACACCCAAGAGATGCTGGCTTAGACTTGCTCTCAGCCAAATCACCCTGGCCAGCCAGCATGGACAGGTTTTCATCTGCAGCGCTGCAGCCATCCAGATCATCCGCCCATGTGGAAATGTGATTTAGAGCAGGGCTGCAAACCGAAAATCTGAAACGTTGCTCCGGTAAAACATATGCCAGATTCCCTCACTAACCTCCCTTGACAGATAAGCTGTAGCAGAGCCTTCTTCCCCAGTGGAAAAGGGGAACCGTCACTTGCCCTAAAAAGGCTTCTGGCTTCAGCCAGTGGAGTTCACCAGCTGCCTTTCAAGAAGAGCCGTTTGCTCTGCTTTGTTTTCTTTCAAGTACTGTTTGAATTCCTCTGCAGACACGGTGTTTCAAGCCAGAGCTCACGCTGCAATGGGCAGCTGGAGCTGATGAAGGAGTGTCATCTGCTGCCTGTCTGCCGGCGCCAGCCCCCACCCTGGTGGAGGGGGGGACACAACAGAAGTGGCAGCAGGCAGCCTCGGCAGCAGGCAATAGGGCAGCCCGACCCCTGCGCTCTAACCTCAGCTTTCCTCCTGGCTTGCTTTAGGATAATCAGCTAGCTACTGCACCCCTCTTTGCCTTGGTTTCCACCCCAGTAGGAAAAAGTAGCGCTCGCTGCAGTGTTTCATGAATTTTCTGGCAAGCACCCCAGCCACAAGAGGAAGAGCTGCCAGTACCTGTGCTAGCACTTGGACCGGGCGGCATGGACGCAGAGACAGACCTCACCTGAGAGGTCTCGACAAAGCCAAGAAAGACCAGATTTGATGTCATCGTACTCCCAAGACAAAAAACAATGAGAAAAAATACCCAAAGCACTCTGGTAGAAATACAACAAGATGGCATTTTTGCAAGTGTGTCACAGACCAGTGACAGCGCCTGAGAAGGAGCAAGGCAGGAGTTTTGCAACCTGGTTAGAAGCTAGTTCCACTTTCACCTCAGCAGTCAAATACAAGAGCATTATAACAGAAGCACAGTGTCATCATATTATTTCACAATTCACACGGATGGGATGGTCCTTAACATTCATGAGGAAGCTTCCTTGTACCACCAGGACATGAGTCACCCTATCTCTGGGGAACAGGATGATTTTGGAAGCTGTCATAGCCCCCAGGAGCAACAGGCGTGGACTGGCGCCCCAATGCTGGTGGGGTGGAGAAGGGAAGAGGAAATGCCCCGATTCACAGTTATCGATTGGTAAGCAAAGCAACAGCAGATGGATGTGGATAGATGAGCATAAAGAAGCCATGAGGCAATGTTAGTCATCGTGATTAAGCCACAAGAGTGTCTACACTTGCAGTTATTTAGTTTACATGTTTGCAGACACACATGACAGGAACTTAGAGGAGATGTGGAAAGGGATGACGAGAGTATTGTGGATGCCCATGGAGGGCTTCTCCCTGGCAAGGATGGTCATACAGGTACAACCCAATAATGTTTGTGTGAAGAACTGTCGAGAGTCTGGATAGAGTTCAGCATCCAGATGGCTGGGGAAGACTTGCACATCATCAACGTAATACAAGACAAGGCTATGGGGATGGGAAGACAGCAAGGCAGCCGGGGTGGAAGGACAAGGTTCATGGTGGCCCTGAGTGCAGGCCATGTAGTGTGGTGTGGGGAGACTGTGAAAGGCATCGGCGGGGAGGACTGTGGGCAAGAAAAAGCTGGTGTTAGCATTGCTGAGCTTGAGCTTTTCACAGCCATCCATAGAGTAAAAACAAAGAAAACAGAATTAAATTTTGGGCTGGAATAAAGAAGATGGATGTAAAGATGAGACACAGGTTGACTTGTGTTCAGTGTTCAGCATAAAGGTAGTGGTTGGACTTTTGTTGGTAGATGAGGCTGGGGAGCTGAGACAGGTCCTGTTCTACCCTCTCAAAGAGGCAAGAGAGTTGTTGAGGAAGGATGGTGGCAAGCTGAAGGATAGCAGGTTTACTTAATCTCCACGACAGCATTTCCACCTGTGGTACTTTGCAGGGCCTGAAATGAAAGTGCCTATGTTGAGAGAGAGAAGTAAAAACTAAGAGAGTGGGATCCACGGCTCCATATTTTGTATATCTTTCCCTCCCTCCCAGGTCAGTCAGCAGCAGCAGTTCCGCAGCAGTTACATCCTGAAAAGAACAACAACTATCCTTCACCTTCAGCACACAGAGGTCCTACATCTGCTCAGTGAAACCACCAGCCCTCTTGCAGGGCAGCGGACGCATAAAGTTTTGCAGGATGAGGCTTGGAACAGGATGTAGTGGGATACGTATTAGGAAGGGCTCATCACACTGAGCTATCCCATTTGCAGCACGGACCTTGCAGCCCTGCCAGACAGAAAGCAGCATAACTAGGTAGAGCTTCCCAGAAGGGAAATTACAGTCCAAATACGTTTTCTGTATAGGAAATCCAGAAGAAGAAGAAGGAAAAAAAGAAGCCCTTATCTATATTTATAAGATGAAGCTTTTCCTACACGAATAAACCTCTTAACACATTTTTCTGGGCGCTGAGGTTATATATTTAATAGGTTTTTCTGGTATCACTTAAAAGTAGATCACCACCATGCAATGACGCCTGCTGCACTCTTTTTCTGGCATCCTCACTAGCTCCCTTCACCCGTGCCCCCAGTAACTAGAGCACCGTGTGTTATTCTCACCAGACTGAGAGAGAGGCTTTTTCCTTTACTTAGGAACTTGGCTACAGAGCTGCTTGCTCACCTCCTTTTTTTGGCCCTCTGTGCTTTCTTCTTTTCCACTTAACAAAGAACAGAGGAGACACTCTCCAGAAGAGAAGGGAAAGCACATACCCCACTGAAACCCTCCTCCTAGCTCTTCATTTGCATCCTGGGGCTGAAGATCATCTCATCTGCCCTCGAGCCCAGAGCACAAATAGCAGAAACATGCACAGGCCTCCGTCAGCCTCAGTGCAAACGAAAACCCGGCCCCTTATGCCGTGGGCATTGTGGCTAACACCTATATTGCACCTTTACAGAAGTTTATAGAGCAGTGGAAAAGCAAGTAGTTGCCTTATCAGCATTGCCAGGTTTTTCCGCTCCCTGCTTTTTAACTACCTCTGTATCCAGAGAATAGCTCTCGAGGCCCGAGGAGCCCTTCCTGTGCATCGCTCCCCTGCCCTGGTGAGTGCTCCAGCACAAGCACCCTTTTGAGCAAGGCCCTGCAAATCACTGATGGACATATTAAAGTATACAAACCAGGTCCTGAAGAACTAAACCCTGCAGGGCTATGTCACCCCTGAGCCAAGAGCACTTCGGTTTCCTCCTTCCCAGTGCCAGCAGTTCTGCACTGCAATGCAAAAAGCAGAGCTCTCTTGCCATGGCAGAACACCTTAATGGGAGAGATGTTAGCTGTAGGTAACCAAAGAGAGAACGCATCCATCATGTTCAGGGCCAGCTCTGTGGAGTAAGTACTTTGTAACCAGTTCAGTCCTGCTTTCCACTTTTCAGACTTGGCATTTGGACTTTTGTCTAACCTCTTTCCCCTTCCTGCTATGTTGTGGGCAGAAGTTTCATTTTGTTGCTTTATTGTCTCTCACCTCCTTATTAAATACAATAAGTTAAAACCGTTGCCTTTACAGCCATCTCTCAAGAGGGAAGAAGTGAGTTACTGTGGTGTCACTCCTGTGTTCCTGACCTAGGAGAAGAAAAATCGTGGGACTGCTCTCTTTTGCCTCTGCAAGGAATAAATATCTTGCACTGATTCCTAAGCTGTGGCTCACTGCAGACTTCTCTCCGTTTCCTCCATCCACTTCCCACTCTTTAGGACAAAATAACTGCCTCTTCATCTCAGGAGATTTATCTATTCACTTTCGTGCATGGACGGAAAAAACATTTCTTCCCCCGCAACAATGCAGCTAACTCTGGGTAGAGCATGACAGCTATTTCACAGCACAGAAGGAGTGGCAGGGAAAATGCAGTTGTTTTTGCCTGCAGAGATGGAACAGCAGATTGGAATGGCAAAAACTGCAATTTAACTGGAACCTTGAGAAATCCTTCACGGTTTTCATCATTTAGCCCAAAGAAAAAAAAAAAAAAACCTGCCTGTAAGGACTAGATCCCCAAAGCACGGGCTGACTCAAAGGGAAGGGCTCTGTTTAGTGAAGTACACCACTATCTGCTATAGCACCCACATATTTCTTAGAAGTCTTTTCATCTACCTAGTGAGTAAGCCCTTTTCTGCTTACTCGTGAATCTGGGCAAGCTCAAAGGCAGGAGCACCAGGGTTGCAGGGGAAATAAAAGAGGTGTGGGTCGCTGCTCCTTCGCATGACCCACGTGCAGCTCACACAGCAGCCATCTCATCTTACCTGATTTAGAGGGTGTGATACTCATGTGAGGACTGATCACAAGCACTTTTTCTCCTGGTACGATTTCTAAGATAGGCATTACCCAACACTACTGCTTCCCCCCACCATTTCCCTGCCCAAACCTGCTCCAGAAAATGAAAGCTTCAGCAGAATTGTATCCCCACTGAAGCTGGTTCAGGGACTCACCTGACTGAGAGCACAGTAAGGTGAAAGTGCCTAGGTATGGCAGTGATTAGCTCAATATAATTACGTGCTCAAGACATTACAGATAATTTGGGGGTTCTGAGCTTCTGAACAGGCAACAGCAAACCCTCTCTACACCGTTACGAGTGGAAGGTCAGGACACGTGGTGAGAAGGAAACCCTGAGCACCAGAGCGTGGCTTGGAAAGGTGCTGGTAGAAGAGGATGGCTGAGGACCCTCTCAAAGCAGAAGCTGAAAGCTGGGGACAAGGAGAAATCCAGTTAATAGTGCTGCGCCGTCCCTGCCTGCCGCCTTCATTCTCTGCTCCTTCTCTGGGAGGAGCACCGGGAATTACACACACAAACACATCTCTGCATTACACTGGGAGTTAGAAGTGCTCCTCGATTTTGCACACCAGGAATCCCAGCTCCCGTACAACTCCGAGGAGCACTGGATGTCCTCGCTCTTCCTGATAGCACCTCTGTGGACCCAACCTCCTTCAGTGGCCAGATGGAATGGGGTGGTGAATGTCTCTGCTGGAGCTAATTTTTAGTGCAGCATGCTTCTCTGCCCAGCAGCTTCATGCAGCACAGTACCAAACATCTACTGCACGGGAGCAGCTTGGCAGAAACACACCACGCAACAGCTCGGAGTTACTGTCTCATCCCCCAGCACGGCTATCCTGCTTTTCGTGGTCCTGGCTCATAGTCCTGGCTTTTGCATGTTACAGCATAGAGCTGTATGAGAGGGCTCCCAGCAGACAAAGCAAAAGATCTGGGGACCCCTGGGGATCTGGGGATGTTATAAACAAGAGCTGAAGCTTCAGAAAGGCAGACACCTCTCCCACTGCCAGAAATCAGCTCTAGTGAAGATGCAGGATGTGACTTCCAGTTACTTCCAAGCCACTCGTGCCCCCTCTCCAGCCCTGGACATTTTTGAATACATTTGCCTGGAAGTATTTTGCAGCAGAGGTCTCTGACTGAGCAAAAGAGGCTGAATCAGAAGCAAAAGAGCGACTGTTGCATTATGCAGCATCCAGTCACAACAAGGGAATTAAATTTTGATCTGCTTGCTGAAATTTGCTATTTCTACTCTGGTACCTGATGGTCAATTCGTTGCCAACATCTGTATAACATCAAACATTTGCATCCATATGGAGAATGTATAATTAAAGCTTGCTGCATACAACTGTGAAAACTTTCTCATATCCTCCCTAAATTGCACTGCAACCCCCAGATGAGGGCTGGGAGCCAAAATGGAAAAAATCTGGCATAAATATTTAACTAACTTGAGATACGTATTCCTCAACTATTAGCTAATTATTTTGTGCCAGGCATAAATGGCATCTGGTTCGTTAGCACAGGACACACAAGGATGCTGCAGGTTGGACACACAAGTGGGAAATGAAACGTGACTCCATGCTAATTAATATTAATGAATGGATTGAGAACCAACATCTCTTTGAAAATATGAGCTCAACAGGAGCCCGAGTGTGATTCATTATGATTATTGCTGGTGTGACAGCCATTACCAATCTCAGAAAAGACTCTGTTTCATGTAGCATCTCTTTGGAAAGGACTTAATTGGCTTCTGGAAGAAGTGAGGATGAACAGGGAAGGTGGTTTCAGACCAACCTGCAGGTATGTGTTTGATTATCACCTTGGAATAGGAGTAAATAGCAACTATTCCTTTTGTGTGTGTGTGCGCACTGAGGTTTCCTTGCTTTGGTTGGCTTGCTGAAGCAATAGCTGTAGCCTGCTTGTCAAAACCCTGCCGTACTTATTCCTATCCCTCCAAGTTCAGTCCTGTCTTTCAGCCCTCAGTCCCTCTTCTTCCAGACTTGGTCCCTTCTTCCCTAGACACCACCCACTTTGCTGCTGTTTCAGACTGCCTTGGCAGCTAGCTACTCAGCTCCGAGGCCTTGTGCCTGAATTGAGTGCGTTTTGCCCGGGAAGGAGAGAGTTTGTCCTCTCTTTCACATAGTATCTGTCTGGGGTGCGCTCACCACGTCACCAGGGGAAAGCCTGGACAGTTACCAGGGCACTTTTCTTCCTTAGCTAATATACAGCCATGTGATAGGAATTACCAAACATTTATCTTCCCTTCTTCCAAGTCTATGTGGGTTGCTTCCCATTCCTGGAACATGCTAGCCATTAACAGAAATGTTTGTCCTCATACGGAGATCTTCTACAATCATCATTTGGTAGCCAGTTGCTTTGCTTAGCTATCACGTCTGTACATCACTCAGCTCTAGCACTGAGCACCTGTGCTGACAGATCTGCAGCTTTAGCAGGGCTCAAAAGGAAATGCCAGACCCTCTTTCTTTGGTTAAGCCTGTTCAGTCAAGGAAAAGGTCTCCAGGTTGATTTCTGCCCTTGAAGCAGCTCCTGAGCTTGCATTATTATATACATTTGGGAAGTATATTGGGTTCTTGAATTGCGTGAATCTTTTTGCTACCTAGAAATTACCACTCATCCCATCATTCACCAACTGTTTCTTTGCTGTGTTCTCCATTTCTCAGTCAATTTCTACTCACACCGACTAGTCCAACAGCTAATTTCCCTCTAGTCTTGAACAAAGATCAGCAAAAATCAGCTGAAGCTGAAAGCCTGGTGCTGCTTTACACTATAATTATCCTGAATCAGGCAAGTCCCAAAGACCCCCTAGGATCAATCGTATATCTCCAGAAAGGGAGGAAGACCACTGTCTCTGAACCATCGTTGCAGTTCCCATTAGTATGGCTTTAATATTGCCACTCCTGCTTTATCTTCACCACTCTCTCAAGTCTTTGTAAAATCAGTCATGTCACTGAAGACTACCAGAGAGACAGTAATCGATGTGCAACTTGTGTTGTGGGCTTATAATGGGAATCGGAAACTGGATCCAGGAATCCTTCCCCAAGGTATTCCGTCATGTCTTGTGAATTTATGTAAAACCCATATATTTCCTCCCATCTTGCTCAAGACTGGATGGAATACTGGGTTAACAAAAATGTAAAGAATCTCTCAATGCAGCAGAGACTGCTTCAGAGCCAAGCTTCCCCAGGGAAATAAATGATGAACAAAAACAAACAACAGCACAGCTCAAATGATTCCTCCCCTCACCACAGTCCTGAGATTTCATAATTGCTCCCTTCATGGCCATTTTGGTTTGTAATATGCAGAGTAAAGATTTCCATTATAGCTGTGTTTACTTAATCACTATAATTTTTTTTTAAGTGAAGTTCAGGCTGTTGAAAGCACCGGGCTGCCAGCCCCAAGCAAATTAGCCATCAGCTAGTTGCACTAGAAGCTGCTCTGCTGTGATCCTTAGCAAAGGGTTTAGTCCCCAGCAGTCTCTTGGTTCTCAAACGGATCACCCACCTCTGGGAGTGAGAAGGCTATTTACCATGTTACGCCCTTTGCCTTATGAGGAAAGGTAAGGAGGGCTTTTTGTGTGTGTGTGTGTGTGTAAAAATATCATTCTCTGGGAATGGGATGATCATGTGGACATCTGGGACTAGTCTGATGTCCATCAGAGGAAAGCTGGGCAACTGACAAATGCAGAATTCATTTCAGAAAGCAGCAGGACACTGACTACATCTGCAACATAGTCTTTCCAGTGAGGTTACATTGAATATTCTCATCGTGCATGGCAGAATATCCTGGCATGAATATTTAATCATGCAGGGCAAATATAAGTAGATTGAAATTCTAGGTGATGACAACTTTCAGATTACCTGGGCTCAGACTAGAATTTGTGATTTCAGATGGGAAGGCTCCACCTCCCATTCCTGCCCTACTGAGCCATTGATTTCCTGCTATGGGAACTAGGAAACACCTTAACCTTTATAAAAGCAGCAACAGCTACTGCACAAGGGACGTCAGCCAAACGGGACAAACATGTGGAAACAGTTTCAATACCTGCAGCTGCTGGAATTAAGGCATCGCCTTGGTCAGGGTGTATGAGACTTGCTGTCACTTGAGGCAGCTGGCAACATCAACATCTTCTCGGCACTCTCATGATTTCCAGCACCCCAAATTACTATGCTCAAAACCAAGCCAGATTTCCACTGCTATTTTCAAGCTGGATTCACCTGTGCTTGTAACCTTTTGGGAATAAAAGATCCAGCCTCTGAAACAAAACCCAGGAGTGCAGTGGATGGGCTTCCTTGGTCCTAGTGGATCTAGGATCCCCAGCAGAGATCTCAGATTAGTCTAGCAAGCCTCCTTCACATAGGCCTTTCTGCAGGTGCTCCACCCTCACCCACCACACTTCCCAAAATTTTTACAGATGAAAGTGAGGTAAGAGAAATAAGAAGTGCATATGCATTGGTTTTGGGAGAGACTATACACCAGCTCTATCACAGTATCAGGTGCCCAAATCCCATAGGAACAACAGAAAGCAGACACCTCAGTTCTTCTGGCCTGAAGCTACTACAGCACTGGGACCCTGTGCATGATCAGACAAAAAAGATGTACATTGTCAAGAAGACAGGGCATTAACAAGCATAGTCCTTCCTGTAGTTAGAAGTGCAAATTCCTCTATTCCCTTGTTTAAATAACTGTAACTCATTTCATACTTTTTGCTGATAGGAATATAATTCAGTCATTTCAGCAAGGTTGTCAGGTGCGATGAATTGTCCCTGCATTGACAGCTCCAAGTATTATCCTTGTGTCCTAGTGGGAGAGATTCAGAAAGTTCAATATCATCTCTGTTTGCAGAAACAAATCCATATAAAGTGAAGCTATCATGGCAAATTTTAGTGAACATGTTTGCGTCACGGAGAGGTGGAGGAAGGATGCAGGAGAAATGTCACTGTACAGGCAACAGGCAGAGATTAGAAGAGCACCAAGTGGCCAGGTGGTGAGGGAACCCACTTCTGATTTACAATTGCAATGATTGCGATGAATAGGGAGAGTCTATGACTAAAGACGTGTCTGAAAATAACAGTAATGATTTCCACTTGTATGCCTTTGATCAGACAATCTCACAGTATTGTATAAATGAAATCTCCCAATATCTCTGCAAGGTTGGAAAGCCTTCTACTGACATGAGCATGTCAGAAATAAATAGCAGTTGAGTGGTGTTAGACAGGTGACAGCTTAGATAATTCATCCTCTCTTGGAAGAAGAGCTTCTAGAGATGGAATTTGCCCCAATTATAAGAGAGGAACAGATCCTCAATATGAGCTATATTGGACTACATGCATAAATTACTGTGCAAAATGATCATCCAGCCCATTCACTTCTCATTTCCATAGGTGAAAGTGCCAATAAGGGAACTAATCACCTGTCTGTAGGGATGATTTTAAAAGATGGAGACACTGCCCATCAAGAACACCACTGGGACTCATCAACACTGTACAAACAGGCTTCTGGTAACCACCAGGAGGTAAGAACTGTACTTTCAGTCACTGTCTCCATAGGATTAATTTGAATTAGCCATCTGGAGTGGAAAAATGTGTATCTGTTACCATGCCCTTGTGCACTACATTGCCCGGAACAGAATTGTACAGGACCATCGCATCCAGCCACAAGCCTGATCTGGAGAGCCCTGGACACATCACCCCACCTGCCTCTTTGGAAACCAGGAGCCACCTAGGCAGATTTTGCACAGGTTTCACTGTGCTTTGCAGCTAAATCCCATCCAAGGGCAGGAGACATTATTGAATATTTCACTTGCAATAGGGGAGGTCCCAAACTGAACAGAGTATATTCTTTTCTGTAGCAAGGCAATTTTTTTATGTTTGGAAAGCTTGAAACAGTTATGTTTGGTCTTACCGGAGTGCTGAGAGGGTTAAATAAGGCTCAGCACTTATTTTGCTTATGATTATGTTCGTCCTCCTGTCACCAAGAAAAAACCCAAAATACATTCTGATATTCAGATCTGGCTATTTTAGTTTGCATTTTTCTCTATTATTCAGTGAATATGAAATGACATTTCGCTGGTTCAGAAGCTATTTGTATAGTATTTTTCAGGGATAAGTTACAGGGGTCAGACACCCCAACTTCACTGTTACGGTTGATAACCATAATTCCTGGTCCTCCTCAAGAGCCAGTAATAAACTGCCTTCATTAATCCTCTTTAGATGTTTGATTTGGGTATATCTGACAGCAGACAGATTATATAAATACAAGGTTTGATGAAAAAATCCCCATACTAAAATATAACCAAGTGCAGTTTTACCCCTGGTCAAGAAAAGGAAAACATCACCCGTCTAGTAAAATGTTGGAGATGTTCTCCAGGTGGCCAGAGGGACCTCTCTCCAAACGATAAGGCAGTCCTTAATCTATTTAGGGCAATGTCAAAACACCACCCTTAAGAACTTAGAATTTAAATATATTTTGTGAGGAAAGATTAAATCTGCCTGAACTCCCCAAAAGCCTTCACAAAGGAGACTAGATCTAAAACCAGTTCCTCCCTTGCTGCCAGCGTCCTCTGTCCTGGGGACACTCTCCTCCAAGCGGGCACAACGACATGGATAAACCCCAAATCTGTTCTCACCCGTGTGCCACCAGCAGCAGCTGTGGTTCCTGGCATATGCACAGGCAACAGCCCAGGCCCCCTGCACGTTGCCTGTCCAGGTCCCCCAAGCCTGCCTGGCAGAGGCACCTCTTTGGCTCCTTCCTTGACCTGACCTTGATTCTGTTTCACTATGAGAAACCCCCAGGAAGATGTCCACTTGCTTTTTGAGGGGTCTTTATCTGCTAGATTAAAGCCCTGAGCAGGTCAGATGAATGCCAGGTGGGCTTCAGTATCATCATCAGGCTGCTTTAGCCACCAGGTGAGCCTCTGTCTGGAGGAATGCTCTTGGTGGGCTTTGGGGGAGGAGAACTGGTGGATGAGTAGCTCTGGCCCCTGCTGTGGCTGCACTGCGGGACAGAGCAGGTAGTTGCCCTGGGCATGGCGCACAGGTGGGGCTGTTTGAAGAAGTGGGTTGGTTTGGTCACAGCAATGGAAACACTGAGGTAGCGCAGAGCCCAGAGCGTGGTCAGGGCTACGAGGACCAGGTCCAGCCAGGAGGGGAGGAATGGATGGGCCACGTGACTCAGCACCCACCACCACCCTGTATCTGCAGAAGTAGGATGTTCAGGCAGGGTTCCTCCACCCCAGCCTTTTGGGGGCCGTGGGACCCAGCTAGGCACAGCACGTCTCTGCACGCAGACAGGATGGGCTCAGGGGCAAGCTGCTGCATGCTTTCCTGGAGCAGAGCAAAGGCTTTCCACCAACAGCAGAAAAAGTATTAGCTGTGTGAGCCCCCCAACCAGACAGCCCAGAGCCATGACTGTAGGAGCACATTTGAGCTCTCTGATTTATGTATTTGGTAAGCAGTCGTTAGCAGCGCTGGCCTCAGCAAGCATCAAAACACCCTTGGCTCTTTCTCTCCCAGCCTCCCTCGCCACCCAGCTTCGCATGCTCCTCTCTGAGCCTGGCCGGGGCTTGTTAGAAAGAGTAAAGCCCCGTAGTTATTGCTCTCTCCGCCCGATTCATCCTCTTACCGCTTTCTCTTCCTCTAACAGGTGCTCTGTTAAGTGGGTCCTGCTGTGTTTAATGGTATTGCCCGCCCTCATGTAACCTACTTACATATTTTCTGTGAGCCTGCTGATATTCCAGTTGTGTGGTCTCTGACAGCTGCTCCAGGAAGGGTCACATGGCTCCTGTAATTAAAACAGGGTGAAAAGGCAATTCCTGTGCTTACCCAGAGGAAAAAAAAATGGGGATGAGGGGAAGGAGACCCTTAGCTGCTAACATGAGGGGTAACGAAACAAGGCTGGGAGGTCTTTAATTTAATTGTTAATACAAAGTTGGACCAGAAGTCTATCTATAGGCCCAGGACTATCAACAGATCACTCAAGTAACATTAATGATTATGCTTGCGTATGGAAAAGGTACGGCCATGTTTGAGTTCTTCTGGCCTTCTTTGCTCTCCCTTGCTTCCCTGGAATAACTCAGCAAGTCTGGCACACCAAGCAGAGCCTTCTACTTCAGTTACACCCCTCATTGGCGCACCCAGTTCTGCAAACAGCAGAAGGAGTACTCCTTTAAAAGATCATTAAGCACAAATCTCATTTGAGTTTGTCCTGCCAATTCGTTACCTGGGATTTTTATAAGGCTGCATATATGCTGCTAACATCCTCTGCGTTTCTTCTAATGTACATCTATGTGATCTTGATGTATTTCAAGTGGAAATTTCTCAAAGCAGAGGGGTATCCTCTTGGGTAGCACGTGCACACCGTGTCCCTGCTAGTGGCAGAGTCAGGGAGAAATTTCCCAAATGCACGGGTATTCAATTGGTGAAAGATACAGATCAGTGTTGTGCCAACATTGTCTCCATCCTCTGGACCAACACACATTGGCCTCCCATTGAAGGTGAACATTACGTGGTCCTGTTTTACATCATGGTGGCATTGCACATTGTTAGGGGCCACCTTTGTATCCGCCTGCGGGACGCAACGCAGGGTGTGTGGGAGCTGTGGTGCAGAGCAGCGGTGTTCGCAACGCGTGCTGTAGAAAGGGGCTGCGTTCCTGCTGGGGTGGGGGCACGGAGAAGGGTACGACCACTAGGTTTCAGAAAACTGAACACTGGGAACTGCCAGAGAGGACTCGGGGCATGGCTGGGAGTTGTGAAAAGGCTGGGAGAAAGATGGGACCTGAGGGGAGAGGGAAGGGTAGGAGGATGCTAGAGAGAGCTTTCATGAAAGGAAGGCAGTCACAGAAGGGGACTGTGAGGTTAAAGCTCCCCACGTGAGAGAAACCTCTGTTTCTTATAACATGACAAAAAGGGGAGATGGTCCTGCGCCAGGGGCTGAATCAGCCAGAGTCATCATTAATATGTCTGGTGCAGTCTCTGTGCGAGTGCCATAGGGTAACTCTGGTTGTGGGTATCAGAAATAGTGCATTAATTAGAGGGGAGAGGAGGTTGAAATCAGAAAAAAGTATGGGATTTTTCTGCATGTTACTACGAAATTACGAGAGCATGTTACAAGTCATTCTGCTGAGGAACAGAGGATCGAAAAGCGAAACTGCTGTAGGATACTGAAGAACTCATATACTGAGTAATTTGGAGAACAGTGCAATGGAAGTTTACGAGTACCCTTCAACTGACTGACTGATAAAAGATGGAAGCAGAGGCTGAAGAATCAGGAGTGCAGAGTCCCTCTTCCCAGCAGGGCTGTCTGTTTTCAAACAAGCTTGCAAGTACTCCATTAGTAGTCTCACAAATGCTGGGTGGCTGAAGCAATACCACTCGATAAAGAGTCACCCTAAATTAGCATAAAATAAGGGGATTCTGAAGAATCTGCACTGAAACATCATGAGTCCCTGTAAAAAAAAAAACAAACCTAGCGATACCCTCCAGTGCTCTATTTTCACTTTACAATCCTCCTGAAAAGATAGGAACGTATATAATGGACTGTAAGGAAAGAAGGGGTGGCTTCTTGAAACTTCCCTCTGCCAGGGGGAGCGTTGCTAGAATAAACCCTCGGTTTGGGCATTGAATGAAAGAAATTGGGATCTAGCGGGCAGGATGGAGTTAAGGTTGCAGGCAGATGTTGGTGGAGCCTTCTGCTCTTTCCTCTCTCCCTAACTTTGTTTCCAGAGATAGTAATCAGATGTTCAACTTTTATTTTGGTATAGTAAACTAACCTTGCTATTAACTCTGGCTGGTAATAAAATGTGGTCTCTCTATAACGCAGATTTGCAAGTCCGTCATTCCCCCCCCCCT
>NW_009649568.1:2196917-2237711 GCF_000708025.1 Charadrius vociferus
AGGGCTTGGGCATCTTTTTTCAGGAAGAGTAGAGTGTTTCCAAGTCTGTCCCAGCCAGAGCTAATTGTGGCATTCCCAAGAACTGGGACACAAGTTTTACATCTTCCCGCAAGGGTGAGGGCCCAGTAACATTTGTTGCTACACCCAGAGAAGGGAATTTCCTTCAGCGTGTAGCAGGAGAGGCAGGAGTGTGGCTTCTGATGCAGAGAATAACCTGCTCATAAAAAGCGACTGTAAAGGATCCTCCAGGATGGGGAAGCTGAAGGTGCTGTATGTGCTGGACAGGCTGGCCCCTATATATTAGTCCAATGGGCCATGAGGCTCAGAAGGAGATTTGGCCATTATTTCTTCTGACAGGGATTGGAGGTAGCATGGGGCCCTAGACACTGAGTTACCCATCCTGCCACAATAATTCTTCCCAAAATGCCATCATTCCTGAAGCCATTTAGCATTTTGGCAGTTATTCTGATCTGCTCTGGGCTAACACTTGCTCAATAAACTATAATAAACCTATTAGATAGGTTTGCTGAAGTGTACTGCCAGATTGGGCCAGAGTCATTTTTCATTGCATTCGGTTACATCCAAAGTAACGGACCAGCATGAATTAATGTTGATGTGATGGAGTGGTGCGGTCTGAAAATGACCTTTTCCTTTTATACTCACACTATTTTCTGTAAGCTCTTCTTCTGTGGGGCAGAGCTAGTCTGCGCGCCACTGCAGCGGGGTGTTCTCCCCAGATGTGACATGCAGCTGCTGTTATCCAGGCCTATGGACAGAGAAACTGTTCTGGCAGTTTCTAAATTATAAGAGAAAGAGGTTTTTTCTCCTCAGTATCTGAGGGCTTTTAGTATCTACAGTGTACCCTTTTCTTTATTAATTAATGTTATGTTTAAAACATAAGTAGGTTCTTATTTCTGCTCGCTACTTATTATAATGCCTCGTCAGCACTTCACTGCCTCTCCTTTCCCGTCAGCTTCAGAGTTGGGTTCAATGCTTGATGCGTTAGCCATGGTCGAAATTACAGCTTGCAACACCGGCACCTGTAACGCACGGGTCTGGGTAACTCGTAACACGGAAAGGTGAGCCCTGCATTTACCTGCACGAGTGCAGGTGAAGGGTGCCTGGCCAGGCTTTCTCACCTGGCCCCCATGGCTGCTGCAGGGTGCCCCATCCCAAAGCTGGGAGGTGCCCACCCAGCCATCCCCACCGGGGTGCTCCGCAGCCTGTACCCCTGCCTGCGGCGGGGGGGACGAGGCCACGCTGCATCACTCCCTGCCGAGGCTGGCATCTGCGGCGGGGGTATAAACGAGAGCATATGTTTTCTTAGCACGTTAACTAGCTGAAGTGATGAACACAGCTAGTCTTTTACACCAGTCTCGGTCTTACACTTCTGTTAGGACTAATGCAATTAGTGCACTTTTTGCTAGTAAATAAATAAATAAATAAATAAGAGGGAGGAAAATAATCCTCCCGCGAAAGCTGATTCTCTGGGAAGGGGTTGTGTTCAGCGCACCCAGGCAAGCCGCCAGCCTCGCCTGGGCAGGACGCTGTCACCAGGCTGGGCTGGGGTTTAACCACCAGCTGAAGAGGCTTAGGTGTCATTGCAGCCCTTCTCCAGCGAAGCAGGGCACGTGGGGGACACGGGACAGAGGAGGTGCCACGTGGGCACTGCCATTCTGATGCAGTCTGCGCGGCCCCTTCTGTCCTCGGTGAGGAGGGACCCCTCATTAGTGAGTGGGAGACGTGGGCAGACGGGCAGGTGGGAGCTCGCCTTCCTCCTTTAAAGCGCAGCTATATTTAGAGGCAAATTGCAAACAAAGCCACGGTGAGCTGCTGCCGCCCATAAATTATCCAGCGGTGTGGGATGTGGAGGGGCTCACGGACACCGCCTGCTGCTCCTGTGCTGGTGGGAGCATGCGAGGGACCCAAAGGGAGGAGATGTCGTCTTCCCAATATTTGTGAGGTTCCCCCCCCGCCCCCCAGCATCGCCCCAGCCCCCATCTCACCCACACTCAGATATTCCCTTCCGAAATAGCAACGCTAATTGAAAACAGGGGCTCCACACTGTCACTTCAAGGTTTGCTTCAGCAGGCTCACGGTCCTCGCCAGCAGGGCGCAACCGGAGCTCTCTCACCGGTGAGCTGCAATGGTGCCGGCAGGGCTTATGGGCCCCAAAACTTCCTCACAGCCCGGGTTGGCCTCACAGCATCCCTCGCGGATGATGTGCTGGGGACCAGTGTTGCTTGCCCACAACATGACCTGGCCCAATGGGGAGGACCATCACAGCACAAAGCCTCGTGAGTAGGGCCATGAGAAGGGGAGGACGATGGAGGGACAGTGACCCGTGGCAGGCGGTGGCCACACTGCATAAGATGCACAAGGCTGTGGGCAGCAATCTCTAAATTACAGAGGTGAAGGCCGTGCCCAGGGTTACCCAGGTAGTCAGCAGCCGAGCGGGGAACAGACCCCAGCTCTCCTGAGCACGGCCCCATGCTCATGCTCCCTCTGGTGAAACAGTGCTTTTAAGAGGAATTTAGCGGGGCTTTTCGAGGCACTTTGCTACACTGACAAAAAGCTGGCAGGGTGACCGCAGCACAAGTGGGATGGTAATTAGAGAGACAGGGTACTGGAGGAGGTGCCTGGTGGGGTGCTAGAGGGATCAGTGGTGGGTCTTATCTTACTTTAACCCATTCCTTTTTTAGGATGATTAATGTGTAATCAGTAGGCTTGCAAAATTTAGATAGCGTAACCTGCTGCCACCAATTAGCAAGATATTTTCATTCTGCGGAGGACTCTCAACCTGGAGCATGGACTATCATTACAGGTAAGTCTGCAAGCAATGAGGAAACCTGCTCTCCTGCGCTTGGAGACTGCTCTCCCCCATCTCCTCATCCCACTCTCAGGGACTTCCCAGCTCCTTTTCATGCTCTATTCCTGCAGACTGTCCCTGCCTGGCCTAGGGGTGCTCTGAGCATGCACCCACCGCTGCTTGGGAGACGTGCGGTACGGTGGGGGTGAGCACAGGAGGGTCTGTGCAGCGCTGTTCTTGCAGTCTGAGCAGCGGCAATGCCATTTCTGCATTAAGTTATTACACTTCTGATCTATTCAACTCCTACGCTAGTGACGTTTTACCCGAGGCTGCACCGCTTCGCATGCAGATAAGATTTTGCCTCTAAGGTGGCAGATAACCTGGTCGGTGTAGCTCTTCTTGTGTGATCCCTTCTAAAAGTTCAGTTCTGCCTTCCTTGATGCCAAACCAAACCCTCTCACCTCCCACTGTTTTGGTTCTAAGCACCTATGGGTTTGATTGCTAGTGCTGCAGGCATCTCCTAGATCTGCTCCAATGTCTTGTCAGGGTTTCTTGGTCTTTTATGTGATCTCAGTGGGACATTTGCAAAACTCTGCTGCCAAAATCAGGGCCTAAAGGGTACCTTAGAATCCCTTCTCATCACATCCCTAAAAAATGAGAGTATAGGAGTGGTATCATCAATCTTTGCACTTTGCCAATCATTTTGGGGGTCCAAATTCCTTGCCAGGAGCTTTTGTGCCCTCCCAGCATTGCCTCTCTCATTTTGTTGCCCTGACTATGTTTTCAGTCTACAAACTGCTCAGCAGACTTGTAAGAAGTTCAGCTTTAAAAAAAAAAAAAAAAAAAAAAAAAGAAAAGCTACTCCAATTATTCCTATGCAATCTTAACCAGCCCTTTTAGCTCCTGCAGGGTTTGCTTTGCCCTCTGCTTGCACAGACAAACATTGGAGGTTGGCACAGTCCACGTGAGGGAAACCCACCACCAGATGGAAAGTTGTAGCACGAACACGTTAGGTTATCAGATTCATTCTGCATAAGGTAATGATATCAGAAGTTTGACATCATCTGTGACATCTGGAAAGCATCAGGGTGTCTGCAGTGCAGAACAAAGTAGCTTGGCAGCGCTGCTGGGGGAATTGCGCTGCTTGCAATGCGTTAGCACAACGGGCGATGACGTGCCAGACTGTGGAGGCATTATATGATGCACTGGAGGAAGACCGGTCTTCCTGTATCCGCATAGGCTGCTAAATACCATCAAATGTGCTATACTGTCAGAAAAGTATTATACTGCTCTAGGAGAGCTCAGAGGAGGTTTGACTTAGCAAAAACTGAAAAAGTTTAAGATGTCTTTCCTGGCCAGATGTCAGCTAAGGGTGCATAAGATCCTGTTCTACAAGTATCGTAGAAGGTACTCTGATGCAAAATCCTAGGTCCCACTCTGATCACAGCAGGAAAGTAACTGCATCTGGAAATCAAAAGGAGAATTGATAAGTGGAGCAAGATGAATTTGAGTTAAAAAAAAAAAGGGGGGGACAAATATTTTCCTAACAGCAAAATCTGTTGAGCCATAAAAGAAGGAGCTCCCGTTGAGCTGTTTAAGAGTAGACTAGAGGACACAGCCCACCTTGCTCTCTGGAGCAGCACAGAGAGCACACGCTAAGGAACAGATCTTTTTCTTTAGTCATGAGCCTGTATCATTGGGAAGACAGCCTTTTATTTCACTTTTTACAGCCATCAGAGAAGCAGCGCTGGATTTCCACATCTACGTAGCTCAAGTCTGACAGGACATGAGCAAATTTTAGGGAAAATAGCCAAATCTTACAGCACAGCATTGCCAATTGCTCTCCAGAGCAGTCATCTCTTGCTCTCAAAAGTACGCTCTGCAGTGCAGGGCCGGGAGCAGCAGGGCCACGGCCACTTGGCTGGCTGGCTGAGCGAGCGTGTCTCATTAACAGGGATTCATCAGCACCGTTGTTAATAATGCAGGAGCTGCTTGTCTCTGGGGGAGTTCCTCAGCAAAAACTGCGCTGCTTCTGTATTTCAAACGCAGCCTCTGCTGGCGTGATGGACTTCCAGGCTGACAAAGCATTTTGGTTATTTGTTATTCTCAAACAGCATCTCAGTGCTCAGCGGTGACAGAGTTGAGAAGTACATCCAGAGCAGAGGAGAGCAAAGCCAGCCCTGTGCCAGTCTTGGACCTACCCATGTCTCAGCATCAGTAGGGTACCAGTGAGATTGCTGACGAGAGAACTCTGGTCCTGAGGTCGTCTTTTGGGAAGGCAAGAGCAGGAGTTCAGTCTGTCCTGGCACTACGCTCTGCTCCAGTCACTCCACTGTAGGGAGAGGGGATGAGCATACAGTGGTCCTGCTGTCTCCAACCTCCTCCTCTTTTAGGATGACCTCCCTGGAGCCTTTGTGGTGGCCTTTATGGCTCTGCCAGCACAGGAGAAACTGCAGCTGGGGCCAGACTCTCACTTGAAATTGCTTAGTCCTCCCAGGATTGCAGCCTGTGGGAAGGATGGAGTAGATGTTAGAATTCCTTGTTAGAATCACTTGGAAGCCTTATTTTGTCATTACACACTTGTGTATGGCAGCACGTGGGATGAGGGATAATTTCACACTGTATGATAGGGATGCTGTACCATGCCCTCTCTAAGGCTAAGCTGACCACTGACAGCCTGCGGGTTCTGCTGCCGGTGGGGCTGGGCAGTGTCAAGATGGAAAAGGTGCCCTTTAACACTTGCCCAGAGAGAAAACATAAGAGGAGACTTTAAAGTGATCAACTTAGGAAAGCAGCCTATTTAAAACAAAACAAAACAAAACCCAAACAAACAAAAAACCAAAGCTGCCCTTTGGCTGCCGTAGGCTGTTCTCTAGCCAGGCATCTTTGGGCACGCACAGAAGCAGCAATCTCATAAAGAAATAATTGCCAGGGCCTGTATGGTGGAGTTCCCCAGGAAGCGTGAACCTCCAGCCAGGGCAGCGTGCCCATTAAAAGCAAATGTTTTGATTGAGGTGAGATACCACCATCCCTGGGAGGACTGAGCATGCCCTCTCTCATCCTGGCCTGGAAGGTGGAAACAGCTATGCTTCCTGGGTTGGCTCTGGAGACATCACATGCTGGGGTGGGTCCAGAGGAGGACACCTGTCTTGTCCGAGGTGGGGAGATGCTCTACCCCAGTTACTGTGGCACCCAGCCCAGCAGACGACTCGCATGCAGGAGGCATGTGTGGTGGGTTCAAGCTACCCAGTGCCTGCTCCGGTACCGGCACAGACATCGCATCCCTCTGCCCTGAGCCATCACATGGAGCGATGATGGCAGATGGCTGCAGGGATCAGCCTGCCATCTGGGACTTTGTCATATGTCCTGCCCTGTCTGCCACAGTCAGATCCTAGCTGATGGGACCAGTGTAAAAAAAGGAACACCAGGGGCCAAAGCCCAGGAACATATCCGGTTGTAGGGTCAGGCTGACCTCTTCATGCAGCACAAGGTCCTAGGGACACTCACTTTTCAGTGCATATTCGGTGATTCACCCTTAAAGAGACGAGATCTTCCTTACAGACATGCAGCGCACGTGGATGGGCAGCCCCAGTGGCAAGTGGTGTGATCCACTGCCTCAGAAATGAAGGCAGTGCCATCCTGGCCTTGCTCGGGTGAGCATACCTCTCCCTTTTGCAGTTAGACCAGTAAAAGAAGGGGGAGCGTTGCTCACAACACTCTCTGAAAGCTTTGGGGAAACTAACAATGTGTTTGTAAAGCCCTGCAAAAATTCTAAATATTAGCTAAATAAAAGTCCTTACTTCCAAGTCTGGTTAATGTTCATCCTGCTGCTGAGAGGGGCAATGGCTGTGATGCACGTGGACATCTCGGTGGATGTAGGGAGGACGTCAGAAGAACAGCTGTGGGGCCAAGCCAGCCCAGCTGCCTGGCAAGAGATTCATCAGCTGATGGTATATTTCTGTAAGGAGCCAAGAGCCGTGCAGATGGGAGCCATACGCGTGGCTTGCCTGAGGAATTGGGAAGTTCACCCTCTTCTAGCCCAGGGCCCTAGGGCTGCTGCAGCCCTTGCCAGGATGGGAGCAGTCTCAGGCTGCTCCAGCATTGGTGGCCTAAGACCCCAAAATCTCAGTGCCTGGGAGGAAGCTTACCTTAGATCCACGTTTCCCTGCGTGGGGTGGGTCTGTGCTGAGGTATAGTCAGACAACGGGTGGTTGCAGACAACTCCCACTGGGAGATGACACTTTGGAGAGAGTGGACGCTGCAGCCCTTCACACCTGCCCTGCTCTCCACTTTGCTCCAGCCACCCCCATGCTATGGTCCCTGTCCCACCACTGCTTGTTTGGGCAGGTTAGGCAAAGGAAGGTGCATCTCTGCTCCATCATGCAGATCCCCACAGGTCCTCTCTCTGATGTCCATACACCTGTCCTGGCATCTCAGCGCTTCTGCGGCTTCTCCTGTCATGCTCAGGTCACCCCTGGCAGACTGCCCTCCTTTGTGGCACGGAAGAAAGGCTTCAGGAGCTTTTCACTGGGAGCTTTGAAAGAAAGGCCTGGGGGACTCCCAGTGTCCTCAGGGTATGCTGCTTCCCTTTAGGGAGAAAGGGCTGCACCCCCTGTTGTCCACACAAAGCCCTTTCCATCACTGCTTTCACCTCCCACCAAGCCCCCGTGGCCACTCAGGGAGGAGGCCCCGAGGTCCTTGCTGTATCCCTGCTGATCTATCCCAGCCTGCGATACTCTGGCTGCACTCTGCCAGTGCCTGCAAACTCTCTGCCCTCCTCTCCGCTCTACCCATGCTGCTAAGTAAACCAAATCTAAACATAGAAAACTGGCTAGCTTGGGTTTGGGAAAGCACCCAAGAACTCAGATCGTTTCCATTCCCTCATCACACCCACAGAAAACTCACGAGCTGTCCAGCCCAGTACACCAGGCACTTTACTTGCCAGGCTTTGAGAAATTACTGTGAATTCTCATTTTGGTTAGGTGTTAGCACAATAGCACTAGCTTTTCACCATTGGAAAAAAAAAGGAAATAAGGAAACCACAAAAATAAAGAGTGATGTGGAAAAAAAAAAAAACCCACATCAGAATCCTCCTAAAAAGGTCCAAATATAGGCATCAGTCTGGGAAGAAGATCTTATTTTCTAACCTCTCTTCATCAATGTAGTAATTTGGACTCCTTGAACTCTGTATCCATGCCTGGCAGCCCACAAGAGTAACGCCTTGTTCCCACAGGGACTTTCCAGTTCAATGCTTGGAAGAGCATCCATCAAGACCCTCAATTTCTGCGGAGCCTTTGAATGTGCACGCTCCCAGACGCTGCCCGAGGCTGCCTGGGAAGGCTTGTGGGTCAGTCACGGCAGAAGGACTCAGCTGTTGCCATGCAGGCTCCCAAACCTCTGCTTTCCGAGGCTGGGGCAGCACAAGGAGACAATGAACAATTGTTCCTTCCCCATCAGGACTGAATAACAAATCTGAGAGAGCCAGGACTGAATAATATAACTATGAAAGCTAGTTGCAGTAAGTAACCCATAGGACCACTTGTCAGGTGCCCACTGTTGCTTCAAACTGTGGCAAGACCCATTTTCTCTACTGGTTTCTTGGAGCAGGCAGAGGAAGAGTAAGGTTTATCCAGACAGAGGTTCGAGTTGGGAGGAAGGAGGCAGAGAAGGAGCCCTGGCTACCAGCCCCGCTGCCGGGACTGTACATGCCTGCTTTCAGAGGCCAGATGCTGCCAGGCAAACAAAGATCTCCTTATATTTGTGTTAAAGCTCGAAGAATCTCTTGAGATAAACATGCTAAATTAAAGATAACAGCGCTGTGGGTTTGCCAGCAGCCTCTGTCCCCCTCCCTGGGGATAAGCTCTTGCCCGAGTTCCACGCTCGTCTTCCTGCTGTGTGCCCTGACCGAGGGTTGCACCCAAGGGTGCCCCACTCCTGGGGGCCCAGGAGGTAACAAAAATCCCTCTGCCCCACTGCCTCGGCTCCCTCTGACGGCAGGTCCATCCAGAGGAGCACTCTGTCCCAGTTTCCATTTTCAGGATCTCTCGGGAGGATGTTAAATCCCGGCTAGCCCTGGCTGTATTTAAAGTGATTGTAATTCACATGGATTGGGCTGTGGTTATAAGCTGAATTACATTCTGATTTAGCAGCAGGGATTAAGGCTCTGCATTTTAACTTATTAACCCAATCCAAGTTAAGGAGAATTCCTCTTGCTGCCCCAATAAGCTCCTGCGCAAGGAAGCACGAGGCTACGTGGCGGGGAGTGATGAGGATGGGGAGGGAAGGGAGAACCGTGCCCAGGCTGGGTCCCAGCTGCACAGCTCCTGCCGCAGGGGGAAAGCAGAGGAAAGGAAGCACACAGAAGGGGCTACAGCACTTGTCTAGTGTTTCCTATGCACGGGAAATTTCCTCTGCGTTAAACCTGGCAGAAAGGGATACAGGAGTGGTTAACTCCCCAGCCAGCAACCAGGGAGGTGTCTGCTGCTTGCAGTTGCCGCTCCAGCCTGGCCCAGTGATGCTCTGGCCCTAGGACCTCGGTTGTCTCCCTCCCCTGGTCTCTCACTGGAGATGCCTACAAGAATTAACTCTTCTCTTTGGGCTGTACCAGTGGTGGGACAGCTTGCAGAGATGCTTGCTGTTCTGGGTGGAACGAGAGGAGCTGTGCAGGCAGCCCAGCATACAACGATGCCCGTCACCACGGCTCCCCAGTGGGAAGCCCTGCACCTCCAGACCCAAGGTTACCCCACTTGGCTTCTCTCTCTTGCCGTCAGACAGACAATTGAAAACAGCCCAGACACACTCCGGAAAAACTTCACTCCATTTAATATTTAATGAAAACCCAGTGTAACTGTCATGTCCTTTTCTGTTTTCTCTCACTAACGCTGCTGGCTGCACAGGTATCTGCGTGTAAACAGAGCCCGTCTCCTTTCCACTTGGTTGCATCTCCCCAGCTCGGGGCACAGCTTGCGATACCCGTACTCACCTTCAGAGGAACTCCCCAGGCAGTCCTGCCAAACACAGCACTGACTCCCTCTGCACCGTGCCCTCACTGCTCCGGGCATCTGAGGGCATTGCATCCCAGCCCAGAGAGACCGAGGGACAGCAGGCTCTGGAAATCACACCCACCGTCGCGGCAGGAAATTGCGAGGTCACAGCTGCCGTGTGGCATCCCACTTGTCTCTGTGCCAAGAGCCCGGCATTGCACACTGCATCCCTTTCGTCTCCAGGCCCTGCAATTATTGGCAAGGAGGGAGGGAAGGCATCGCGCTTTCATTCCCCTGCCTGTGCTGAACCACTGGGTTGTAACATATCCTACTTGCTCCCACAGAGCGAGTTGCAACCAGAGCTGGGTAGATAGTAGGGGAAGAAAAGGTGGGATGTGTTTTTATGAAACAGTTTTTCCTCACAAAACGAAGCAGCAAATGGTGGGGGGAGGAATAAAAAAGTTTGGTGTTTGTCACCATTTTCAGTCCAAAATAATTTTCCTTTCAAAAAAACAACCACCCCCCCAAAACCAGTATGAACAAAAAGTGGTAGAGAGGAAGTTTCCTTCCCTCCCTAAATGTGTTATCACACTGCATAGAGACATCTCTGAACGATTCTGCCAACTCAAGGGGTGACCTTTGGACCAGGGCTTACACTGTCATTTGGAAGCTGGTAGCAGACAAAGGCCCAAGAGCACCACTGCTTTTCTTCCTACGAATGCAACACTGAGTTACTGGGCTCTGTGGAGAACTGGGGGCTCTGCCCAGGAAGGCAGGAGAGGATCCATCTTCCTTTGCACTGAGGTTTTTCCTTGCCCAGGGCATGGCAGTACACTGAGTCCAGGGCAGGGAACGTACCCCATTGCTCACCCGCAAGACACCCATTTCTCCATGCCCAAGAGCAGGGCTGCAGAACCCCTAAGTCTTGTTCTAGAAGTCCCAAATCTGTTGCTTGCTTCTTGAACTAAATTCTTGTGGGTGTGTGGGGGGTGTGTATGTGTAACTCCTGCGGTTAGGGAGGAAAGAGAAGATCTCATTTCATGCCACCCTCACCTTTTCCCCTGGCCCCAGAAGAAGGGTATGCATGAATCCTGGTGGAGTATGCCCCTACCAGCTTCCCCCTCTGCAGGACAGACGTGAGCTGTGGGAAGGAGCCTCTGTCACACACTGTGTAACCCTCTCAGAAAAGGCAGACCTGAAAAGCACCTCTGCCAGGGAAGAGCAGAAGCTCAAGCAACACCTGGGAAGTGCTTTAAGGATGGAGCTACCCCCTGTGGCCTCCATCCTCTTGAACTCAGTGGCAGAACATCCCCATCGCAAAGCATCCATGCCAGAAAACCCTGTCAAAACCAAACCCTAAAGGGTAGGGGTGGCAAGAAACTGGGACAGATACCCTTCCCCACAGAGGCAGCTGCCACCACCGGGAAGCCAAGACATGCTCTCAGAGCTGCCAGCCCATAAACTCTCCCTGCTGTGGTCAAGCAGAGAAATGCTGTCTCCCAGGCATGTCTGGTGTGCCTCAACAACAGTAAATTTACTTAAAGAGGAAGAAAATGGCTTAACTAATCTTTGGTCACTCAGCTTAACTTCTGCCGCTGACACAGCAGGAGGTACTTGCAAGCCCAATGGCTTTATTTATTTAAGTGTATTGATTTTAGCCTAGATTGGAAGAAAACAGGCAGATAAAGGGCAGGAAATTCCTCAGCTGTGAGAACCACACAGAGTACTAGAAATCAGATTTAAACTAGCAGATGAAAATACATTTGCCAGAACAAGGTAATGAATCATTCTGCCAGGAGCACAGAGATCTGGCCAAAAGCCAAACCCTACCCACTTAAAAGCAGCAATTTGGGGTATTAAGCAGTGACTGTATTCCTATCACTGACCATCATTTAATATAGCAGCAATGCTCGATGGCTGCCAACCAGAACTCAGAGCCTCCTGCATAAAAACAGAGCAAAACCCGTCAGACCTTCCCCCAAGACCTTATTTATAATCAATGGCCTCAAAGTCAATCAGATTCAATACAGGAGGGCTAAGCAAGAAGAATTGAGGAGGACAATCCATGCCAGAAGAAGTGTACTCGGCTACACAGGCGCTGCGTACAAGCGGTGCTCAGTGGCAGAAAACCGCAAAGAGCACCGAGACATGCAGGAAGATGACAGGGGAAGGATTTTTGGAGGGTAATATCTTGTTCATGTGCCAGCTCTGATTACCTGATTAACTTCTTTGTGATAGCCCAGTGGCTGGGACTCCACGAGAGACGTCACCAGCTCTGTTCCCTGTTGTCACAGATCTTGCCTTAGCTCCTGGTGCAGTGTGACATTGTCCCGTGGAGGTGGGCAGGGAAAGCAAGGCACCAATCCTAAAATTAAATCCTGGGGGCTACTGAGAAATAAACACGTGCAGTTTGTGAAACCGGTTCCTACCTTTGCTGCCAGTGGGGAGACCTTGAGCAGCTGAGAATGCGAAACCGGGCTCCAAGTATAAACCCCTTTCCTTCCATGGGAACCTCCTGAGAGCCTCTGAAGATGTGGAGATACACTGAGGAACCCATCCTATAAGTATAAAGGCATTGTTCAGTGCAGAAGATGGAAGAGGCAGAGGTATCAGAGGTGATGGGATGGCCACCCTGCCTTGAGAGATGAGTAAGAAGCACACGCTGGATTTCTTTTTTCTCCCAGCAACTGCTCTGCTCCTTCCCAACTCTGGTGAGGGTGAGCACCCTTGCCAGTCACCTATGGCTTTTTCCAATCCTCTGGCAGAAAAGGTCCTTGGCATACCAGTGAATATGGAGCCAGGAGCTGGGCTGTCCCTGGTCCCTCAGACCCACAGTGGAGAGCCTGTGCCCAGAGGCTGAGGGCTTCAAGTTCACTGTTTGCAGGGTTGACAAGAGACTGTTCCCTGCAGAAGGGACAGCATCGCCAAAGCCAGGAGAGGGGCAGCGTTCAGCTGAGCAGGGGAGCAGAAGAAGCAACAACACAGGCACCAGCTAGAAACATGTTTGAAAGCAGGTAGCAGTACAGCAGGATAGAGCACAACTTTTTCCCAGCTGTGCAGGGAAATTTACCTGGTTTAAAGTAAACTTCTGCACAGCTAACAGGCTGTGGACATCCACACCTACACTCATAGCAGTTTGTGAGCAACAAGCACGTCTGCCAGAGCTTGCATCTGCATACCCTCGGAGCAGGCAGGCTGGGAAGAGCCTCCCCCGCCTGCACCATCTCCCCATGCCCTCTGCTGCGAAGGACCTTGAAGGCAAGTGACTCGCAGCTACAGAGATGAAGGCTCACTTCTGTCTTGCAAGGGCAGAAGGGATTCTCCCCAGCAAGGTCGGGCAGGTTATTATCAGAGCTAACCAATATTCCCATAAACATTCATTACTGGCTGCCCTGCAGGCACTGCAAAGGGCAAAGTTTGTCCCTGTTGTTGAAAACAAAGATAGGAGCATCCGATCTGATTTTTGCAATCTGAAGCCCTGGTGACCCATCTAAGCCCGAGGCAAACACACAGCAGGAAGAAACTTTGGGAAAACCAGAGTGAGCCGGTAGAGCCAGAATCCAATCCAAGATATGCAAAGCCCAGATACCCGCCAAGCAGCGGATCTGGCCTCTTAGTTACACATTTGATTACTGATGTGCTGTATTGTAAAGACATTTTCTTGAGCAAATTGTTGATTTGTCTCCCCTCACACTGGAAAGCTGCAGGTGAAAGACATTCAGCCCAGCACTTTGTGAGAGCCTCCACTTTACTCAGAGCTGCAGGACTGAACGTTTTCACAGAAGCACCATCTTCCTCTCACACTTGAGCATCGCTAAGGAGGAAAGTTCAGTTCTCAGAGCCAGAGGGAGCTGCCTTATCACTTGGCAGGGGCTTACACAAACCTTATTCTCAGTCTGCACAGGTTTTCAGGCTCTCAAGCTTTGTTTTGAACTCTGTATTCAGGACAAGTCCAAAACTTCAGAGCAACCGCAATCTAAAGGGGCAGATTGATCTGCTCTTGCATCAGAGTTGCACTCAAGCGGTAGTTTCTTATAAGGAAAGGCGCTCCGACGCCGTTCATCCAGCGCGGTGGGAACTTGGTTAAAATGCTAATCTGCAGACAGGGTTAAGATTGAACTGCATTTTAATCTGCCATTTTTCAGATGTCACTAAACTTGATAAAAATCCCCCAAACTATGGATCTAACTTGTCAAACTCACAGCTTGCCCGCAAAGGAATCGGGAGGGAATCATACGTGCTCAGCACTTCTGGACCATGACAGGCAGGCCCTGTAAGTCTCTAAGCAGGCCATAGGTCAGTCTACATAGAAACAGCCAGCTATTTTGCTTACACAGAGGGACCACCACATTGCAAATGATGCCCCAGAAACGTACGCCTCTGTGGCACCGGGAGGATTTCAGTCCTGCCAGCACCGCTTGGATCTGAGCCCAGGGTACGCACCTTAACAAATCCTCAAAATAAACCATGGGCAAATTTCACTTTGTAACAAAACCTAATGCCGGCAGAGTTTTGCTTCGTTTTGAATGCTGCTGATTTCACCCTTCAAGCCCTTGACCAATTGGGAGAAATTGGCAAAGGGCTCCGTTTAGCGCTGCAAACATAGCTGTGCTCAGCAAGGACATGAAGCAACGACAACGAACGCAGAAAAGCGCTTTTCAATTATTTAAACACATCCTCTTACATGGTGATTTCACCTAAGAGGAGGTAAGGGTCCACGCTCTTACTTGCACAAAGGTACTGTGAAAAGGGCCACCAGAGAAGATGACCACCATGCCCAGCCCTTGGAGCCTGGAGGAGAAGGTCCTTTTGGGCTGCTGCTAAACAGCATGTTACCGGCGCATTACACTGGCGTACCTGCTGCTCTGCATCTCATGGCCAGATTTTCTTTAGAGGTGCGGATTATCCAGAGCACTTCAAAACCTCTCTGAGTCACAGGCAGAGTATCCCAAACCCCTTAGACATTGAGGGGTCTTCCCAGATTTCTGCAAACCTGGCCTGTCTTTCAAAAGTACGTTAAATATTTCTGGGCATTTCTGGGCTCTGGGGAGCCTCCTAAGTTATGCTAAGAGACAGCTCCTTTAGCTAGAGGCACAGCACACAACTGAGAGCCTTCATGGCTTCCAGAGGGGTAGGAGACACCTCCGGTGTCCAAAACACTGACAAGCTGGCTCAAAACCAAGCAACGTCCAAGGGATGCACGAAGATGCCAAGCAACATCATTCTCTTGCTGATTTACTGAACAGTGCTGCTGTGCTCCCCAGGATAAGTCTCTCCATTCACCTTGCAAGGGTCCATAACATAAAGCCTCCCTGTTGCTGGTGCACCCAGCCGGCTTTCCCCACCGCAGCAGGCAGCGGTTCTGCCGGTCTCAGGTAAACATGGGCTCCGCAGTCTCCTGCCCCGGCGCTGCCCCAGAGCCCTCCCGGGCTCCTCATTGAAACCCAAACAGCTTTGCCCACTAAGGCAGCGCTTCTCAGTTTGCGCTGGCAGCGAGGGACTTCCCTGCACTTGCTCTCCCTACGAGCTGCTGCCAGGAGTGGAAACGTGACCCCGGAGCCCCGTACCATGCAACTGCCTGCTCCTGGCCTGACAAAAACCACCTTGGAGTTTGCCCAGCCCAGCAATGAGCACAAGAGTACCTGATGAGGTGGGATCCCGGTGCTGCCATCAGCTGTGGGTGGTAGGGAGGCTCAAGCATCTCCAGGGGTGAGAGGGTGGGAGGATAGGGAACAACTTCACCAACCTGTGGGGGGAAAGCTTGTGGGACTGCATCCAAAACTTGAGGAGGGTGGTGCGAACCCGCCTTTGCTTTAAGAGGCCTGGAAGTTAGCAAAGAGGAAGGATGGGGTTTTGCTAATTGCTGAGGTGGCTGGCAGCAGAGAAACAAATTCTGGCAGGGGAAAATTTATCCTCTAAGCTTGTTATCCTGTCAAAAAAAGGAAATGAGGTTAGTTGAGGCTCATTTGTTTGTGACGAACTCCTGTCTCTTACTATTTATCACCATATGCTATTACCAGCTGACTTAAGCCAAGTGCATTGTAGTTATGACGAGGCTGGTGGCAATGCAGAGAGGAGGGGACAGGCTCCCAGAGCATCACCTGTCCCCTGTCCACCTCTGTGCCCCCAGAGTTCCCCAGCACGGGCTCTCTCCAGGCTCCACCATGGGCCAGAGAAGCACATGGCATCGCCGGTCTGTTTTGTGCATCAGTCTGAGATTTAGTCTGGGGATGAGTGAACATCTCCTGTAGGACTGAGTGGTCTTCAGTGTCCTCTCTGCTGCCCAGAACCTGTTTCCCCCTTGCACACGCCAGAAGAAGCAGGGAGATTAGATGAATGACTACACATTCAACTGCCTTTGGAAACAGAGGATATTGAGGACCATAGGCAGGATGTCCAACTCTCCCCAGGGACTGTCCCAGCTTGAATATCAGGTATGGTCCCCAACTGAAGATGGACACATGCTAACACTGCATGGAGGAAAGCTGCAGAAAGGGAAAGCTTCATTCAGAGGGCAGCAAAGCTCTTTCTGCACTGAAGGATATGGGGGCACATGCTGAGGCAGCAACAAGCCCAGCGAGACCAGAATGAAGTTCCCGAGAGTTTCACAGTGGGTCTCAAATGATGGCAAATCGGAGGATAGGAATATATTTAACAACCGGCTCTGCTAGTTTTGTGGGCCTTCTCTGATGAGATGACACATTTACTTGACACATATCACACCTACCACTTGACTCCAAGGCTGACTCCGAGTCAACTTTAGGGAGGACTGTTGTAAGGCATTTGACATTCGACTGTACAACATTCTGATTAAAAAATTAGCAGTATATAATATCAATAAACCACACGTTAACTAGATTAAGCGCTGGCTGACAGATCTCAACAACTAATTGTCAGTGGTGAATCATCTTCAGATGGGAGTGTTTCTAACAGGGTTCTTTGGGGAGCTGCTTGAGGCCTGACACTTTCCAGCATTTTCATCACTGGGAAGCAAATGCAAATCTCAGTGCTGTTACAGTGCATAAGTGACAAAGAGATTCAAATTGATGAATAATGAGGAGCACAGGGCAACCATACAAAGCAATCTCTACAGCTCAGTGAGCAAAGCCCACTTAAACAAGTGGCATTTTACTGCAGAAAGTTGTTCCCGGAATAAGGAGTGTCAGGCAGACTCCTAGGGTGCCATGTCTGGAAAGCAGAGGCTCTGCGAAGGATTTTGGCGATCACAATAGAATATGAACTAACAGCATAAAGCTGTGGCAAGAGGGTGATAATGGACCTACGCTCTGGGAATAATGAGTAAGTGAGTCATATACACCCTTGATGCACGTTAGCAAGACGAATCCCAGCTCACTGCCTCTACTGCAGTGACAACGCTCTGAAAAGATTGCTGGAAGAAACGGGTATAGAAGGAGCCAAATGATCTCAGTGCTCCGGTGGGGGAAAAACCCCAAACTTTTCCAGCAGACACGTAAAGCGCTCTATTTATTTTGTATATCAAAAAACAAAATTGGGAGTCGAAGGGAAGGAAATGCCAGGTTGAGTTCTCAGTGAGGAGGAGGACGGGGAACAAGAGAGGAAAGCTGCAAGGGTTGAAAGGGATGAGAACCTGGAAGTAGACATTTCCAGTGACAGGCTAATGTGCTCAGATGGGTGAAGGGGACAGCCAGGGAAGCTCCAGACCAAAATTCAGAGCAGGCTGTCAGGATAAAACAAGGAGCTGGTAGCAGATGTTTCTAAAGGATTCAGCAAGCAGGAGAAGAGGGAGAAGTGTGGTACTAGAAGACTGAAGAACAGCATCTGATACATATACAGGCACGTGCACACAGGCGACACGTAAGCACTAAAACCTTGCACACCTCATGTGAAGGGAAGGCCGAGATGGAAGACAAAGGTAAATAAAAACCAGAGGCAAGATGGGTTTTACAACAGGTAAAACATCTTCTGCACAGATGATACTGCTTTGGTGAAATACTTTCCTAGACAAAGGCACGGCAGTAGATCTCATCTATCTGGACTTCACAGAAAACGTCTGCTAGTGGAAAATTAACAGTTAAGCCAGCAAAGCTGAGGATTAGTGCAAGCACTGGAAGATGAGTAGCAACCCAACTAGAAAGGAGCTGGTAGCAGGCAGTGTTGAAAGGAGGACAGGATGAAATGGCTTTCAGTTTGCTGGTTTTCTTGTTTCGTGTTTTTTAAACAACCTTAGCACAGCAAAGCTAGGGGTATGCTAATGCAATATTTTGGTGACAAAGGGGAGAGCATTGCCCATAGGGTAGAATACTGAAATACGCGGGAAGGAATAGATCATTGCGAGGAGCCTGGCAACTAAAAACAAATAAGAGACAACAGCCCAGAAGCTAAGGTCTGGCAGCCAGGAACAAATAGCTTGAATACCTCTCACTCTCTAGAAGAATAGCAACTGAAACTGGAGGGGAAGGAAAAAAGAGAGACTTGGGTTCATTAGCATGCTTTTCCCCACCGGTTTCCTACCTGACTTAGCGCTGGGCTGGATGGGACTGCCTGAGAAGCACAGGTATAACATTGGTTTAACCTTGCTATTCACAGAGGGAGGCAGCATCCCTTGCCTTCTGCACGCTGCCCAGCTGCCTCCCCAAAGACTCAATAATCTCTTCGTGGGCTGGTCTCTTGAGATCGTGCTTACAGCAGCTGGGTTTACATCATATATTAATGAGCTGATTTTTGCTGCAGCCCTGTAAAATAGAGCAGAAGGAGAGAGGGGTGAGACTAAGACGCAGAAGCTATCTACTAGTTTTGGTAGTAACAAAATGCCAAGGGGTACTGAGTTTCATTACCTAACACTTGATATACTCTGTACTTCTCCAAAGGAGACCCCAGCATGTTGCAATATCCAAAACACAAGGAGCAGGCAGCGCACGCAGCAGAAGTGGCTGGGTGGGCATCGCTTCATGACTCCATGTGAGAAGTGTGTGCAGGGCTGACTGCAGGTCTCCACTGGGGCTGGAGGCGCTTGCATTTCTCAAGCATAGAAAGACTTTGTATGAACATATTTTTCCCTGGTCTTGCTCTGAGAAACTACAGAACCAATTTTGCTGAAGCTTCTGTTTAAAGGAAGAAAAAAATAAAATAATAGCCTGGGGCAGACATTTGGCATGGAAATATTCAGCTGCAACACGCAGGGTCTGGCAATACTACGAGTGCCTGAGAGGAAGGCCTTGGACAGCAGTGTCCATCTCTGGTGTTGATGGGGGCAGCCCCAGACCTGCCCAAAGTGCTGGGTCAGTGCCACTGGGGCTGTGCAGCCACCACAAGCCCAGAGGCTCGCTCACCCTTTCGTGCCCCTTGGCTGAGACCGGACCTGTCAGAGCACCAGTGTTGCCTTCTGCTCTAATAAAGGCGTTTCCAGCAATGCAACTGCAAGGGGGCAGAGGTCCGGCATAGATCGGGTGGTAAGAGCTACTTATTGGATTAAGGCTGTTTCCTGGAGGAGTTCGCTCCGGCAATCCCTGTCCAAGAGCTAGCTGTCCATAATGGGCCTGTCCTATGGCGAGGGGCCTCCCACCAGGAACCTCTGGGATCCAGACACAGGCATTACGATCTGAATTTCCAGAGCATTTAGCATTGTTCTGGCCAGCCTTCACTTTTTTAAACTCAGACTTTACAGCAGCACAAAGCAGCGCAGAACACGTTTCCCCAGCTCACTGGGGGCAGGGATGCTGGGGGCAAAGATGCTGCGTGCAGCTGTGGCAGCCTGGGGTGCAGCGCTCTCATCTCCTTCCTCCTGGGCAGGCAGGCGGTGGAGCAGTGGGGGAGAGCCAGGAGGTTACTCGTGCATGTGCCGGGGCAGCCATTTGCTCAGCTGTCTGTGCTGCTGGGGGCAGGAATGGCAGAGCCCTTTTGGAGTGGTTTCCAAGGTGGGATGCTGCTTCCTCCCCCCAGATTATATTCCCATGGCTGTGATTCACAGTCATATCTGGTGCCCCTTTTGGGAGCAGCATGGTCAAAGCTCAGGATTGAGAGCTTCACTCAGCCACTGCTGTGTTTTGGGGGGGCTCTTCCTCTACCCAGCAGTGGTGGGAAAGCTAGGATGGCAGTACCTGTCCAAAAACTCAGTTGGATTGCTACCTCCTACGCCAAAGCCTCCAGCTGCATGGCTGAAATGCAACAGGTCTCTCTACGCGTGCTGCATCCAACCAGAGCAGGACATCACAGGGGTCAAGTGTGAGAACAAGAGCAGGCAGCCCTGATGCTTCTTTTCCCCCCCATATTGGAAGTGGGGCCAAGTCCTTTCCCCCTAAATCTAGCCTGCAGATGTCTGACAAATCTCCCTCTTTCACCCAAACTTTCAAAAAAAGCCCCCCAAGACAACAAACAACCACAAACCAACTGCAACACTTTGTTTTGGAAGGAACCAAAATAATTTGTCAGTCAAATATGCATTTTCCTGCAAATCATACATTCCTCTTCCCTGCATCCCACCAAAGATCTGCTAAGGTCTGCCCAGGACTTCTGCTGTGAGGTGATGTGCAGACATGTTTCCCTATGGAAAAGGAAACGAAACCTCATGGGATCCAGCCACAGAGCTTCTCGCTCTTACAAGCAGCATATGCCTCAGGTCTCCAGGTTTTGACAAGCTTAAGGCAAAACCTCAAAAATCCTATAAGAGCAAGGCTGTCTAGACGAGTAGCAAAGAGAGGCTGGAGCCTTGGGGAGGGGGGCGGGGGGGAAGAGCTTTCCAGCTCTCCTCCCAGATGGAGGCAAATAAAGACCAAAAAATAAAAGCTGTGGGTAGGTGGTCAGGACCTGACACCAGCCCATGTCCTCTCCCTTCACTTCAGTTTTACGACAAGCAGGGCACACCAGCAAAGCAGGGCTGTCCCATTCCTCCCCACCAATGCCATCAGCAGAAGGCTCACTGCTGGTAGTTGGACTTGCCAGCTTTGCCCAGGTCCTTGTGTCTTTCCTTGGAGGGACACGGGAGGCGATAAGGCCAGCATCAGAGCAGAGCATGGGCAGGAACAGCTTTTTAGTAGTGTGTTTTGATAGTGTAGCATGGAGGAGCTATCTGCCTCTGAGCTGTCGGGAATGCCCTCTAGAAGAGGGGAGCCAGCCCTCAGCCAGATGCCCTGCGGCATAGGACAGGTTGCACGGTTGCAAAGTCATGACAGGGTGACAATTAAAAATGGCGATAAAGTTGGCAGCAGTAACATCTGCTCCTCAGAGCGGATGGCATTGCTCAGCTTGTGGGGCAGCTGCCCCAATCCACCCAGGATGCGCCCATCTGAGCAGAGGGACAGGTAACGTTCCCTTCTTCAACTGCTGCAAAGGGGTGCGTGAAACACCCATGCAGGTCTCCTGGCCAGCAGAGCTGCCAGTCCTCCACATTTCCCAGGACATTTCATGCAAGCTAAAATCCACCTCTGCATCCTGACCCAGAAAACTGTTGTTCCCTCTCTGCTGTGCAGCTGCAGGCTGCCCTCCTTCCTGGAGGCAGGTGGGTTCCTGTGCCAGACCTGCCTCCTGCTCCTTCTGGACCTTGCGTGATGGAGCGAGAGCTTGGGGCTGGAAAACCTGTGCTCGAGCCACCCATTTGTGCTGTACCTCTGTTTCACCATGCAGGGGTAATATTTACATCCCTTCGTGAAACATCCAGACCCTGTAGAAGTAGTGCTGCTCAGGACTGAGACGTTAAAACAAAAGAAATGGGTAAGGAGAACAGTAAACTAGCCTGGAGAAATGTTGACATTCCCAAGTGCTCATACAGACAAAGAAACACCTCCTGCCAACTGTTAGCACAGACCTTCTCGCAGGTGAGGGATGTGCCAACCAGTCAGGTGGCTGTGCAGACCCAAACCAAGGCAGATGCTCCAGCTGTGGGCCTCGAGGCACTGCTTGCACATGCCCACAGCAAAGCCTGGCTGGCTTTTTTCAGGAGAAATACACCTTTCCCTGCAGGGTGACCCCCACTGCAAGGCACGTCAGGTGCTGTAGCAGCAGCCTTGCTCTCAGACACACACTGTCCGCTCCCCAGCTGTGGGGGCTCAACCTGGGCTCCTGGTTGCCTCCACAGGCTGGTTTCTCCCACCATGGATGCTGTCGCTATCTGTTTCCTACTGAGACCTACAGGAGCTGCGTGGCTCTGGCATGACGGCTCTTTGACCTGCTGCCCCACAGAGCCGAGCTGGCAAGGAGGTGCAGGGAGCCTCATAACGCCGGGGTCCAAGGTTGGTGAGGTGGCTTGCTGCTGTGGGACCAGCTGCTTTATTCATGAGGGAGCTGAGCTGCCCTGCTCAAGCCCGCCTGCATCGCAAGGACGTCCCTCGCACTCCTCCCCGCAGGGACAGCCGCCAAGTGCATCCCCCTGCCGCTGCCAACGCCTCCTCCTCCTCCTCCTCCTCTCTAGGCTACCATCCGTCTGACAGCTGGGGCCAGCACACACACACCCCCCCCAACCCATTACTCATTTTCCCATCAAACTCAACAGGACCAGCATAGTAACTAGAGAGCCCAAGTTTCCCACTCCACACTAGGTTTCTATCCACCCAGCCCTGCTCCTTCACGCAGGGGTGGAGGTTTCACGTCCAGCTCTTTTTGGACGTCTCATCTCCCATCAGGTTCTTGGTGGTGTGAGGATGCAGGCGACACTTTGCCCGAGCGAGACCCGTGTAGGCAGCCAGCCAGCAGCCACCAGTTCCCCCCCCCCGCCAGGGTGAGGGGCAGCTCCCCACGGCTTTCACCAGGCGAGCACTGCCGTGCAAGCTGGAAACGCAGTGACCTGCTGTCCCTGGAGCAGATCAGCCACACTAGCACTTCAGCATGTGCAGATGTGCTTCCCTGCTCAGCGCTGGGCCATCCGTGTGCCCTCCGGATCAGGGAGCAGCAGGTTCCCGCTGCTCTTACCCCCCACACCACTCAAACTCCGCACTTCAGCGCAAGGACCCTCCACGCTCCTCCCTGACAAAGGAAACGCAGCTCTTGGCAGGCCCTTGTTATTTCAGCTAAGGCTCATCAACCATCCTTCTGTCACTAAATGCCTTATTATGTGCAATTAATGGACTGACTGAGAGCAGCTACAAAGTCGTTCTCCCCATGAACTGACGGAGGCAGCTGGGTTACTTCTAGTGATTTTCTAACACTGCCAGCTTCATTACTAAATGCAGCTGTGCAAGGGGAGAGAGGGAGGGAAGGCAGGCAGGGAAGATGAAGCAAATGAGTTAGCTCAAATCCAGCAGTCGTGCCTTTCAAACACCCCAAGGCAGCGTGGCAAAGAGCTTCCTGCCATCCCCAGGGCCGGCACATCCCTTTGAGGGACACTCCGACACTGGTCACTGTCCACAATTACGTACAGGCAATTGGTGGCTCCAGCCCTGCCCCACGCAGAGAGGTCTTTACCGCCGTCTTTAACTTTTTTTTATTATTATTAATAATACAACAAGAGGAAAGAGAGATAAGAGCAAACTGACAGTGTAGGCTGAAACAGCTAATTTGACTGTAGCCAAACTGCACTCAGATGTGCAAAGCAAGAGAATAATTTCCTCTCTCTGATCTCTCAAAGATCATCCTCTTAGATGTCACGATTACATTTGAAAACAGTCTGACAGTACTTGAAGCCCGTGTCCCTTGACAATTAACCTATATGTGCACACCCTTCACGACTTCTGGCTGCAACACAGGTGTGTGTTTTGAACCACTATGAGACTCCCCACGTACACGACTGAAAGCAGAAACTAGGTAGCAGAGGGGTCCTAAGCCAGTCCCAGACAAAAGGACACTGGTCTCACTGGAGCGTGGCACTGAATTAATCTGCCTTTAGTAATGCCTTGTTACCAAAAATAAGAGAGTTACAGCTGGCATTTATGCAATCAGATCTTCCACTGTGCTAAGGCAGATCCTAAGGACAGAGTGATAAGGAATTTGTTGTAGCTATTGAAAAAAAAAAAAAAAAAGCCATGTTTCATGTATTTTAAGTCCCTCTGCCTTATTTCCTCTATGCAGAAAGTCTGGTGCCCTTCTACCAAAGGACACCTGATTTTTTTTTTTTTTTTTTGAGGATGGGAAGTACAAAAGAATATCAGACCTGTAGATACATGAATTTGGGGGCCAAATTCATCTGTGAGTGAAATGGACCTAAGCCCTTTGAAGTAAAGGGCGAGGCAATTTCTTAGATTAATCCTAATGACCCAAGCCAGAACTCATGGACAAACCCTTGCAGGGCTTCCAGCTCTTGAGCAAATGTAGCCTGAGCAGCTGCTACATTTTGGAAAGCAAAATGAAACTCCTAGGATTTGCCTTAAAGTAATTTACATCCATCCTAACAGTAAAACGCTCTGCTTTGAATATTAACAAAGGTCTGGCCAGCCTGTCATGGCTACAGCTCTGAGGCACGCAAGTGCCTCTTCTTCTGCTCCGCTGGGCTTAGCCTAAAGACAGAAATGGGGAAAGCCCCTTCTAAAAATTCTTGTTGGGACCAATAGAAGCCTGGCAGGAGCTAGGATGGCAAACTTGGACTCTTAGAGTAAAAGTTTCAAACAAAATCAAATCATGAAAACTTTCCTTAGAGAGGAAAGACAGTGCGAGTACTGCATTAGGGGAAGAGCTACGTCCACCCCAGCACCAGGTGATGAGGAGAAGCACCAGCCGCACAGCACAGGGCTGATGGGAAGCTGCAGCCTTCTTGCTCCTTCCCTCTCCCTACACACCCAGGAGATCCTCTCCTGTTTACGGAGATGGGGAGAGAAACTGTCGATGAACCTCAGTCAACCACCTAAGGAAAAATGACTGGGGCAAGCAGCTTCCCAGGAGGTTTCAATGGCAGTGCGTCCACCAAGGGCCAGTCTTCACTCTCATGCCCAGGAGCACAGCAGCTCTCCATCATTGCCAGTTCCGCTCCCAGGTTTGTTCCCGGTTGTTTTGGCACAATTCGTGACACAAGCTGTCTGCCTGTGGGGTGGTTTTATAATCCCAGTCTTCTCCCTCTTGTTTCCCCCCCTCCACCTACAGTTTACCTTTCCTCAGCAGAGAGGAGTTCTCACAGCACCACCTAAAAGAGCAGCAAAGGGGCTTTCTGCACATGTAACCCAAAGGAAAACATGAGATGCTGTTTTCCACTTCAGCCAAGATGCCTTTTTAATACCATGCAAGCTGGGAGCATCTTCAAGGCTTTGTTGTTTCTTAAGCAGAGCGGGGAGCACTAAAGGTTGAATTTGAACGCTAAAAACATTTCTTTGAACTGGCGAGATTTACCGGTGTGCACATGGTTCCCAATACAGACGCACACTTGAAAAAAAAAAAAAGAAAAGAAAATGGAAAACACACCTATTCCCCCTCGGTTTCTGTCACCATTTGATTCCACCGCACTGCAGTTTTACTAGGGAAATTATTGGGGGAAAGGGAGTTAGACAGCATTTCCCTGACAGCAGCTTGTCAACCTGTTCTTTGAGTGTCAGGAAAAAGAGCTGCATCTCACATCTTTAAAGTGCTGTTCTGCCACACCAGAAGGGGAAGACACACACTTGGCTTCCCTGGGGCCACGTGCCCGTCCCCCCTCCTCACTCACCAGAGCTGCTGCCAGCGCACGTGGCAGACCCACGGCCTGCATCCCCCCAGCCCCTTGGTTGCCCAGCTCCAGGCTGTCTGGTTTCTCCTCGCTCCAATCCCAACCAAAAGCTCACCACCAGCTGCATCCAGGGGTGCTGCACCTCTTCAAGGGATGGAGGAGCAGGCAGCGATGCTCAGTGCTGTTATCGCTTACAATGCAGCATGAGGTTTTGTCTTCCCTACTGGCTGAGCCCTGGCTGGCACAGAGCGGACATCACAGTGAGTGAGATTCTCCGACATCCCACCTCCGCCTGACATCACATAGTATACAAGGGGAGAATAAGAAATGTTTCTGATAAGAATAACAGCACAAGGTTCTCTCACTGTGAGAAGGGGCATACAATCCCTGACAGCCCTCTGGGACAACTCAGCACACCCATTTTTATGGTGGGCCTTAGAGAGGAGTCTCCATCTGTCTTACCTGGAGGGTACAGCACTTACTGGAGCTTGCGATGCTCTGAGCTGATGGCTACAGACAGCCTGAGTATTTCAAACCTGAAGCTGACACTGTACAAAACCCCCATTGACTCCATCCCATGTTATCTGGACAGGGTCGTGGTTGCTCCATTATTGGAGCACAACAAAACCCTCTGCTGCTGAGCTGCTGCCTCACACGTGCTTTGAACCCAAAGAGCAAGATTTCCCAGATAGTTTCATTTCAATAGGAAATATCTTCCGGGCTGTAAATAGTTCAATTTTTCAAGCCCCTGCTTTCTAAAGATGAAATACCCCAAGCCAAGAGCGGGCATTTCTGGAAACACGAGTTTAGCATCAGGAGAGGAAGGGATGCAGTTTGCAGCTGCGATCAGGTTATCTCCCGCGATGTTTCCCTGGCAACCAAAAAGCTCAAGGTCTGGGTGACAGTTGCAAAGTGTAATAGTTTTTGAAAGCCAAAATATACATATTTTGTCAGTTAGTGCTGTGCTTCCCTTGAGACAGGCCAAAGGATCAAAAAGAAACTCCACCGAGAGCTGATTAGCCTCCATGTAAATAGGGCAGACAAGTAACTTATCAACACACCCCAGCAGCTGGGGGTTAGCCCTGTGTTTCCATACTGCTTGTGCACCCAGACAGACACTATTTATTGAGGACCTCAAGATATCATTTAAAAAGCATAATTAAGGGAAACAAAATACACCTGGGACACATTCAGGAACTACCATACAAACACCAGGCTAGAAAGCCAGAAAGAGTACAGGATGCAGTGGGGGAGACAGGAGGGGAGGGAGAAGGCTTGCCTGCAGCAATGGAGGGAGCAAGCAGCAGTTCCTTGGTTAGGGCTGAAGGTCTCTTCATCTCCACCCGTCCTATAGCCAGTCCAACCAGCTACTGCCATACTTTCACCAAAAGCACTTCAAGCCCCACTCCAAGTGCTCCTATAGGACTACACCAGAAACAAACTCACTATAGGCACCAAGGCTTATATATGCACCCTTTGCATTGCCTTTCTCTGCCTCATCTTGTGACTAGCTACAGCTGTTGTGGGAGGGCACCCAAAGAGGGTACAAAGCCAATCAACTCAACGTTCCCGCTCCTTTACAATTCTTGCTGCAATGGGTGCACTAAAGAATAGGCAAGAAATAGCATTTTCTTCTTCTAACCCCTAGCTTTTCTACTGGGAATGCTTGTAAGGTAGCAGCTCCAAGTGGTTTCTAGCTCCTTTATACAGATTCACAGGATCAAGGCTAGGTCAGCTTTTTTTCATTTCTGTCTGGTTTTATGCCCCATATTCTGCTGGAGCTGCTGTCCTTTGAAAATTATTTTGCAATATGAAGTTTCCCATCTATTTCTGAACAGTGGCAGGTGTGTAAAGAATCACCCTCCAGGTGATCCTGCCCACAGCTTAATAACAGGGTTACGCATTTCTTCTCAGATGAAGTACTGAGGTGTGAGTTGTAGCTTTCAAGACAAGAAGCGTTTGTGAAAACAAACTTCTGGTGGTGGTTACATCAAGGGCAAGAAACTCAAAGCTCTCCTGCAGCGTGGGCAGAAGTTGGCTGCTGCAACCTAAACATCTGAGCGTGTGTTTCTTTCCCCTCCCTCCCCATCCCTCTTGCTCGGTTCCTTTTTTTTGGGTGCATCTGTGAACAGGAGCTCCCAAATGCCTAACAACCTGATCAGGTGCTATTCTGCTCCACAAACATTCGCCGCTGGGAACATAAACAAGCATACGTCTGGCTCCATATGATCCATATCTTCAAGCTGCTGTCTGTGGTTGTGCTGCGTGAAGGCTCAGGTTGGGTGATGCTGAGGATGTGTAACTAAAGGATGCAGCATTTGCCTGGCTCCTTGGCTTTGAGACACCACCGAACGAGTAAAGCGTAGACCACCCTTGTTCCCAGCAATGTGTTGGGGTCCAATTGCAGAATTATGGGCATAAAGCCAAGGCTGTGCCGCTCCTGGTGCTTGTGATAGGCAAAAGAAAAGCAGATGGTGCTGGCTGCCTCCTTAGGCGCATGGCTCGGGTGCCAGCCATGCAGACTGGACAGGAGAAGAGGCGCCTCCGGAGAAGAACTCTGTCCAGGTACATGTGAGCTGTCGTGTGGTCCCTTTAAGACAGTTTTGCTGCTGTGGAAATATTTATAGGACGCTCATCACCATGGTATCTGAGCACTACTGACTAATGGGGCGTATGAAACGCGCCTGGTTGTATTTGTTATTAATTTCTTTAAGGGTGGATTTTTTGACATTTTGGTTTTGTTCTCTGCTTCAATTTGGACGTACTGCTTGTGTGTATAGCACCTTTCACAGTGGTGTCCCTTGAAGGCACCGTGGAAGAGATGAGCGTTGGGAGTGAGGATAATTAAAGGAATCCTGTCAGCCAGTTCCATCCCCAAGGTTTAGAGGTGGTTTAAAAAAGGAAAGAGGAAGGAGGTAGGGATGGTATTAAAGCCATCAGGAATTAAAATGCTTTCATCATTTAAAAATAAAAATTCAATGAAATGGGTTGGTCACTGTTTCTCTCCACTCGTGGGATGAAAGGAGGAAAGTGACACTGGGAAAATGGTGACCGCTTGGACCAAAAAGAATGAAGGGAGGGGAATCAGCAGTGATACCAGCCAGGACGAGGGGTGGTTTCAAAGTATATGACTTGAACATGCTAGGATTTTTTTTCATTTTAGCTAAAAAAAAAAAAAAAAAAAATTATGCTGGCAGTGGTCCTAGAGTAATAAGCCCTGATGAGAAACCAGAGTCAAAACTGTGACTTTTCTTTGAATAGACAATTTTGTTGGTGCAACTGCGTAGAGCTGAATACTTCCGTTAGCCCCTTGGCCAGGTCTGGCCAGCTGGCAGCTCTCTTTTGCCAAAGAAGCCTTTTGTGAAGACAAAAAAAGCACATTGCAAAAGGGAAGTGGTGTAGCGCAAATCCCTGCTGCAAGATCACAGTCACGGGAAAGTATTTTACGGTTTTAGCCTTTCCACAAAGGGATTGCTGGAAAAGGCTCTTGATATGCATCCGTACTCTGTGCTGTTTTGTGTGATGGCCCCTGAGGGCCGTTCCACTAAGCACCTGGATCAAAGCATCCCAGCTATGTCCACATTTCCGGCCTCTCCAGCTCTTCCCAAATACAGCCACATTGCCCCTTCCAGCATTTACCATGCCCCTGACTCACCTACGCTACCTGCAGTTCTGGATGTAGCATGACTGTCATTAGAGCAAAAAAAAACCCCGCTCCTAACAAGAAGCGATGGAGTCAGAAATCCAGGGGATTGCCCCATGATTTTGACATATTCTATCTGCACAACTACCTAGTAATAAACAGAGGGGCAAATGCCTGCTACCCTGAGCTTTGCTGAAAGCTCCAGACCTCGGAGGCTCCAGGGCTAGAGCACAAATCCCACGCTGTTCCCAGTGTACGAGGCAGGGATGAAGCACCCTCTTGCTGGGGTGCCTGCCCTCTTTCTGCCCGCTCAGCAGATCTCAGAAGTCTCCACAGTCAGCAGGACAGGTCCACCAGCACAACCCATGCTTTGCATCTGCGCAAGCCTCACTCCCTTTGGGCCTGTCTCTCCTGGTGAGAGAACAAGGGGGCCAAGCACCCTGCAGTTTGGAGCGGGAATAGCGTGTGTGAGCATGCCAGCCTGCAGCAGAGGGCAGCTTATTCCACTCATGCCTTCTTCTCTGTCCTTGGACTGCCTAAAACTCAGCTCTGGCTGTTTCTTTCTTTGCCTGTGAGCACAGGCCTGGCTCTGGCTTTCCTTTACTTTCCGGGTGCTATCAAAGTCACAAATCTGTCAGATCCTGGGGAAATGGGAAGCAATCCCACCTTACCATGGCCATGGGCGATGGCCAGGTTAGTTAGCCTTGCAGATTTGCCTCTGCTCAGAGCCATCTTCCAAGCTTTCCACGATGGAGTCTTTAACGCTATGTCTGAAAGGTGCAGGAAAGTCAGTCCAGATCCTGAGAGATGCCTGGCATGTTTCTCTTGCTGGGCCATGTGAACGTCCATGTAACCCCTTAGCTTTTAACAGCAGAAATCAGATCCTGAAATAGCGTGGATAAATGCAGTCAGTCATTTCGCAGCCCTATTTAAGCCACAGGATTCCTTACACAAATCCCTACCGTGAGATCAGGTTGCCTACAGAGTCAAAAAACTGCCTTGTGAAAGGTGAAGATAGTGTCCAGCTGAAGGACCGGAAAAAGGGCTGGAAAGGCTGCAGTGACACACCTGTGGCACTGGCACTTTTGGAAGAAGCCAGAGTAAACATGAAGGTCGCTTTGCCCTGGACCAACCATGTCTGGGGCTCCACTTTTTGTAGTCACCTCCTGCTTGCAAACACAGACCTGAAGCGTGCCCTCAGCTCTTCACTGCCCACTTGGAGGACCTGCTAGCCGGTACAGCCCTTTGGGTAGCTCCAGGGCAGCCAAGCGGCAGGGATGTTGGCAGAGCATTCGCAGAATCCACGACGGCTGAGGACCAGTGAGACCATTTGAGGCCAGAAGCCGGTAGGTGAGCCTGGATCACCCCCTCGTTTCCCGGCCCTTCAGCGTGCCCGATGTGCAGTGAAGCGGCCAAAATGAGAGGAGACAGCCCTGACCTGGAGTAGCCGAGGAGCACGTGTGGGCGGGAGAGGCTGCCAGCTCCCTGATGCTGGCACTGCGGGCAGCCACCACACCATGGGGCGCCGGCGGCGAGCTGCTGCCTGATGCCAGAGAAGCCAGTGACTCCACCGCCGCCCCCCCGTGCCCAACCCTGCAAGGACAGCTCCAAAGGGGCTTCTCCCTGCTCCAGCATCATCCCAACAGTTAACACTCATAGCTCCAGGGTGGAAAGGAGACTGACAATGCTCTCCGCTTGAGAAAAGGCACCAGGTGACTGCCATGCTCCTTGGCCCAGGGATTATCTCCTACTTTTTCACCCTGGGAGGAACTGTCGTTATTACTCTGTGGTCTGACCCTCCACCAGCTCCTTCTTGCATGTTTCCCTTGTTCTTATCTTTATAATCCTCGGCTGCTGGTCTTCCACAGCTACGGTTTGAGATTGGGAGCCTTGCAAGGCTCAAAATTGTTTTAACTCTTTCTTCCCAACAGCAAGCTCATTTTAAGTTGTCTGCATGACAGTGCTAATGGCACCCAAACTCCCCTGGATGGCACACACCCTTTCCAGTCCTCTGTGAGCTTGGCTCCCCCAGCACCTTGGGATGGGTACAAGAAGGCATCTTTTCCGCTCTCCCTGTCCTTTTCATTTAGTTTCATCTTCAGACCTATGGTCCTCCTTTCCCTTGCCTTCCCAGCTCTCTCACCTTGTCTACACCCTAGCCCCCCTCCAGTGGCAGTCCCCCCTCCCGGCAGCCATTCCCCCCATGCAGAGCAGGGCCAACACCGAGGCAGGGCCGGAGCGGAAGAGGGGTCCCACCAGCCCTGTGGGGGTGATGGCAGACGGACCCACCATCCCCAAAGAGAAAGGCTACTGCGTTTTCTCGCAGCTCCCCGCTGAGCCCCAACGTTCCTATCCCCTCAGCCTCGGGTGCCGGCGAGACAGGCAGAGGTGGTGGCACAGGGGTCTGAGGTCTCAGTCTCAATCTAATCAAATCCATGTTTTGTTTTCAGTAACACAGTCCTTTAAGGAGCTCATAACCTGGGATGGGCTACATTCCGTAGGCAGATAGGATGTTCCACTTGAGGGGGGGCACGGCGGGGGGGAAATGCCATTTTGTAGCAACTATTCTAATTCCGCAGGTCACTGGTAAAACATTTTCTGATTTGTTTAGTTGTTTCCCAAACATCTTGAAGTGGTGCTCGTTCAAGATGAAGTTCTGTTGTGAAAGAGAGCTATCCAAAGAATGCAAACAAAATGTTATTTTAACCCTCAGATATGTACTTTTCTTCATTCCAAATTTTTAATTTGGTCACCAAACAGAAAAAAAAAAGTAATCAGATTTTCACACCACTTTATTCTGTGAAAGATAAGGTATTAAGAGGGGTAAGACAATTCTGTGCAACTCACATCCTCACCTTAGTGCAGTTCTTTCTAAAAGCACTGAGCACAGATTAAATATGTGAACGCTCACAGCACCTCCAACTGGGAATGCGATTAGTAACTGATTTATGTCTTCTGGTAGCAGGGCAAAGGTAACTTAAGCAGCAAATAAAAGCAGATTCTGTTTGCTAGCTTTGTTATCTGCTCTTCTGCAAACACACTTGCGAGAGCTAATAGCAGGGAATTTTAACAATCTTGTGTTCATTAAAATAATAATTTTCGTACCATTCATTACACATAATTTCACAATCCTCTTAGTCCTGCCACGTGGAGAGGGTACGCTGCTGACCCCACTGCTCCTTTGTATTGGGGATGACACTTGGTTTGCCTCTGCTTCCCATTCCCCTATCTTGTTTGGACAGAGAAAAGCACTTCCATGGAGGTGTGTGCCTCAAATCACTTTCAGTGCTGTTCTTTGCCTACTCCTCCCAAGGTCTAGGGTAACATCTAGCCTATAGTGCCCACGAGAAAAGGGAGAAGGTGCCACAGTGAGTACACACTAACCTGTCAACATTTTGTATTGTTGAACATATGAAAATATTTTCAGCATCCTTTTTTAGCCTCTTCCTAAAGCACTTTGTATACTGCATAGATTTTGCCGGCACAAGCATACCCGCTTGGATAGGAGAGACTTAGTTACAGCAGGACAATTGCTGTGTGGATGTGATTTGAATTCTTTTGCTGCCAATCATCACAGGCAAAACAACGGGAATAGCAATTGCGTATCGACATCAGGGATTTTGCAGCATAATGCATAATTCAGTCGGTTAGGTGTGCGATATTTCTCTCCTGACACTGCTAATTCTCGCCAGCAAGACTCACCCTCTCACCCTGTGATTTGCTTTTAGCTGCTGCTTCCATCACACAGTCCACGAGGATGCAAAGAACATATTAAAGAGCTCACAGCTAAATCAGGTCCCACAGAAACAGGCGTGCCATGCAATTCCTTCCCACCCCAAATGTGTATTTCATCACAGGGAATGGTATTTGTCAGGATTTTTACATTTATGTCTCCCCATTAGGTTCTCTTAAAGCTGCTCAGCTTTTTTTTTTTTCTTTGGGGTGGGGGGTTCAAATCTCAGCACACTGGCAGGAGTAGGTGCTCAATCGGTTTGGTGGTCCCCCTTTCAAAAGGACTCAGCTGCTTAACAGGGAAGCATGTTTGTTCAGATGCTCCAGGAGCCCACCCTGGTGTCAACTCACCTGGAAGGAGAGTTTATCTGTCTCCTCTGTTGTGTTTGCCCGGCTCCAGAGATAAGCTATCAAAAAGTTGTTTCTTTGCTGGGGGAGGAGAGAGAAGAGGAAAGGAGGAGGAGGAGGGAAATTGATATGGGCCCCCGTTTGTCAAAACATTAGGCCAACTGATGCTTTCTGAAGCACTTGGGAATGCAGGCAGGCTATTCTGCCTCCTTTTGCAGAACTTGATGATTTCAAATTGAATGAGACACAACTGTGAAATGTGGCAAACAAGGAACTTCCACAAAAAAAAACCCAAACAACACAAACCCCACCAAAACCACCAAAAAAATGCCCACTTGTGACTAGGCAAGCGCACAGTCTTTCACTGACTGGGTGACATTCCTCCTCAGCAGCCGCAGAGCACCCAAGAAACCCAACAGATTTTTGCCTGATAAGCCTCAGGGACTAAGCTGCACCAAACCCCCAAAATGCAAAGACGACAGGCGTAGGATGCAAAACCTTACTTCTGTAATGGAGTGCCACCAGGAAAACCCGCCTTGCCCTCTCCTCCCCACCAGTCAAGGCTGAGGGGCATTAGAGTATATTATATATTGACATTATATATCACGTCAGCTACCTCTGCTTGCAGGTGATGTGGGGAGGCGAGGTGACATGCCCAAGGCCACCTACCCTCAGGTGCCCATGGCCACTGCTTAGTCCCTCAGTTATCACTAGCTCATGATGATTCACCTTCACCCCGGGGGGACCAGGGCTGCTACAACACGCTTCATGCAAGGCCAAGTGCCTGTCACCAGCTGCGCTGGATTTGTCCCCGAGACCTGTGAAGGACAAGCTGTCCTCTCCCCCCTTCCCCAGGGTGGTAAGCCCTGGTCCTGCCTCCAGCACTGGTGCCTTGCCCGCCCCGTGCAGCTTGGCTCTGCCCCTCCGATTTAGGGGAGCTGGCGCGTGCCCTGCTAGCTTCAGTCGCCATGTAGCATACTGTGGCTGACATGAGCAATAAGGGACGGGCCTGAAAGCCAGTGCATTATAAATGATTTATTGGTCTAATAAAGAGCTTCAAATTATCTGCCGCCTCCTTCCTTTCCTCCCTTGCCCCAAGGACCGATACAGCTACTGTACAAACATTTTCTACCTCACATTATGTAATGTCACAGAGAAGAAAAACAAGTATACAGCCCCCCAGAGAGCCACCCGGCTGGTGGCGCCCCCCATCCCCACCAGCGGGCTGGTAGGCAGCAGCCTCCCTCGCTGCACCACAGGCATCGTTGCCACACAGCTGGGGCAGAAACAGATCGCTCCACACTCGGTCACAGGAACCATTTTGCTGCTCTTTTCTACCCATCCGTAGCGCCTCTTGCCTCCAGCATTCCAGAGAAATTATGAGTGACCTGCCATGTCCTCACAGCCTCGCCGTTCCGTAAGGGCTGCTGACAGCCAGGGTATCTCCTGCCAGGCCATGTGGACCCTGCTTCTTGCCCAGCACAGGGACAGCCCTCTCATGGTCAAGGGTTTGAAGCTGCAGAGCCAACAAGAGCTGGCTGAGCTGGGGGGTCAGCCAGGCCACTGACTGGAAGACTTCATTAATTTTAGGAACCAAGGATTTTGTCTCCTGATGTGGGAGCCCTCATAGCTCACCCAGCCTCCTACTCACTGTCCTCATCTCTAATCCATATACTACTCCATCACCATCCTTTTCACAGCAGTCGATACAAATCTCCGGTTGATAAAGTCTGGGAGCTTGTTATCTACTATTACACATGTAGCTTTTTTGTTCAGATCCTTGGGGACCTTTTCTCCTCTCCATTTAGCCTAACCTCCTGCGTGCCCTCGTGCCGATTACTCCAGGCAGAGCCCATTCTGGGGACGCGTAGCTATAAGAACCACGCGACCTGCTGAGAGAGCGCAGGGTCTTCCCTGCCCCACAGTTCAAGCCCACAAGTCCTGCCTCTCCTTCCAGCTCACTTGAACAAGTCACAACTTCTCACCATACACAGAGCTGGAGTAATAAATTAACCTACTTTAGATGGCTTGCAGGCCTTAACAAGTAACCGTTGCTAAAGGGCTCGTGGAGTCTCGGAAAGTGGCACTGTCTAACAGCAGAATATTATCATCCTCATCATCATCTGCTATTATCCTGAAGATTGTGAGGTCAGATGAGGTGAACTGAAGAAAACAAAACAGTCTTAAATATTCAACATCAAATTATTTGAAGTGTGGCAAAGGAGAGAAAAAAGAAAAGAAAAAAAAAAGAAAAAAAAAAGAAAAAAAAAAGAAAAAAAAAAGAAAAAAAAAAGAAAAAAAAAAGAATAAAGAAAAGCTACAGCTAAGTTGTCCTTCCAGGCATTTTAGCTTCAGCATGTGACAGGAGCCCCACAACTGCGGAGCTGCCCCCTCCTCTCTGCATTCGGCAGGGAGCATGGCCCCCCACGACTCTCAAGACCCTTACCAGGGCACAAATCTGTATTTGAGCCCATGAGGTCTCTGCAAGTGGCACCAGGGCCATTGGGACCCAAAAATGCTGTCCACCAGAAAGAAAAAAAAAAACAGCTGGGGGGTGATAAAGAGATCTGGAAACGGAGGGACATATACCTGAGGCCTGAACTGCTTGGGCTGGGTAAATAAGAGAACAAAAATTCTGGGAATGATGTTATAAAACGTGTATTTTGAGTACTTACATTCCTCGCAAGGCTGACCTATTTATAAGCGGAGGGACTTTAGCCCCCTGGGGAAAATTAAATAACACTGTTAGGAAACGGGGACCGCAGGGAAAGAAGCGACCCACGGTCTCTGCTGAAGGTGCCCAGGCAGTCTATGGGCAACCACACTGGACTGTCCCGATGGTTGATAGTCTTCTCTTACCTTTATCCTAAAGGCACATAGCTACGCCTCAGCCTGCAGTGGAGCCCAGCAGTTTGTGGGGCTGCCCTGAGGGAGGAAACACAATCAATGAGGAGACTTGAAAGCCTTCGCCCTGTTACCTCTAAGAGGCCCAGCCCTCCCCATCTCCATTACCGAGCTTGGTGCAAGGGTGTGTGTGCCGGGGCGGGGGTGCCCTTGTTTGCAGACATTTTGGTAACAGCAGATCTCCATATATAGTTTGTTTGTGTCTCCATGCCTTTTCTCCATTTGAATGGGAAGATGGCCGAGGCGATACATCTCCCCAGTCGCACCGCATTGTGGTTTCTGCTGATACAGATGGGCAGATCCCAAGACTGAAATCCCCAGCCCAAGGGCAAGAGAGGACCATGAAAGAGGCCACAGCTGAGCAGGTGGGGGTGAGTCAAGGCAGCCCTCCCAGCACTTGCTCTGCCCACCAGTAATGGGTGATCAGCCGAGTCTCCACAGGAGCATCCCAGCTCACACCTCTCCCTGCCTCCCTGGGCACCCAGCCTTAACTTGCCACCACGCTGCCTCGGCCCTGCCATGCGGTTGCTCAAGCCCACGCGTGCAATGCCTCCTTGGCCAGTTAATTAAATGAGCTTCACACCTCAGCCTGATTTCAGACTGAAAGGGTCCCCTTTAATGGAGCACGGTGAAATACAGCAGAAGCCCACTTCCCCTTGCTGCGAGGCCTCGATGTGATGTGTTTGAGTGGGGGTGGAAGGAGATATACTTTGATTTTGTAGTTCTCTTCTACCCACTCTCCAAAGCACTTGACTCTTTTCCAGAGTGGGAAGACGCTTACATCCACACAGTTTCCAAAAACCTCTCCCCCGGGTATCTGAGGTAAGAGGGAATCTACACCTCCTCTGCTCCTACATCTCACCACTTTCACCAGAGAGATGCCAACTCCTACCTCCATCAGCTCACATGTCATATTTTCAGACACGCTTACTGGTGCTTTCTGCCTTGTTGTCCCTCACACCGGAGAAGACTTCTCATAAACATCTGAAAAATTGCCTCCTCCTCCTCCTCTAAATCCTTACTATAGCACACCTGAGGACTGCAAAATACTCCACAAGCCCCAGGCTGCTGCTGTGCTGAGACTACCACATATCATGCTGACCAGTACGATCCCCTTGCCGTCTTGCGCTTCTTCCTCCTGTGCCTGGAGTCCTCTGTTACACCCCACATTTACTATGTAGGCATTCTGCTGAAGGAAACATCTTCTCAGGTTTTGATTTTATAGCACCTTGCAGAAATAATCCAGTTTCACGTTCTGAAATATGAAAGGGCTCAAAGGCACTAGGCAAACGCTGGACCTGTGTATAGCTATTCCAGCAGAGGGTCTAGGCACCTCCATTTGCTCAGAAAGCCTTTGAACTGGTTATTGCCTGAAGACATGAAGGTTTACCCGAGGACACATCAGTCTGCTTTTGCCCTCTCCACACACTCCTTCCCTACGCATTTCCTACTAGGCCCTTACCATGCACCACAGATAATTCAGAGTAATGGTTTGGTGTGTCCCAGTCTGCCCATTTGCATGTTTTAAGTGGGGCTGTAACAAACTGCAAGCAACAAGGAGAAGCCTGATTATTAGTAATTGCCTACACCTGTCTGCTGCCTCCTCCGGTCTTCTGCTGCTCTACACCAAAGAGGTGCAAGAAGGCTGAACTTGCCTAAAGCTGTAACAGTAGATTTCAGTGGCTGAAGGGCAAAATTTTAGGATGCTAGTTTCTCTTCATCTACCCCTTTCTCTCAAGGAGAGACACTCCTATGGTAGGCGCTCAGACTCCAGAGTATAATTTCTCATTGCTTTATATTTAAGATCCAAGCCAGAGCAACTGCTAAAAGCAACACGTAAGTAGAATACAAAAACGCTACCAAATAAAAACACCTCCATATACTCATCAGCTCAGTATAAAGGGCTGAGTCTGAAGAGCACAGAATCAGGACCTGGGGCTCCAGGGACGAAAAGGCAGCACTGCAGGGTGTTTCCACTGACAGTCGTGAACTCCTGGAAAACACCTGGGAGGTGGCTCTCCACACCTGGCTCTAGCATCGCCTCCAACCTCAGCCAGCTGCTGCACTAACCTTCCTTCTGCAGGTGCAACCACCCCAACGAGAGAGCCCACGGTGTGGTAGCAGCGCTTGGCTAAAGCCCAGGGACAGCCTGGGTGGGCGGTGTAGGTCACAGCGCCTGTGTCAGGCTGCCTGCTGACTCCAGCCTTCACATTAGCACCAGGGAGGCCCCCTCCGCTCTCCCACGACCCCCCCCAGGCCCTGCTGTGTACCAGCAGCCCCCTTCGCATCCCTCGTGAAGAGCTGGCCCTCAAAAAAAGGGGAACAGAAGATTTTAATTTGAAGTCAATTTAAATGACATCAGCGCGCACTCCTGATTGCTGAACAGGCGCTTCATCACAGGCGGCTTAATTGCACCATGTGCCCCCACCTATGTGCAGGTACTGGGAGGCACATTATCCCCTGAGCTCTGCCCAGACTCCCCTCCACCGTGGTGGCACGGCGGCACCCATGCGTGGTCCCTAGCGCATGGCTGAGCAACTGCCTCGTACATGCAGCACAGCCCTGGGAGGCCACATGGTGAGCCCTGCGGCTGACGGTACACTGGCAGATTTGGTGCCCACAGGAGACAGCTACACCGGCTAATTGGTCACCTCCCTGACAGCTCCAGTCTTAATGCTCACGCTCCTTTACATAGCCCGGGTGATGCGAAACTTGCTATGGCTGGTTTGGGATTGCCGGGGAGCTGGTGCAAGTGCTGGTGGAGTTTTATTATTACTGCTATTTATCATTATTTGCATTACAATAGTGCCCTGGGGCTTCCGTTAGGATTAGGAGTTGTCCTGGGTGCGGGGAATATTTAGCTGGAGACTCACAGCTGGGAACAAGGCATGTGCTTGGAAAAACGGTGCTTTGAATACAAAAGAGTCTCTAGCCCAGTGGGGTTTAGTCTTTCCTACTGCCTTAATGTTCCTGCTTCTGAACGTGGCACCTCCTGAGATCCACCAACCTTAAGAAAGGCTTAGAGGCCAAGTAGGAGTGTTTTTGTTTCTGATTAATGGAGGATCCTGTCTATTCCCTCACCACCCCCAGGACTAAAGGGCAGTCCAGAAACTGAGAAGACACATCATAAACCCTGCCAGGACCCCCAAACCCAAAGAGGAGCCGTGCTTGCGTTTGGGTTGGCAGCACCTCTCTGCCCCGGCTCCGCAGCAGGAAGATGGTGGGCAGGGCTGGTGGGGAACAGCTCTTCTCTTGCAGGTCAGCCCATGGGCTCCCGGCCAAAGCGCTCAGTTCTCAGCACGGCCACGGGGAAGGAGAACGGGGTGGAGAGACTGTGATCTGCCTTGGCTCCTGCCCGTCTCCTGAGCTTCTGTGTGGATTGCACAGACAAAACCGAAGCTCAGCAGTTGTTCTCATTTCCACAAAGCAAACACCCCAAAGACCCAGAAGCTCCTAAGGCATAATGTGGCAGATACCTAATGGCACATAGCAGTGCCAGGCAACAGCTTAAGAAATGCAGTAATGATTTCCCTGTTACATTATGACCACTTTTTGCTATTTATTCAGCCCCATTAGCATTTGTCAGAGCAAATGGAAACCGGTCACTGTCCCAAGGAATTCAGTCTCTTTCAATTGTCAGGCCATAAAAATTCAAGGTGTGGGATGTGGGGATAAGAGCTGAAATCGCAGTTGAGGGGGTGAGGAGATCTGCTGTAACGTGAATGTCGTTACACACATTAAATCTGACTAGGATTTCAGGCTGAACACCACTGTGCTTCAGACATTGACAAGAGTGTCTGGTGACCAGGTCTCATTTGGGTCATTGTTTCTCCAGCTGTACACCATTACAACTTTCATTTAGTCAGCAACATCACCACTCCTCCTCACCGTGGACAGGACCTCAGCTGGGTATAGAGAAGAAGAAAGAAGCCTGTAGACCCTGTGGGACAACCTCAGCAACAAGCAATTCAGCATCTGCCTCCTACCCAAACACTGAGTCTGGCCAATCCTTGTGAGCTAGTAAAAAATCTGCTGAAGGGAGATTATATACCTATGGGAGAGAAAGGTCTGAACCTGGCCAAGACTTTCCAGACTGGTTCCAGCTCACAGTCAGACCAACACTTGCAATGTAAACGTCCTGCAGCTGCCCCCAAGCAGAGTGAAGTGGTCGGGGTCTACCTAGCCGGGTTGGGCGCCTTGCTTTCCTCTTCACCAAAGCTGCCCCATGCACTCTGTCCTCTGGCTCTGAGAGTGGGTAACTTCTGCCACGATCAGCTGCCACAGGAAGTGCTCTCAGACTCTTCCATCTGCAGGTCTCCTCCCTACCTTTAGGACCAGCAAGTGAACACAGCCCTCCCTGCACAAGAGAAGCTCCACCCAGATACCCCACGCTACGCTCCGACACATGGTACCGAGTCTGATGCGACTGTATGCCCCTGCATAAAAGATCATTTTAAATGTTCAATGCTGAAGGGTAGTCAAGTAAAAAGCTTCCCCACTAGGCTCACCCAGCAGTAAATTTATTAGCAATGGGACTTCCTAGATAACATAGGTGGAAGAGGGCAACTTGCTGGTAATGGGGGAGAGACGTCTCTCCACTGCTCGATCAGCTGGCAAACCTCAGCAGGGACCATGCCTCCAGCATTCAACAAGCCTGGCTCAGCATGGAGTAAGTGAATCTTGCTGTATTTAAAGAGACGGTCTCAAGGGTTCCCTTTTAATCTCATCTCTGTTTGCAATTCCCCCTTCTGAGCCTATGAGCAACATTTCTTTCCCCTTCAAGTGCTACTCTGCTCTGTTCAATTTTCTCTTCATCCCTCCCTGCCCTCTCTTTCCC